>NW_027518714.1:15422500-15952500 GCF_043159265.1 Tasmannia lanceolata | reverse complement strand
CACGTCATAGGTTGATCCAAACCGTCCATGTGATGGAACACAACATACATAGGTTGTGCCCCAAAAATCATTTCCATAGGCCGATCCTAGCCCTCCAATCTATAGATGTTTCCATAATTCCTCTTATCTTAAATCGGATGGTCAAGATCACCCTATAGTTTTTTAATTAAAAAACCATAAAGGAGGGGGGTAAGATCGAAATTATACGGCTTTAATGGGTGCCTTTGTTAAAAGCATAAAGGAGGGGTAGGATTGCAATTATATGATTCAATGGGTGCCTTTGTTAAAAGCATAAAGGAGGGGGGGGGGGGGGGGGGTAGGATCGAAATTATATGAGTTGAATGGGTGCATTTGTTCAAAAAAGTCAAAAAATGTGAGGTGTAATTCTCAAAAAAATCGAAAAAACTCTCCTCTTTTCATCCCAGCTTATTGTAGTATATATATATATATATATATATATATATGTCATCCAACCCATTTAGTTTATAGGTTATGCTTATGGCTATGGTTAGGGTTATGGGTTAGGGTTAGGGTTATGATTTGTGGAGGTTTAGAATGGATGGCTAGAAATTATGGTCCTATAGATCGGATGGTTAGGATTATGGTATGAAGCTGGTTTGTTAAGAACACCCTATCTATGTGAGGTAGTATAAAATGAATGGGTTGGATGAGTCAAACTACTATGGGAGATGGTGTATTTTAAGCTCTAGCTCAGCTTGAGCTAGAGATCAGAAACCACGCCCTCTCTCTCTCTCTCTCTCTCTCTCTCTCTCTCTCTCTCTCTCTCTCTATATATATATATATATATATATATATATATATATATATATATATAATTGGACAACAGAAACAAGTACACCAAATATGAGCATGCTACCTCATTTGATCCATTATTTCACAAAAAAAATGAATAAAATCCACTGCAAAAATACATTGATAATCGAAGCTGTTGCTACTTACATGGCTTGCCAGCATATAAAGCACCAAGTTATATGCAGCACCAGCCCACGCTGTCTCAGTCACAAATCCAGTTGCCTTGACAATTTGTGATGAAAGCGGAAAGATTAAAAATAGCCGCGGGAGGTATTGTAGAATGATGGTAAAGCGAAGGACATTCTTGGTGTTGGTCGTCATCATACCCTTTAAGTTGTAAATAACAACCCAAATTAACATCTGAAATATAAAAGATTCCAATGAGGTATCAACATGTTAAGAAAGTACACCAGACATAAAAGATGACTAAATGGCTTTGAGGATATGAAAGTGATTGGTAATGGTAACAGAGTGATTCCAAAATTTGTTTGGTAGAAAGTTATTTATACATATGAAATTATGCATAAACTTGAAATGTTCAAATTGATTATTTGGACTAGGAAAATCAATTCGTTACTCGAAGAAACCCTCTGATTTTGCTAGACTAAGACTCGACCCTGTCTATAAAACACAAGAACTTGTCCGCGCATTCAAAATCTCAAATAACTCAAATTGGACTCTGCTTTAGACTTGAAAGTGATCAAAAAGTCGATCATTTTCAAGTAGACTTCGACAGGCGCTCGTCAAGGATGCCTTGAGTCGCAAGGTTTTAAACCATGTTCATTAGTCATTAGTTGAAACATGTCATTCTATTTAAAATACTTTCTGAGTCAACAATTAGATCATCTTGTATTCTTGATAAAAAAAACAGTCTATATGCAAATTGAAACCAGAAGTTCTTTTCACTTAATGGAACTCTCTCTCTCTCTCTCTCTCTCTCTCTCTCTCTCTCTCTCTCTCTCTCTCTCTCTCTCTCTCTCTCTCTCTATATATATATATATATATATATATATATATATATATATATATATATACACGGAAAAGTGTGTGTGTGTGTGTGTGTGTGTGTGTGTGTGTGTGTGTGTGTGAGAGAGAGAGAGAGAGAGAGAGAGAGAGAGAGAGAGAGAGAGAGAGAGAGAGAGAGAGTGAGTTCCATTAAGTGAAAAGAACTTCTGGTTTCAATTTGTATAGAGACTGTTTTTTATGTATATATTTATGTCTTGGAAAGAAGTCTTGTGCATTTATTGTGGAAAACCTCTAATTCTAGTTAATACGAGCATAATATTCAAGCAAATGTTCTCAACTTATCACTAACCCAAAGAAAATTGTTGTTGCATACCTGTGGAAGTGGCAATGCAGCAATGAGATCGATCCAAAAACCTTTAGCAAAATACCTCATTGCAATCTTCGGAAGGTCAATAACAAGCTCACCTCTCCCAAATACACGAGAGGATGGAGCAACGAATGCTGTTCGGAACCGGATGAAAATTTGAATCATATAAAATACATCGGTGACTGAGCGTATGACTGTGAGTCCAACTTCAAGGCGAAGCCCTATAGATATACAAATCTCCTTTTGTGCACCCGGCAAGAAAAAAAATAAAGGGTCCACAAAGAGAGAAACTATACATGCTACTAGAAAAACTTTGTTCCATCGATGTAGGATAGAACCTCTTGGATCCAAGATTTTCTTCTTCACTACTTCATAATCCTCCGAAAATACTCGAGACAGTACTTTAGCTTTAAAGGACCTCCCCTTTTTTATGGGACCTTTCTTAGAGCTTGATTCTGGTAATTGTCTCCCATCTATATTGTATGTGAGCTTGAACATGTTATCAGTTTTGGATGTTGTGAACTTTGCAACTTCAAGATCATCTTGAAATCTGAAAATTTAAACTTGAGATCAGGGAAACAAAAAACAAAAAGAGTGGAAGTCATTGTGGGGTCTTAACTAGAATACTAAATATTAGAAAGATCCATGAATAATATCCACCCTCAATACATAAACATAGACATCAATGATCACATGATTTGTGTTTCAAGTTAATGGTCCAGCATTACTTGTTGAGGTCTAATAAATTGTTTCTCATTGTCAATTAGGATAAATGTCATTCAAAGCATGTTTATAGATTAGATCTACTTAAAATGAGAAACTAGAAAGCTTCTCATATAGCTTGTCTTATGAGTCTTTTGAATTTGGAATGATATTTGCAAGATCTGAACAACTGCAACTGCTGTTACAAGTGCTGTGGATTTCACCCCACAATGTGGCCAATTCCATAGCACCAGCATGCATGCATGTAGTGTTTGGCACTTGCCAGTATTATCCACCTTTGAATTTACTTTAATGAGTTCAGTTTCAGTCTTAAAAGAGAAAAAATAGATGAATACACATATGTACCAGAGACCATGAAAAAAAGGCTTCTTTTCACTTATTCTTAACAGAAATATAACTAGGAACTTCTATGATGTGAACACTGAACAGCTTAAAACATCTCTTTTGCTGGGTATGATTGATTTTATCTTCATTATGTTTTTTGTTTAATTAATATATATATATATATATATATATATATATATATATATAGAGAGAGAGAGAGAGAGAGCGAGAGAGAGAGAGAGAGAGAGAGAGAGAAAACGGTTCCTACACATATGTGTAGAGAGTTCTCTACACACTAGCTTAAAATACAGTGGGGGCCCACATTGTTTGGGTGATCCAAGCCATCCATTTTAAAGGCCCTCACATAGATAGGGTGTCTACAAAAAATCAGATCCATAGGATCATCCCAACCCTACGATTTGTGGAGGTAAAATGGATGTCTTTAAACCTTTACAAATTAGTCCATTTTTTTTAGCAATCTAATTCTTCATTATGAAGAACCCGAGTTTCATTCAGGAAAAAGAAAATTACTGGTGTAGATAGCTGTAGAATTCAGCCTGTTATTTCAACATATCCATGGAAAGGGAACTTAGAACTACCAGTGATAAAGCATCAAACAGGTCTAAATCTCTTTCATGAGGTACACCAGATGATTCATATAAGTCAAGTTTATCTTGTAGAGGTGTTGAGTTCTCATATCAAATAACAAAATGGGATGATAAATTAGAAAATTCACTTCCATGGAAAATCTTCGAGTTGGTAAAATTGGATTCAGAAGCAAAACAATCAGAAACAAATGGTCAGTAACATCTCTATGTCATCAAACAACATAAGCTGAATAAATCAAACATTGAACCTCTCTGCAGTTCATAATAATCACCAGCAATTCAATTATTAACCATGGGTTTATGATCAAATCAAGAAATAGAACATCAATTACACATGATCAATCAGAAATTCTATTAAAACTAGCAAAACCCATTAAATTTGGAATCAAAGGACTGACCTTACAGATCTCGAATTATCATATGCCATTGCACTTTGTCAGAACTCCTGTTATGGCTTCATTCAGTGGCTTTACAATGCCACAAAATAAGGCTAGGGATTCACAAATATCATGCCGTCGACCTGTTAAAAATGACATGGTTTTAGTACTCTGCCACAGAAAGTAAAAGCTCATTCACAACTACTTTCATGAGGGATCATGTGAATAAAAACTACCCACTTAATGAAAAAGATGCACGGACTCTTCTTTATGGTCAAAAGTAGAAAATGTAAAAAAAAATCTGAAATTTTATTTTCTTCTGGCTTCTTTTAAATTTTTATTTTTAATTCATATGGAAAAATTTCAGCTTCAAACTGACTCATCTCCCAGTCTTTGTATGCTAAATTTTCTTAATTTTCAATATCACTTGACTAAGAAAGCACAAATTAATATCTTATTGGAATCCAATCCTGTAATTTACAATTATAAGATGTATCATAGATGCCTAAACTATACACATATATTAAAATTAATGAAATGATACTTTCAAGATCATGAATAACAACTGAAATGTGGTACGTGGAAACTACATTTTAAAAGGGGAAATGATTTCTGCGCTCCAGTGTTTTGATAAACATGTGCTCCACTTGTTTGTCGTGTAATATTTAAAGGGATGTCAGAGGATATTACGGTTCTCAAAAAGCTGTTAAATCCCATTTTGAATAACTCAAAGATTTTCCATGGAAGAGAATTTTCTAATTTATCATCCCATTTTGTTATTTGAATTTAAAGTAGAAGAAAAATTGGGTTACTTGAAGTAGATTCAATCAAGCAGGAATGAAGAAAAAAAAAATAGAAAGAATGGAAATTGATTGTTCACACAGGAAAAAAAAAGCAGTGACTTGTTAACAGACATTAAAAATAAAGAAGGAAGAATTCAAAGGAAAAGGGTCTAATTTCTTTTTATCAATAACTCCTTTGAATAACTCAATGGGAGAGAGAGAGAGAGAGAGAGAGAGAGAGAGAGAGAGAGAGAGAACTGATTATACTACAGCATTAGTTTTATAATCTCTCCTTTGAATAACTCAAATGAAAAGGCCATAAAGTAACTTACAACCATCAAACCTCCTAAGATCAATCATATAACCATCATCATCATCATCATCATCATCTCTCTCTCTCTCTCTCTCTCTCTCTCTCTCTCTCTCTCTCTCTCTCTCTCTCTCTGTGTGTGTGCTTGTACATGTGGAGTGTGTCTATGTGTCCTTATAAACTGTATATTTTCAGCATTGTGTGAAAAGACATAAAACAGAATTTCGAAATCAGAATTATGAAAAAGACAAAGAAATGCTTTAGCAATTGGGTGGGTGGGAGGATCAAATTCTACTTTAACTCATATTATTCCTTTGAAGTTGTTTTTGGGAAATGATAGCAGCACAACCCTGTTTTAATAATTGCACAAACGCAGCTTGTCTCTTCCTTCTTAATTAGTTTGTAAGAGCTTTTTGAGAACTGTAAAAACCCTTAACAGCTCTTTAAATAATAAAAGACAAGATGGGTCAGTGCAATTATCAAAATATGGTTGTGCTGATAACATCTCCCTTGTTTTTTTTTTTCTGATTTCCAAAACCTGACAAGAAAATGAATCTATAGTGGAAGATCTTTTTCCTATAACTGATTTTTTTCCAAAATTTGCTGAGAATTTTCAGAAAATGACAGGAAATTGGATCCATCAATTTCCAAACAAGAGGATCAAAGGAGCTATTTTTTGATAAATTCGCACCCCCAGTAGCATAATTCGCCCCCTTGTAAGGTGAATTGACGTTAAAAAGTGTTGCTTCAAATATCCTTAGGGAGGGGTGCGAATTATCCATTGCCCTATGTTAAAAGAGGAGTTTTTATATGGTGTAAGGCCTTGCACCGTACAAGGTTGGTACTTCCACCGTACAAGGGCCTTATTGTTATAAGGCGTTGCACCATATGCTTTCTCGTTAAAAGAGATACAAAGTAGTAAAGTACAATCGGTTGAAGGCACGTGATGAAGTGTTTTACTGCTATACTTTTTTCGAAAATGCTAAGAAGAATGTGGCTGTTAGGATCTTTCCTAAAAGACAATCTCTAGCCCTTCATGTACAATATATAAGCGATCGGATCCGTTGGTTCAACCTGAAACTGAATTCTGAAAAAAATGCTTTAAAGAACATCTTGATCTGATGAAGTTAAGTACTTGATCAAAAATCCTCTTTTAGGGTTCAACTAATAAAATCTAAACCGTTGATGTTTGTAGGTCTTTATCGGAATGTCCGTTCTATATGTGACCCGAACCATACGAGTTTCCTCATAATCAACGGTACCGATTGCATGTACGTATCTCGTGTAGGATTCTAGAATTGATCATCTCCGTTGATCCAGGAATTACTTTCTGCCTAGTGGTTCTCCTTTTTTTTTTTTTTTTTATCCGTCTGTTAGTTTCTTTTTCCCCTTTCCTCTCTTTTGCTTTGTTTGTGATCGGATTCGTGGAAATCACAGTAGTGGGAAGACTTTATGAGGCTTTGTAACTTCAATTCACGCTAGAGGGTTGTGAATTATCCTAAGGGGGTGCGAATTTATCACTGCCCAAAAGAAATATAACCGACAGCCAGCAAGATTCTATCGAGGATCAGCTGGAAACAATAAAGACAATGCCCCCTCTTCTTGTAGGCACGGGAATCTCTACAATACTCTATTAACATGGCCTGTTTTTTTTTGGTTATATGGTTAGCCTTTTAGTATATGCTTAATCCTTTGAACCATGGAAGAAAAATACATAAATGGAGGTGAGGATTTTCATGATCGGCTTGATTTTTTGGGACATAGGAGATATAAAGAAAGGGCTAATATATAGACGGTTGAGATCAACCAAAGGATGGACCCACTATGACAACTGTAATAAAGAGAAAGAGAGAAATTTCAACACAAACCACCATCTGATTCTTACAAATACTTTTCCTATCCCTTCAGCCTTGCTTTCATTGGATTACAGAGGATCTGTGTTTTATTTTAGTACTCAGTTATTAGAGTAAGGAAAGTGGATTTGTGGTTCTCACCTCTGAATTCATCACAAGTGTCCAGTGGACTGGAAAAGGTTCTCATTGCTGCTGTGAATTTGAAACCTGCAACCCAGTGAGGGTTTAGTCACATAAAGCTCAGCATAGCACCTCCATTAATTCTCTAAAAACAGAGCTCTTGGCGCCAAAAAAAATAAAATAAAATAAAATTATGGTAAGTCCTCCCAAAGCTTCAAAATGATAAAAAAAAAGGGGGGGAAAACTAGGCCTATGATTTACCTCTCTTATTTTCTACTGTCTATTTAAAGGGCATAAAAGTGAAAGGTTAACAGTTGTTTTATGTGCAGGATTTTTTGGGTCGCAGTCGCAACAGATGAATGGTTTGGATCATCAAATAAATGGTTCCCACTTGCACTTTTGCCTGCTAATGTTTTCGTAAGGAACAGCGTGATTTGCAAGCTAAAACATTGGTAGCTTAAATTTTGGGAAGGCGGGAGAAGAAATTTAAAACCTTGCAGTGGGCGACATCGACAGGTTTCTTTGGGCGATGCCCTCGTGTTTGGAAATGAAGATCCTATTCTGGATCATTATGGGCTGGGGACGGAGAGGAAATTATTGGCGGCAAAGGAGATCTGTCGTAGGAGAAAGCCGGATATCTTTTCTATTATTGAATCAAAACTACATGGAGTGGGCGAGAACATCATTAACAGTATTTGGGGTCGGAAGAATCACCAATGCTGCTCGAAGGGTAATCCAGGCCTCACAGGAATTGGTAGAATTTTCCGGGACTTAAGAGGGCCGAACTCTAACCTCATTTTGTTTTTTGGTACTTCTGACAGGGAAGAGGCTGTAGGCTTGCTATGAAGGTTTCTGTACTGGAGATGAGGAGTGGGTACTGATGGTTTAAGGATGGCAATATTAGCACTATCAGTGAGAGAGTGCTTGTGGGACCTGGGTCCTTTGATGCTTGGGGGTTAGTTTTGTCCCTTAGAGTGGAATTTTATTTTCTTCTTGATTGGTATGATGTCCCAGATATGAGGGTGGGAAAAGGGTTCTATAGTTGTATTTCCCGTGTGCTTGAGAAATCTTGGTCTTTCGTGAATCGGGGCATATGCCTCCCCTTTTTTTCTTTTTTCTTTTTTTGAAAGGTTACGATTTTATTCCACAGCGCAGAAGGGGCATATGCCTCCCTTGTTGCCTAGCTTGGATGTTAAGGTTGGGGCGGAATATCATGGGGTTTTTTTGGAAATCTTTTTTGGATTTCCTTATGTAATGAGGTGGGACTGCTGGTCCCTAATCTTTGTAAATATGCTATTATGAACAGATATGTCAATTTCCAAAAAAAACATTGGTAGCTTAAGAAGAAAACAGGACACAGTGAACCCGCCTCTTTTGTTGAAATTATACAGCACAAATGTACTTTCAAAGGAACCCAAACAAGAAAAACAACATAATTTGTAAACAAATTATACAGCACAAATGAACATAATCTGTAAACAATAACTTGCAAGATGATTAATCAAATGAAATGAAGTCACTTTTTTGCCCTATGCATCCATTGCAGACCAATTGACAGCCTAGTTCCACCTACACAAAAGTCCCTCATGTCTACATGAGAGAGAGAGAGATTGTGAAAACCACATACCAAAAGTTTTCCTTTAATCAAGGATCAAAACTGGCGTCTTGGCCTCGCCTCTGCCACCGATACTCTAATAGCTCTGCCGTCCAAGTCCTGCATCATATACTAATATTATAGCATGGATTAAAGAGAAAAGAAATAGCAAGATTAAAGGGTAATTAAACCTCAATATGCACGGACATTATTTCTTTTAATCAATAATAAGCTTTAGGGAGATGATTTCCGCACTCCCTTGTTCTCTTGATAAGGGCACTTCTCAATTTGCTATTGATAGGCATACAGAACAGGGATAGATTTTTTTTTTTGAAATATCTTCCAATTGATGTTTAAGTGTACAATATTTAGCCAGAGAAACTTTAAAAAGATGTGAATTATCTTCCGCTCCATAAAAATAATGCAACTTCAGTAGTAAAAACCCATTAAGTGAACTTGGTTGAATATACTTATAATGACCTAGATAGGATTAGCAAAATATGAAATACAATGTAGTAGCTTAGAAGTTTGGTTTTATATAGGCCTAAGTTTGGTGAATTTGGTCTATGTTTTCATTTCTAGTCCTTTTTGGACGTGGAACCCAATCTATATGTACTTATCACTCTTTATTACAAAGGCATTTACAAGTTCGACAAAGAAAATATACTTACAACCCCATTAAGTGATGAGATCGCACTGCTGACCTCCTCTGCAGAGCTGTAAGTGACAAAGCCAAAACCTCTTGATCTGCCACTTTCCCTATCATATACCACTCTGGCCTCCATCACCTTCCCACATTCACTGAATAGGGTCTCAAGAGCTGAATCATCAACCCCCCATGAAAGGTTACCCACATAGAGTCGGTTGGCAGCATCAAAACTGCCCCCACCCCCACCCCCACCCCCACCTCTGAATCCCCTAGGCGAAAGATCATCCTTAGGTGGAGGAGGTCCAAAGTTTACCCTCAGTGGTCTTCCGTCAAGTTCCTGTTGCATTATTATGAATCCTTACTCAGAAGAGACTCTAAATGGAGCGTAGTTGACGCAATAATACAAAATTTTAGATGGTAAAAGTTAAAAAATAAGCAGCATGGAGTAAATGCTGATGAAACAATTTGAAGCAGACCATATGCATGCACAGAATAGCATTGGACAGAAAAGAACATTTTTTTTAAAAAAGGTAACATAATCCAAATTTCCAAAGGGAGCATCAATGAAGTAAAAATGCACTTGCTTAGTTCCTATCAGCACGTGGTATTCTTGAAATTTCAGAAGCTTGGAAGGGGAGGAGAAGCTGTCAGATATTCAGCAGTATCAATAGGATATCAGATGCAAGTAGGAATGAAAATCAATTCAAAATATAGATTAGGGTGTAAGAGCTTGCAACTTAACTCAAATCCAAGGAGGGTCTCGGTTCTTGCTCACTGAAAATGTGGTTTGGTACGTGATTAAATTTTAAAAGCTTGTGTTGTAGTCAAATTTTCAAGTTTGCAAACCTCAATTGAGTTACTCAAGAACTTGATTTTCTCAGGTCAGATGAAAACTGAGGTGTTTCCTCTAGTTTGCAAACCTCAATTGAGTTACTCAAGAACTTGATTTTCTCAGGTCAGATGAAAACTGAGGTGTTTCCTCTAATTTAACCGAAGTCATTATCAAGTCAAGACAACTCGGTGAGTTTTTGAGCATCCGAGAGATTTTTTAAACCTTAGATTAGAAGCAGAACTTTAACATGGGAATATCTCGCTATACATGTGGTTCAAGAAAAAAGAGAACTTCACTAATATTTTTTCTACAGTATAACTATATAAGGTTGCTCCGTTGTGACAACTGTATAAATAACATAGGCAACAATGGTGGAATAACCAATTCAAGCATCCATGAAACATATGATGGAAGAGGTAATTCAGGTCTCACCATATCAAATGGTTCCAATTTAGTAACTTATCACTAAAACACGACCATATTTTTGTTTGAAAAAACTTGTTTCAGATCAGACTCATCTCCAAAGAAGCCATGGCCTCCACAAGCTAGCCCCTGCTCCAAAATCTCCGTCTCCCCAGTGTGCATCACTCACCCCCAGCGAACTGCCTCCATGGAACGTGAGCCACCATTCTCTTTGGTCTCCTCGGCTGTCTGACTCTTCGTGGACTTTCCTTTATCTTTCAAATGCCTCTAACAATCAAAATCTACTATACTGATAGTTCACCAAAGAAAGGCTTTTAACTAGACATATTTGATCAGTTCTTCCCTATTCACTCCATCTCCCTATCATTGGGTTTTCATTGTTTTGGTTGTCCTTTCCTCTTTTTTCTTTGTCATGTTTATCAAAGGCATGGTAAATTGGTGATTTCATTTTCTTTTTTTTTACTGTTTTCCTTTTTAAGTCTCATAAGAACATATATGTAACAATCAACCAAAATGGGATGCATAAAAGCTAACAAATTGGAGTGAAGAAAATAGCATTGCACTAAGAAACCCACACAACCAAATAAATAAAGTCTCATAAGAACATATATTTAACAATCAACGAAAAGGGGATGCATAAAATCTAACAAATTGGAGTGAAGAAAATAGCATTGCACTAAGATACTCACATAAACAAATAAATAAAATCTCATTAGAACATATATTTAACAATCAACGAAAAGGGGATGCATAAAAACTAACAAATTGGAGTGAAGAAAATTGCATTGCACTAAGAAACTCACATTTTTTTTTTTGAATGGTGAAGAAACTCACATAACCAAATAAATAAAGTCTCATAAGAACATATAATTAACAATCAACCAAAAGGGGATGCATAAAATCCAACAAATTGAAGTGAAAAAAAAGTAGCATTGCACTAGAAAACCCACATAACCATTAAACTGCTGAGCAGCTGCTTCTACTTCCTCAACTGTAGACATTGTCACAAACCCAAATCCTCTGCTTCTTCCAGTAAATTTGTCATAAATAACCTGCCATCAAAACTACTTCAATCTTTTTTTTGTTCAAATATATGTACAAAAAAAAGTAAAAATTATGACAAATACCCAAAACCAAACTTTAAAATGAAAATTAAAAGAGTAATAAAACCCTAATGTCATTAAACCCTAACAATACCTCGACCATCTCAACATTTCCGGCTCGTTCGAATAATCCGGCGAGCGTGGCGCTATCAACGGTAAAGGGGAGATTTCCAACAAAGAGCTTCAAATCGGGTGAGAAATTCGGTTCCCTTTCGTTGGAAACTTCCTCTTCCTGCTCTAATTCGGACGAAACCGAAACATTTTGGACGAAAACTGATGAGAAATTTGTGGGTTTTTTAGGGAGAAGAGAGGAAGAGAATAGAAGTGGGTTTTTGTTCTTGATGGGTGATGTTAGAGAGAGAGAAGCTGAAGAAAGAGAGGTAGATGGGGTTTTGGTTTTGGATAGGATTAGGGTTTTGGGAGAGAGATAAGGGAGGAGAAGGGAAGAAGCCATAAGTGCTGATAAGATTAGGAGGGAAGATGAATGGGGAAGGATGAAAAAGATTTGGTCTTGTTTCTTACTAAATACTAAATAGTAGGGTGAGAAGATATTTTGTGAGGCGTGGCCTAAAAGTATCCACCAACATAAATTTTATTTTGGCTATTGATATGTTTTTATATTTGCACTATCTCACCTTGTCTTTTCTTTCTTAATTTACTTCTAAGTTATTTTGGAACTTGTGATCAAGGTTTTAAATTTCGTCCGAAATCCGAACGGTCAGGACCGAAATCGAAATAGCCGAAATTTGGTGGTTGAAATTTTGGAAATTTCAATGAAATTATTGATAGAATAATAATTTTTTATTCCTTTACCAAATTTCAACCCAGTAATTTCGGCCAAAATTTCAGCTTAAAAAAACAACACTTCGAGAGCTTCTATAGAATTTCAGCCGAAAATTTGAAATTTAGGCTATAATTTCGGTTTCAGTGAGGACCAAAACTACCCCCGAAACTGAAATTTAAACCTTGCTTGTGATAACCATTGGCAGCTGGTTAAATAGTAAAGAGGGTGAGTTAGTGCAATTATAAAAACATGGTTGTGCAAATATCAGCTCTTGTTATTTTCAGAAATGTTGAGGGTAAATGATTTGTTCGCCCCTTTTTCTTCCCCGGGACACCCACTTGAATTGTAAAAGGGTAGTTATAAATAGACTAGAGGGGGCTGGCTCAAGGAAGAAAATGGGCAAGTGATATATTAGTCCGACAAGACTAGGGTTTTGAGACAAGGTTAAGGGACCGTTTGGATACACGGATTTTAGAGTAAGGGATTTCTTCAAAATTGTAGCTAAGAGACAAGAGAAGAAGCTGACCAGCCGTCCTTTTTGACTTCCCGCCCTTGTTTGCGTAGCAAGAGAGTAGTAGATCCTCCCATATTTCTAGGTTTTAGAAATCTAAGGATGTAGGAGAAAATTTTAAAACCTGCACTTAAAATCCAAGAAATGCTGGCAGGACAGCATACAACAGCTTGATCATGAACCCTCTTTTACACTGTTTTCATACTAAAAACCAAGATTCTAAAATCCGCATATCCAAACGGCCCATGAGGTTTTGGAAAAGAGAGAATTTTTCATGAGCTAACATAGAAGTTTTGATAACAAGAGATTGCTTATGAAAAATACTAAAACTGGAAATTAATCCTATTTAGCAAAATATTTGAACTTTAGAAAATGATTAACTTCAAGAGCAATTAATCCTAGATTAAAGGATTAAACTATTGATATGCACTACAGCAAACAATATTAAGTATCTAGCAACTTAAAAAAATGCAAGAAAGATCTAAACTATGATGGGAAATTAATTAAAATAAACTTAAATTACATATGCCTGTAAACAAAGAAGGGGAAAAAAACTTTGAAACTAAACTTCAACTACTAAAGGAAAACGAAGATGTACATTTTTAAGTATGATTTGTTTGCCATGAGTAGCTAGTTTGATATGTTGATTATGATTGAGGGCTCTGCACCAGTAGAGATCAGTTTAGGCCCAATCCGGTAACTGGGTCTTCTCTGGAAAAAAATATGCTAGTTTTAACTGCATTTTCTTACCCAAGTCACCCCTAAGTAGTGAAATACAGCAGTTATAGATATGTTAGAGGGGGCGGCCCGGGGAAGAAAAGGGGACAACTATATCATTACCCTTTACTCATAGGTCCTATACCCTAATCTAGGGTACGAATGCATTATGTTTTTACTTGGTTTTATTCAAATCTACATGAGGTGCTATAGAACTTTTTGTATAGCACTCTGTATATTATTTACTAGTAAAAGTGCAAGTGCACGTGCGTTGCACGTGCCACTGAGGCATGCAATCCTTCAACAGAATACTGACAACTTAGCTGAGAGTTCAATAACACCAGTCATCTTGCTTAAGCTATCGGAAATGCATGAACTAAATACATGAATTAATAGAAGAAATAATAAGGGGGACCCTACGACCGAGATGGTCAATACAGATGATACATCAAAGTGAAACAAAAACAAGAAGACCCTAATGAGGAGGAAATAAAAAAACCTTCAAAACTGCGCTTGTTTTAGTATCTTCTTGGCCCTACCACATATCACATCTTCAATGATAGTTTGTTCCGCAGTATTCAAATGATACCCTTTCCGGTGCTCTCAGAACCAGCATATCACCGGCCATGCAAAAAGTTTTGGCAGGTCTATTCAGTGTTTAAAAACTCCTTGACTCGACAAGGAACTCGCCTGAGCTGACTCCTTTTTGCCTTGGCCGCGTTCTGCGTTGCACCACACCCGCATTCCGCATTTTGCCCTACAGAGTCAATAAACTCTTTTGACTCTCCACCGTGTCACCCGCGTCAACCGCGTTCTTGGCCGCATCCGCGCCGAGTCGACAAGGATTTTTCTTGGCCGCATTCCGCATCACATCCGCATTTTTAAACACTGGGTCTATTTGAGAGAACGCCCTGCTAACATAAAACCAAAAAGATGAATAGAACTGAAGCAATCGGTTCTCAAATTATTTAATTCTTTTGTTTGTTTTTTTTTGTGTGCTGACCGCCCATTGAGCTAAACTGAAATTAATACAAAAAACAGCGATTAAAGCAATTGCTCTACAAAATTTAAAAAGCACACAGAAACAATTGCTTAGTATACGAAACAAAAAAATAATTAAGCATGATGGAGCACTACATTAACCTCATCTTATGAAGAACTACATGAAATCACTCTAAAGCAATTCCAACATTTGGAGCTTCAAATACCAAGCACCAAGGTTTATACTCCATTATACACATGGATGATTGAAGAAAAACATTTTCTAATGATATATTTAATTTACTTCTGCTAAAGAAATATTTGGAGATATAAATAACTGAGGTTGTCTTTGAGCAATCTAAGATGACTTCATTAACTGAGCGTTCTTAATGGTCCAAGTCCTCTTGAGCAGCCACACCCTGATTGAAACAAGGGACATCAGAACCTTCAATAATTTGAAGCTGGGCTTGTTGAAGAAAATCAAGCATCTGACGTTGTTCTCTGTACCAATGCAAAGTGTAAAGACATAAGTAAGATGATGTTCTTGATTGATTGTATTCTACTTCTCAATTGGTAATTTTACACAGGCCCTTATTATATCCTTCACAGATGACCTCCCCACAATCATCTCCGAAACAAATTATTCCTCTTGATTGATCCTCAAAGACCTGCCCACCAGAAATTCAAGGAAAAAAAATCTATGAAGACCATTCGATAAATATTCAGTTTAGTACCACTCTTAAATGGAGTTTGAATTTTGGTAGAAAACCAAACCTTATTGACAGACTTTGACCTGCTCAGGGTAGTATATTTTCTGTTGGGTGGCATGTGACTCTAATAAAGCATGAAGGATCTGGTCACATGATTCTTGTTGATATTAATTAAAGTTCTAATTTTGTCGGTAATCCGACCACTAAACTCTTACTCACATTTTGAGTCCCAAAAATGCAAAATGCTACAAAATCCATAGATATACATGTTGCAGATCTTAAAATGATCTTCGAAACCAAACATTTTAGAAAACGGATTTTTTTTGAAAAGTTGTGTTGTTCAGAAGTTCCTGCATGACCTTCTACATTTTGACTTAATTACTAAGGGTCCTTCAACTTATTTCATTTACAAAAATACTGCAAAGTTGGCTACCAATTTCAAGTGCATTGCTTGCATTTCAACACATAAAAAATATTGAAATGGACAAAAAAAAAAAAAAAAGGCATGTGATCACAATAGCATATTTATTGAAGGCATAGAATATCCACCATGAAAAGGGAAGCTTGGAAATGAACACAACATCACTTAGATGCAAGTAACTTTTCCTACACACATAAACACAGTTTAACCATTATATGTATTTGTAGACCAATCCTTCTTCTTACAGTTTAAAATATTTGTTATTTTTTCTAATATAAAACATTCCTTAATGGTTGCAACTAGTGTAAGTTATAAGTTACAATTTAATAATTAAGTTTGCTTCTTTGCAAGTGGCAAAAGAAATAAATCTTGGAAATGAAAATCACATTACTTCGATGCAATTATGTTATCTGCTGTTAACATACCAACTTCTCCAAAAGCTTAAGTTGTTGGAGAAAGGCGTTATTTATCTTTTATACTTTAACACTCCCCTGCACGTGTGGCCCACTTGGCAAACACGTGGCATATGTGGTCCGACCATCGCATGTGGATTTTTGCTACCGGAGAGGTTTGAACTCGAAACCTTTGGCTCTGATACCATGTTAACTTACCAACTTCTCCAAAATCTTAAGATGTTGGAGAAAGGCGTTATTTATCTTTTATACTTTAACATCTGCAACAGTAAAATATGCTATTTTAATAATTATATAATGTGTTTAATTGATGAGCTTAATTTATTAAGATAGAACTTCTTTTATCTAATTATAATTTAGTTCCTTCCCTATTTAAGTTCTGTTCTTTTTTCAAAGGAAGGAGTTTGTTGTATGGTTTTGGATTTTCATCAAATCAAAATTACTAAAGATTGGAATCGTGGGCCATTCCATAATAATCGGGCTTTCCTTGGGTGCTTCTAAAAGCCCATACACAATAAGACATGTTGTAGCCACCTTGAGTTTCTACCCGTTTATTAAGGGAGTGGGACTTTGGCAATCCATAGTTCAGGAATGGGTCAAGTCTTTACCAAATAGGATAAAAGAAAGGAAAGAGCAGCTCAGTGCACAAGGCTCCCGCCATTGCGGGGTCTAGGAGCTAGATGTACGCAGCCTTACCCCTGCTTTGCAAAGAGGCTGTTTCCGTGACTCGAACCCGTGACCACCAGGTCACGGAGCAACCTTACCATTGCGTCAAGGTTCGCCCTCTGATATTTACCAAGTAGGATGAATGCAGAAAATGATCAAAATCAAAATAGAAAGCACAGAAGGAACTATTCCACAGTTCTCCTCCTCTTTGACTTGTCTACCTTCTTCTATTGCATGTTTGTATGCATCTAGTGTGAGTGGGAATTAAAGATCCAGAATGTGGAGTATTTCCTCATCAACACTACATGAGAAATTCAAATCAAATCACCATCGTAAACCCTAGTTTGTATAAAATTAGGTAATTACTTGAGATTAGGATAAATTAGAACACTAATTGTTGAACAGAACAAATAAATTGGATAAGTTGTAAATGTAAAATGAATAAAACAATTAAACTACATAAGTTATAGAGACCCTTTATCCCAGTAAAACAACAACAAAAACAACAGTAATACAATAACAATAACAGGAAGAACACTAACAACAAAAAAGGGATAAGAACAGCAGTCCCCACATAAAAAAACCAAATAAAATTGCTAGAAGATTTCTGTTTATTGTTTTCCATCATTTTACTAAATCAAAGCCATGAATTTTTAAACGCATTTGAGGTTTCATGTTCTTCTCCTCTCGGGTATACAATTTCTGTTCACGGTTTTCCACCGTCTTCCATGTCCATCTAAAAAAGGGCTCTCTTCCATTCCTCTCTAGATGATATCCAAACAACATTTATGAGTAAACTAAACAATTTGAGGCTGATTCTTTTTTTTTTTAGGAAATAATAATGAATCAATTAAATTTTCTCAACTTACCATCCTTCCATTAGGAGGTGCATAATGGGCAAGCAGAAGAGTACTCAAAACCCATTTTAGGAAGTAAAACAGGTTGTTTTCCACTAATACCAACTCTCCCTTGCAAAAGAAAAGAAGAAGAAAGAAAACGTAAGTTCCAATGAGAAACATTTGGAGCACATAATTAGTCGATATGCAAAAAAGTACTACTCTTTTGAAGGCTGACTCCGCCCTTAATGTATATGTTTCTAGAGATATTAAAATCTTCCATCCAAACATCAGAATAAAAATTACGATTAAGAAAAAAAAATTAAAAAAGAAGAAGAAGAGCATTAGAAGTTGAAGCTCTTGTGCATGTTCTCCCGCAAAGATTTTCCTTGCAATTAGAAATTGGGTTTTACTTGACATGAGAAGAACACTTATGAGATGGGCTGGAAATAATAAAAATGAACACACATCTAAGAGTTTTCTCACAATGGCCCCAGAAATTTCCATGTAAAATCATATTCGAGGAAATGACTCCGGGATATGAAATTTCCATGTACAGTCATATTCATGGACATTTATAGAAATCTATTTATCTGAGATGTGCAGCATTTGGAACAATTATATGCTTTCCAAATCTGTAGCGCACCACGAAGCACCTAAGTTTGTATTGACTTAACAGGAATGCCCACTTTGGATTGTTGACAAAGATGATAAAACTGGAAAAGCTGACAAATGAAACATAAATATAAATATTAAAATATGTTATAAAAATTTATAATCATTATATTATAAGCAATACTCAAGAAGATTACAAGAAAATGATGTTGGTAAGCAGTAGTGCATTGTTTCAAGCTTCTCCTTCCACTACCTTTTTTTTTGCATGCATGAGAAATTTTTGAGTAAGAAAATTAGAGAGGGCTAAAAAGATTTAGCGAAAGTACCTGCAAGAACCTTTGCTCTTCCCGCCATTGCTTAATGGGCATGCCTTTCTCTTCTTAGAACACTGAGCAAGAATAGCATTAGCAATCAATCAAGGATTACAATCAATCTAACAAATTTTGATTAAAAAAGTGGCACTCTTAAACCATCATGAAGTTCCCGTTGTTCACAAACTCATAAACCAGCATCCTATAGTATCAAATTCATTATCATGGACACACAACAATTGGACTAAAAAAGGCAGTAATCATACTTGCGAAAGCTTCTACTTCGGCTCTAAATTCCTTTTCAGCCTGGG
Source organism: Tasmannia lanceolata (assembly GCF_043159265.1). Taxonomy (NCBI): domain Eukaryota; kingdom Viridiplantae; phylum Streptophyta; class Magnoliopsida; order Canellales; family Winteraceae; genus Tasmannia; species Tasmannia lanceolata. The sequence continues at coordinate 15,933,380 of NW_027518714.1, read as the reverse complement.
CACTATAAAATCCAATTCTCACAAGAAGCATACGAAAATATTGTCCAAACATCAAAGTAGAACCAAATATTTTCAAATCGTATGAAGCATTCAAATTATCCCTTTTATGATCAATTAGAAAGTAAAGTGATTCGAGGTTGGCATAGAACTTACAGATTATTGAGCAGCTTTTTGACTGCCACTTCAGTTTCGTTAATCAGCCGCCCCTTATAAATTATTCCATGCCCACTCTCCCCAAGGACATTCTCCTTCGAGAAATGATTAGTCACAAACTCAAGATCCCTCAAAGTAAACTAGTGACCCCATCCAAGATGTGAGAATTCAGGCAGACGAATCAAAGGTGACTAATATAAGTCCATATGAAGAAGATGGCTTCCAAATGTTCATGGTAACCGAGCTTCCTTCTTCCCCGAATGTGAGCTCCCCGCTTTATCGTGCCGATAAAGCGAGCTGCATTGGCTGATATTATCAATATCACTTGATTTGCTCATACTCTGGAGCCATAGAGTTGATCACCGCAATTAATTACGTTGCTAGATTGCATTACTTGATTAACCATAACGGGAAGTTTTCGATCACACAAAAGCTAATGATAGCCATTATGTGGACCCCCCAGATTATGCTTTAATGTGATAGGACCTAGCCAAGCAAACTTGTTTTATTTTAATAAAATTTCAGGGTCAACATACTCAAATGCACTAACATCTCTGAATCCTTATAAAATGATTTATCATGTATACTGAGAACCCCTTCATGGGCATTGGGAGATAAAAAAAAAAGTGTAGGCCTGCATTGTCCACTTCTGTCTCCTTTGAAACATTGGGTATTTGGGAAACGGGAAACTTGCCCAGCATCCTCCTTGATTTCTTCAAAGATGTTGCCCATATAGATAAGAAAGTGAGAATTAACACAATGAATGCACTGACACAGATGTTGATCACAACCCACAATTTCAGGCCAAAAAATGATGTCTTCCTTGATAATTCAACATTCAAAAAACCACAAGATGACATTTCTGATCCAGAATAGAACATGTATGAGGGACTTTTAAACTCGCCCACTACAAAACATAGTTAAAGCTTTAAAACCAAACCAATTGTCGACATTGGCATGGTTAGGATATACATCTGGAAATATGTAGAGAAAAATCTAGAACAATCAGGTTTTTAGACATTTAGAAATGGCCATGTAGCACTTGAACTCTTTCATCTGATATGGTTTGAGATTGCAAATGGCCATGCAGCACTTGTTGTTTTGGCTACAGACTTGGTGGGGACTACTTCAGGAGTTTCAAAATTCCAAAATGTCAATATCGTATCCCCTGCTTTAGAGGCTACTGTGCATCCATCTGGGCTCTGAAAATAATTGAAAAAATCAAGGAACAAAAGAAAACCAAATGCAAATGGAAGAGAGAGAAAGAGAGAGAGAGAGAGAGTTGAAGAAATCACAAAGCATACACTGAAATATTTGTGAATCAATATAAAAAAGAGTGGTGATTATATCTATCAGATTCTTATAAATAATAAAATAAAAAATAACAAGAAAGGGGTCGAGAGCATCTATGGGCTCGATTAAAGTAGGAATGTAATGGAAGGAAAAAAAAATGAAGGAGGTGTGGGGCAGAAGAAATGAACTTACGTTGATAATTCAAGAGTTGCAAAATCATTTCGCCCATACCAAAATAGATTTGGTTAAAGAAAAATGTATACCTCATCCTTAATTTCTGCATGTTTTGTTGTCCAAGTAATCCCAATCAGAAAAATGTGCCAAACGAAAGAGATAAATGCCCGAGCAGAAGTAGATGTGAAAAGAAAAAGAAATGAACTTCCAGCAAAAAAAAAAAGGAAAGAAAATGAACACTCCAGCAAAAGTTACCAGAAGAAAGGTTTTGGCTCAGGGAGAGAAGACGGGAAGAGGTTTTCGCCTGAAAAACAGGAGAGGATTTGGCTGAAAATGACGCGTGGGTTATCTATGGTGACACATGCGAGATGAAATTTTGTTTGAGGGACAGGTGGTGGCAGAAGCTAATCCAACTCGGGCGGAGTTAACAAGGGGCCAAAATTCGTCTCATTCCGACGCGTGGGTTCTCTGCTGGTTTTGGGGGACAGGTGGTGGCAAAAAGCAAATCAAGTGAAATGACCAACATACCCTGTAACAATAGGGTATAGAGGGAACATATTCTAAAGCGTAGGCAAGATACAGATGGTATTATCAAGGGTCAAACCAGCTGACGATTTTTTCAAACTTGAGGCTTTAAGAGTAAGGGGGCATTTACTGTCCCAAATACCCTCACAGGAAAGGATTTACAGGTAAAGCGTTTTGAGAAGGCAGCAGGACACAATAGGCATTTTAGTCAAATATACACTTTTAGAGTCATAACTCATAATATGGATAGGAAGGAGGAAAGTAGCAAGGAAATGGCGAAAATACCCTCAAGTAATGGGACTTGATGGGGAGATTTTCTAAAGCAGGGGCAAGGAATTTTTGCAAAAGATGGTTGACGAAAATAAATGGCTATAGGCTTTTAGAATAGTAAGGATAAGGATTACGATAGTGATGTATTCCCCCCCTTTTCTTACTGGCCACCCCCACTTGTATTTATGAGTTATGACCATGGTTTTAAATTTTGACCGGATTTCAGTGGAGAGAGACACCGAAATCACCCAAAACCGAAACGGTCATTTATTTTGGCCGAAATTTCAAAATCCAAAATTTGACCCCAAAAAATCTGTTTTTTTAATATTAATTTAATATTTCACGGAAATTTCAGAAATTTCGGCCATTGAATAAAATATTGAATTTGGGTTTTGTACCAAATTTCGACCAAAATTTCAAAATTTCAGGGTCCGAAACTGGTACCGAAACCGAAATTTTAAACCTTGGTTATGACTAATTTTTCACATCAAATCACGTTAAAAGGAGGAGCCCATGCGTAATGCAGGGGTAGTGAAAATATCATCTCCCTTTATTATCACATAAGTTGATATCTTGCCAATAATCACTTATGAACTCGGAATCAATCCGCAAAATCCAAAACGAACAAGGCTTTTCATATTAGCATTTTCCGTGAACCGAATAGTGGTCTGTGAGGAGTTGGAGGAAAGCCTTAGTAGGGCGCGATCTCATTGTAATACAACGAGGTGGGAGTACTGGGTTCAACCTTTGCTTGATCTTAAAGACATTTAACAGGCTTTGGTTTGGATCTCCCATGGCGCAAAAGACATTTAGTTTTCGTAGTAGAATGCAATGTTGCATGTATGGATTATTTGACCGATCATGAAACAAGAAGAAGAAGAAATACCCATGAAGTATACAGTTCAGATCAATCAAACGTGAGATCACTATGCCGCAGTTATTATTACAATGAGGCAGTCCCCTGCCGAAGCATTCCTCCAGCGATCTGATATCTTTGTGTTTGTCATAAAAGTGCGCCTTAGATTGATTATCTGACTTGTTTTTAATCGCGGCAAATGGCCCTCTCAAGAAACAAGAGAAGCTGAGAGGAGGTTACAGTTACGTACAAACCAATATGCCAAATGCCAAACGCCTCAGGCCACTGATGAAACACGGTAGACTAGGTCCTTTAAACCTTTTCATACCAGGCCGAGTCCCACGTAGTTCTATACCGAGGCAGGCCCCCACTTAAGACCATAACATTCCACTACGCTTCCACATCAACCATCCCCAGCGGCCTACTCTCTGATGGATTTCACTCTAAGCCTTTTTTTTCATAGGTCATCCCTTCTGCGGTGATCCACTCTGCAATAACTTCATTTTTGACAGGTTTCACTCGAGCTTTCTTTTTAATAGCAGGAAGGCCCTTTTTAGGTTGTCTTTCTTCTCCACATGCCGCCCCTTCCATGACTCGAATACATGAAGTGGCGGCTGCACTGATACAAAATGTTAGGCACCTAACTAATACGCCAAAAGCCCAAGGACTAATAAAACGTGTTAGGCTAGGCCCTTTAAACCTGTTCCTTACCAAATGGGCCCCCACCTAGTCCCATACTAATGCAAACCCCCACTTTGGACCGTAACAGTCACTACTCAGGTCAGATGAGGAAGAGAAAGTGTCTGTTTAAGTGTATGGTTTGGAGAGAGGAAAGTGGGAAGAGGGATGACAGTGGAAGCAGGGAGTGGGGTGAGGTGGTGGAGCAAAAGAGAAGGCAAGGGGAAAATGCAAAGGGGCATTCTGTCACAAATAGGAGTTACTGAGAGCAGCTCAATGTGTAACACACATAATATACTTCCATAGAGAAACAAAGATTCTTCCTATTGATAACTCCACACCTTCCTGTCAGAAGATTCTGAAATGAAGGAGACCCAATACAGCGTTTCAACAAAGCAAGCTGACATCCTAAACATACAAATGAAAATTTTGATACGGAAAATAATGAACTAAAATTGAACAGCGGATTGCAGCTTTGATTGAATTTTTAGAGTACGAAGAAAGGATTATTTGGGATTTTCAGCAAAAAGAAAGTGGGATCAGTACTTCCAAGAATATGTTTACTAACAACGATGGGGAAGTAGCTTCTTTTCAACACGATCTCATGATCTCCCAGAGCTTCAAGCATGCGTCAAGGCAAAAGCTCCATTTCCTGTTAAGAACATGTAATTTAGGTCAGTGACAAATCAATTGCTTTGTCATTTGCTGAAGAAAATGGAGTGATTTCCTGTTTCTATTCTGTTTTTTTTCTCTTTCCTTCAACCAATCAAATTGGTCTAGTTTGACTGCAAATTGTAACATGGGTACTTCAAAGATCAAAGCAAAATGTCATTTCGAAAATTCGCCAAAACTCAGATATCTAAATTTTGGAAAAACATGTCAGAAGTGTTACAGCTATCAAACCACAGTAAAACTCTCACATTGCATTTGAAATCTCAAGCTGCTCATGGAATTTCAGATCAGGTTGGTAAACCATAACCAAATGATAAAAGGTCTGTATGATGAATATTGCATATTTGTTGAAAGAAATTTCTTCCCATAAAAGGTGCAGATTCAAAAGTCTTGAAAAAAGTCCATAAAGAAGGTAGGTGCACAGGTGATATAGCTGTGGATCCTGGGTACTCAGAATTGGAAATGACACAAAAGATTAGACTGGGAGACATGTAAGAATGAACAAATGTAACGAGCTTTTAGGTTCTAAGAGCATTTAAAGTTTCTTTTCTAACTTAGCGAATTGCGCTGAGGGACAAAAAATCATGTGCTTAGAAAAAAAAATCAGATTAGGCTGATTTCATGGGGTAACTCATCTTCCTCTTAAAAGCTGAAAAAACAGGATTGACGGCTTACTAGCACTGAAGGAAGATTTCAAGCTCATACTAGATAACTTGAAGGTTTTATGACCCTTCAAGGCAGACCCCTAAGGCACCTGAAAGGCTGGCTAAAGACAGGCCAAAGTGATATAGTAGAATCACATAAAAACTCTAGTTAGCATATGCTTAGATACATACTGGTATGGTTATCCCTGAAGGCTTTAGGAGCAATGCAAAGTACTTAAAGACTATCAACAATTGAAGAGTCAAAAGATTGTGAAGGAAGAGGATCCGAACTAGTAAATCTGTCCTCATCCGCCAATTATGAAAGCGATGGAGATAACAGCAAGTAAGAAGCCCTTGTCTGTCTTAAGAGAACAAAAAGAGTGGACAGAAAGTCAGACGCTGCTCGCCGAATTTAAAAAGATAATCCATAATTTTGAAAGCATTTGTTTCTCCTTTTGTTGAGTTGGGGGCCAAGTGGTCCAATCCAAAACATGTGATTCAGAACTCATGTCTTTTAACTGGGAAAACTTCTCTCACAAAGTTAACAAGATGTTAAACATTTCATACACGAAACGACATAAATTTAACAAGATGTTAAATTGCTAATTTTGATTGTCTGTAGATCTCAGTGAACAGTCAACATTGATTCTTGCATATTAGGAGTTATGCATTGCACTCATTTTCACTGTATTTTTATAGCTTTGGTGGGGATTCGAGCTCTCTTCCTTGTTTTTATGTGCACCTGTCACGATAGAAGACCCCATCTTCTTCTTTTTTTAACAAAAAAGATTTCAGCCTAAAAAATCATCTCTTATATATTCTCGCAACCTATACAACAATGTGATTTAAATATAAATGCAAAAGAAAAAAAAAGAAAAAAAAAGAAAAAACAGGTGACTCTAGACATGTCTCGTGTATATAATCAAATTTGTGGATAAAAAGATATATTTTTTTGCATAAATCACATTAGTGTATAACAAATGCTGGATACTAACATTGGTCATAATTTGGATACTAACATTGGTCATAATTTACGTGGATATTCAGATTCGATTGACTTTATAATAAGGGGTTTGCTAGCGTCCATCGCATAAGGCATTTCGCGGATGGTCTGTTGCATGCCAGACCAGCCACACAGGCTCACTTTTCAGCAGCTTTTGTCTTCATTCACGAGGTGGCTGGTCTGACAAGTAACAGACCATCCGCGAAATGCCTTCTGCAATGGACGCTAGCAAATCCCTTATAATAATGTATTGATTATTGTATAACAACCCTTATCTGCCCCTCTCAGAGAAAATTTTGGGCTCCGTCCTTGATGGCATACATGTTTAAAAAATGGAATTGCTATATGTTGTACTTAGAATATGATAGAATAGCATTTTTTGAAGGAATTCTCATATGGAACATGATGCACCGAATAGCAAGATAATGGTGGAATTCCAAAATTAATCATGAAGAATCTCGATATAAATAACAGACCATATGTTCTTCTGATTACTTTATCCATATGAAGATATGCTAAGGCATCTAAATTCTAAAGTGAATTTTGGTGTGACAGTAAAAAACAATTTGATCAGTAATGACGGTACATACATTACGCCAAAATTACATGAAAAGGAAACATGGGCATCCAAAGGAGAAAATAACTAAAATGAGAAAGATCAGAGAAAGGGTGAGGGAGAGAGAAAGGACAGGAATAGAGAAAGGGGGGAGATAAGGGCCATAACCTAGCAGGGAATGATGGAGAGTGGGGAAGATGAGGAGAAAGGAAAGTGACAAGAAGAGGACGGGGTACCTGTGACGCAAGAGGGGCCCCTTTTCAAGGGTTTGAAAGTTGTTTAACGGGATTTTAAAGGTTTTGAGTTGTGGTTTATTTAATGGGGATTTTATAGGATTTGAGTTGTGGTTTAAGTGATTGGCCCTATGGATGGCCAAAAGTAATATAAGAGATTTAGGGGTCTTAGCCAATAGGAAATAAGGGAAAGTGGGCCAAGGTTAAAAGGTTATAAAATGTTTTTTGAAAGGACAAGTGGTTCATGATTAAAAAGGTTGTGGTGTGTCATATGCTGATGCAAAAATCCAGGCTAAATAACTATCACAAAATCCTATATAAAAAAATACATGTCCAATAAAAACAACCTAATCTAATGACTAAGACAGCTGAATCACATCACATCAGTATTTTACACTCCAAAATCCCAATAAATGCACCTACAGGCAAAATGAAATACCAAATAAGACCCCATTCAAAGAAGAAATAAAAATGACAATGATGAGCTCACGTTTTTTTGGCTAGAAAATCCGGACACGGTATCAATATATAAAGCAGATCAACCACAGTAGATAAGCTGACGCATAAAAAAGGACAAATGCATGTGAAAAATGAGCAAGTTCAGCTCTTGGAAGAAAAATATATAAGCAACGCCAATTTTATTCTGCAGAGCAGCAGTGCAACTTAAATCCAATTTGTAACACCATAAATGAACTTGGGAACATTTCCCATATTCATAATCAATCAGCAAGTCCATCTTTATCAGGGCATGGTAGATTATGACAATAAATCATCCACTCCGAATAGAAATTAGAAGTCAATACCCTTGAGAAAGGACTCTAAGCCAGTATCAACCTTCAAAACGATGGGCTTCAAGTTTGAATTGATGATATATTCAACTTCAAGAGCAACTTTATGGTGCCAAGATGTAATATCGAGCCATGCACAACTGGATGGTGCTCTGGATAAGTCTTGATGCTGCAGGTTCCATGACTACCTACATAAAAAGAAAAGGATAATGACTTTTTTTTCTGGGTAGGTAAAGGATAATGATTATTATCAATCAGAAGATGAAACGTGATCAGCTTTGTGCTCGGAACAACACTCAATTGCTGTCTAAAGTGGAATAGAAAAAAAAAACAAGGCTTTATATAATGGAGAATATGAACAAATTAAAACAAGTACTCAAAAAGCTTGAAGAATCCAATTGATTCAATTAAACAAAGGCAAAGTTAACTAGGCATGCAATTTTTTTATAAAATACAAACTGAATATAATATTCAACAACTCGATCGATTCCGCAACTTGAAGAATCAGAAAATAGCACTAGCCTTGGTCAAAGTCGACTCAGAAATGGGCAGTTTAAGTCAATTTTCAGCTTTTTTTAACCCTGATTAAACTAGTAGCCATTAGTTTGCCTGGAGAATGAAGGGGCTATCAAGAGAATGGATCCTCATATCACCTTGTCCCTACAAGATTTAACAGGAAGCAACGAGTAATTAAAATATATCCATAGATCAACATATTATTCACAATTCAGACACAACACAAATCGATCGATTCCGCGACTTGAAGAATCAGAAAATAGCACTAGCCTTGGTCAAAGTCAACTCAGAAATGGGCAGTTTAAGTCAATTTTCAGCTTTTTAACCCTGATTAAACTAGTAGCCATTCGTTTCCCTGGAGAATGAAGGGGCTATCAAGAGAATGGATCCTCATATCGCCTTGTCCCTACAAGATTTAACAGGAAGCAATGAGTATTTAAACTATATCCATATATCAACATATTATTCATTACACAATTATAAGACCCAAGGTTATGGATATCGATGTTCAAAAAACTCATTGACCAACTTTGAAATTGATTGGTTGACTTTTGTACAACAAAATCTGATTAGTCGATGACAGAACCAAGTTTACTAAATAGGAAATTTTCGTTGACTCGGCTAAGTTGAATCTTGAAATTTTTAGATCTTGGAATTCAAAAAAATTGTAAATATTTAAGCCCAGTCTTTTTTAAAAAATAAAAAATAATGAATTCATATCAGAAGGAATCGCTCATGAATCTGTCAATATTCAATTTAAATATGTAATGCAAATTGTAAGATACTTAAGACCAGTCTAAATTTTTTTAAAAATTAATGAATTCATATCAGAAGGAATCGCTCATGAATCTGTCAATATTCAATTTAAATATGTAATGCAAAACTATGGACCTTCATGAATCCATCAATATTCAATTTAAGAATGTAATGCAACACTACGAACCATGCTCAGGAAAAGAAAACATTTCAATGCTGCATAATAATTCCGACAGCCTTGCTAACATCCATCCAGTATCAAGTTTCTCAACATGGTTCATGGGTGTGAAAGGCCACCTACTTGTGTAGTAAACCATTTATGATCATCTTAGCATACAGCTTAGACACTGAACTGAGATCACCTTTCCGGCGAAAAGCATCAAGAATCACAGCATACATTTCCCAATCTGGGGAAATGCCAATGGATAACATCATATTAAAGAAAAACATTGCATCATTCACTAAACATCTTTTGCACAATCTATTAATTACTGCGCTATAATCTTTGATTGAAATTTCGAACCCTGTATTCACCATTTTTTTGAAGAGTACCACTGCCTTATGTGCATTTCCCTTTGCACATTGTGCCTTGATTACCGTGATGTAAGCAATTCTACTCAATCTAACACTCCCCTCCAGAAGAGTATCCAGCAATTTCTCTGCACCCTCTAGGTTGCCATTTATGCAAAGACCATTAACGAGCAGATTATACGTAATAGGACTAGGCTCTAGATTTTGCCTTAACATTTCGTCATGTAAACAAAAAGCCATTTCCATGTTCCGCTGTTCACAGAATCCCTGAATGATGGTGTTATATGTAACCTGGTCTGCAACAAGACCTTTTGTGTACATATTCTTGAGAATTTTTACAGATTTTTGCAGCATCCTTTTTTTGCAAAGCCTTTTTATAAATACAGTATAAGTAATTACATTGGGTGCAACACCTTTTGCATCCATTTCATCAAGTAACCCTACAATGGCATCTATATTTTCTACGGCACAATGTGCATCTATTAGGGTAGTGTAAGTAATCGTATTAGGGACCAAACCATATAGTTCAAGTGTTTGCAACAACTCTTTCGCCTCTTTTAGTTTACCACTCTTGCATAACCCGTAAATCAGGGAATTATAAGTGACAATACTTGGAGTCACCCCGGTTGTAATTATCTGCTTGTATAATCCAATGGCATTTTGAATATCACCCATCTTCACATACCCATCAATCATTATGTTATACAAACGAACGTCCACCAGGAAACCACTCTCGGTTAAATTATCCAAATGTTTTCTCGCTTCCAAAGTCATCCCTTTCTCGCACAAACCCAAAAGTATTGCCCCATGCGCAGCAGAATTAGGCATGATTTTCTTTGAGCACATTACCTTGTACATTTGAATTGCCCTCTCTACCTCCCCTTGCTTGCTGTATCCATGAATGAGGTTGCAAAAGACAATAAGATCCGCATCCAGGCACACAGACTCCATTTTAGAAAGCAACCGTATGGCTTCATCAACTCGTCCTCTTTTACAAAGACTGCTAAGCAGTACAGTGAAGGTGATAATATTCAACTGGAATCCCTGTGAAATCATCTCTTCCAGCATCCTTAATCCCTCATCAATATCACCCCTCTGACAATGCCCAGCGATCAGTACCGTGTATGTAACAAGATTCGGGCCCACCCCTTTTAGAAGCATCCTATGGAAAACCTTCCAGGACTCAACCATCAGCCCGAGTAGACGAAAACCATCAAGTATAATGTTATATGTCACCACATCAGGCTTAACTCCAGTCCTCTCCATGTGATCACAAATCTCCAGAGCCCGCTCAACAGAACCTGCTACACATAATCCATGGATAAGAGAATTATAACTAAATCTGTCAGGAAATAATCTGTACTTAATCATCATAGACAGAAATGACCAAGCACTGTTGACAAACCCCGCATGGCATAAGCCAGATATGAGAGTATTGAAAGTTACAATACAAGGGAAAAAGCCCTTTCCTTTCATCCCTTGAAAAAAACTTATAGCATCTTGCAATCTCCTCTGCTTGCACAGACCGTCGATTAGGATGTTATATGTGTACACGCTACAAGAAACCCCATTGGCCAAAATCTCATCATACACATTCAACATCATATCTGTATGCCTCAAGTTGTACAACAGACTGTCATAAGTCGATATGGAAGCTTTATAATTCAATTCATTCATCTTACTGAGAACAAAAAGGGCATCATGGACCATTTCAGATCGGGAATAGACATTTGCCAACATATCCCATACCAAACTATTATAGTCACGCTTTCTGAAATGATTCGACAATATCTCACAAAGGGCAGGAGCTGAACCAGATCCTGAAAGAAATGGGACAAAAGCAATCAAGAAAAATCAAAAGTACAATTGCAAGTTTTCAATTTTAATAAAGATACTACTGATACAAGATGCTATCTAGCAGATTAATATAGCAGTAAATGATAGTCCTAGCACCCGATCTGAAAACAAGGTGGTTCGCATTAACAGGTATGCCCACGAGCTACATAATGATAGTGTAAACATGGACATGACTATCAATATCAAATTTGGACACAAGGTAACAGACACATCAACCCCAAAGAATCCAACAAGTTATTATATCCATATATATCTGACAATATCAAGGGATATTGTGAGATCCCACATAGGAAAGGGAGGAAAAGTTGCTGGGCTATATATGTGGATTTCCCCTCTTCCTGTGTAGACGCGTTTTCCTGCAGAAAAAACAAAACCGGGGAGGGTTGCGTCCCAGAACCGGACAATATCTGCATAGTGTGGGACCGGGGCATTACAGATATAATGCCTCATAACTGTATTTCTTTTCTCTTTAATTCTTGTACTCTTTTGACCACCTGGGTCTTTTTGTTTCAATAAAATTTTAACCATTCAAAAGAAGAAGAAAAACTTATTCCCTAATATACATGCTTTAAGGTGTCTCACATGGGTGTTTGCACAGTTCCCTTTCACTTTAAAAGAGAACAATAGAAATTCAAACATTTAACTTCCAAACATGGTAGTGTGGGAATGATGGTTATAACAGTTTCAGAAATTATATGGTCAATGACTTACAAAGATTTTTCACTGTCCCATTTGCAAATAAGATCAAATTAAAATAATCCTGTTTGAAAAATGAAAACTAATTTTGGTGGCATCAAAAGAGGCCCTTAATCTTTAAAACCCTTATGAAGGAGGAATAAACAAAAGAAGCCAGCAAGCAAAACATATGCTCAAGAGAAAGCATTGTACACATGGCACATGGGAAACATCAAAATAACAAAATCAATCAATAGCCTTACTCTCATGGCTTGATAACGGCACTCTTCACTTATTAAACGCCATTTTGGTTAGTTTTGATAGATTTTTGGGAACTGTTCACTAACTAAAAGCAATTTTGGTTGGTTTTGAGAGGTTTTAGGGATTTGTAACAGCATTGACAAGCAAATTAGAAAAGTATAAAATGAAGAGAGAAGTGTCATTGTCAGATCAATGGGGTGAGAATATACAATTAATCAGAAAAAAAAAATGGAAACTGAAAAGAATACCTTTTTCTTCCACAATCCGCCTCAAAATTCTTCGCAATTTTTTCAACCTCCCTTTTCCCGCCAAATCATGACAAATCTCAAAGAGATAAACCCTAGAATGCCCAAATCCATGCTTGTCTCTTTCTCGATAACCAGAAACCCTAGCTCCGCTGAGAAATCGTCTTTCCGATGAGATTTCTAGGGTTTCTGGAACAGGATTTCTAGGGTTTAAGATGGAGGAATCGATGGATTCTTCTTCTGTTACTACTGCAGCAGAGAGAAAGGGTTTTGAGATGATGAGAGAAGAGAGATTTAAGAGGTGTAGAGGGAAGGAGAATGATTTGGATCGACGAAGATGGAGCATCGAAGACTAGGGTTTCCATAGAATCTATTTTCGAAACCCTAACATCATTTTCAGGTATGGGAGAGTGACGCACCCCCGTCCTTTTTTAGCCTTTCCGTTTCTTGTAGAAAAAGCCAAAAAAGTGTCTAAAAAGGGCGTTTTTAGACTGTGGCCGTTCGCGTAGGTACTTGTGGTAGAATGGGGCCCACCTGATAGCATGATCCATGCCTTTCATTTGTGGGTCCATTCTATCTTCCATAGGACGATCTTAACCCTAATCGATAAAATGGTACAGAAGCGTCTATAAATCGAAGGATTAGGATGATCTTAGGGAGAAGATTTTGGGGACACAACCTATCAATGGCAGGACAGGCCCAACAAATGAATAGCAATGGTTTATTGGGTGTTGTTGTTGATATGTTCGCCCCTCGTTTTTTGCTTGGGACACCCTCAGTAAATAGAGAAAAGTACGGAATGTGCTATTAGTCAGGATGATGGATTTCGAATAGTTTGTAAAACAATCATCAAACACGGGTGATTCTTCAAAATTGGGTGGAAAAAAGACCCAATACCCTTCTAACATAATCAGAGTCTCCTCGTATGTTGCCATTCCTGACAAATTCACAACTCAACGTCAATCATTATCTTTAAAGTAATATTTTATTATTGAGGAAGTCTAAACATAAGGGACCCCTTGCAGAAAAAGAGGTGAAAGCCCCCCCCCATTGGCTGCACATCACCATCATTTTTTACTTTAGCTGTTATTAATGCATGATGGTGATGTGCAGCCAATGGGGGAGCTGAAAAGTCAAACATGATGGTGATGTGCAGTCAATGGCGGAGCCCTTTCACCTCTTTGTTGCAAGGGCTCCCTTCAGTCTAGAATTTCTCTTTATTATTTATCACTTCTCTTTTGGCTGAGAACGACGAAGTTATTGAATATTTTATTATTTCCCACATCTCTTTTGACTTAGAACGGCGACGTTATTGAATATTTAATTATTTCTCACGTCTTTTTTGGCTTAGAACAGCGACGTTATTGAATATTTAATTATTTTTCACGTCTCTTTTTGCTGAGAACGCCGTCGGAATATCGAGTACTCTGCCGGATTTTCTGGGTTGAAACATGTGTTCTACACGTATCGAGTACGCTGCTGGAATATCGAGAATGCCGCTGGAATATTAAGATGTACGGCGGTGGAATTCAGGGGTACGCCGACTGAATCCCATACAGAGAGATGGCGGTATTATTAGAAGACGCCACCGTTCCATATTGATGTCCACGTGTCGTGGATCCGGCCGTCTATGCATATTGGCGACGGCCAAGATTTAAACGAACCCAAGGGACTCTGGGTTCAAAGGAAAATTTCAAATCCAAACCAAACTAGCTGTGAATAAAGGGGCCAACGTTCCAAAAACTTTTTTTAACACATGTCAAGCATCCTTCCGTCTCTAGTTATTTCCGACAGTCAAGATCCAAACGAACCCAAGGTTCTGTCAGTTCAAATACACATTCAGACGAAACAGAAGAAGCCTCGTGCAGTGCTCCAACGTAAATGAGGTGAGATGCATTAAATACATGGGGATTTTCTCTACAAAGAAAATACTAAATTAATGAAAAGATGAATCATGAAGGACCAACATACGAGGACTCCATCTTGGTTCGGATAATGTCAGAAGGGTAATGGGGTCTTTTTTCCACCCGATTTTGAAGAATCACCCGTGTTTGATGATTGTTTTACAAACTACGCGAAATCCATAATTTGTGGAAACTACTAGCCACTTTCCGTACTTTTCTCCAGTAAAAAGTAGTCATAAATACACTAGAGGGGCTGTCCCAAATAAGAATCACTTCAAATGGTTTATATCATCTAATTATGTAGGGTACATTTACTTTTTTGCTACCCTTGTATACAGTTTATTTTTATTTATTTTTTTAATTTTTTGTGTGTGTGAGTGAGTAAGCTGGGTTAGGCTAAACCATAGTGGTGTTCATTAATGATTAATGAATGATAAAAAAAATACAATCTGACGACTCTTTCCTGCTCTGCCCATGGATACATTGTCTAAGAGGGAAAGGAAAGGTCGGACAGATCGTTGATATGAAGTGTAACAGATCTTGTTTGGATGCTTAAGCATTCTCTGGGCAAGTAAAGTCCCCGGGGGAATGATTTTGAAACCCTGGTAAAGCCAAAAAAAGTCTATTTGGATGCAAAGTTAACCGGGAGAAAGAAAGAGTAGGCGAGGGAAGGGAAGGATTACCCATGAAATTTCTTCCTTTTAGGTTATTTCGTATGGAAAGATATGTGATGCCATGTCACCAGACATGCAATTATTACACATGTTTCTTGTCTGGTAGTCTTCAGGGATTTCGATGCTACATCGGCAACCAAACATCATAAAGTTGAGGAAAAGTGACTTTTTTTGCTTGGAAATTGCCTGAGTATGACTTGCATGTGGCATCCAAACGGAGCTTAGGGGGTGCAATTTGGGTCATGCCGAATGGGGCTACAAGGTTTACCACCACAAGGACAAGCAATAAATGCTACGAGGTTCGCCAGAATTCATCATTCTGTTGCTTCGGCTCATGCTCTGAGGCTGGTCCATATCAAGTTGTTGCTCCTTGCCCTTGGAACTTTATAATTCCTTTCCTTCACGAGTATTTCCAAATCTCAAGAATCATCAAATAGCGAACCTCCAATAACTCCCAATGGATGGAATCCTAAGAGGAATCGGAATTCCAATAAGCCTAAATGACAAGGTGGGAGATGAGTTTCTTCCTGGCGTGAGGGTTAAAACAACAATAGACCCTGCGACTTAAAACATATCCAACAAAACCAGATTGATCTAAAAAACCCCACTATAATACAATCAGAGAGTGATTCTCTAAGCAACATCATCTTAGAACCTAACTTTTCACTTGACTGTTCAAGCCTGGATAGTGAACTGGGTCACATTTCATATTGGCTAAAAGCGAAAGGCCCCTTGCCTATATCTGCAATAGCTATGCATAATTCCTCACAAATAATATTTTGATGCAGTAGTAGCACACTTTGGGGCCAAGTCTCTTGAAGGAAGCATGGCCTACCTTCCTTCAATACATATGGCCCGAAATTCAGTACACATCCCTAATCTATCATATTTTACATAACCAAATAGTACTGCAGAGTGCCAGAGAAGCACCTGCCTTCAAATTGCTCTATGTAAATATGGGAAGACAATCACGAACACTCGAAACCTCGGCGTAGATCCGAAAAACAATCCCTTCACACCATCTCCATTCCATGCCCTACCATGTGCCTTAGAGAGCGCGTCTATTTGATGGGTCCCAAGAAAGTTGCACCCCCACATGGGCAGAACAGAGAGCATCTACTCAAGTAAACCGTTGATCCAGTGGGCCCAGTTGTAAACTATGAGTAGCAGCCCAGTTGATCAGATGAATCCTAAGTTTTTTCTCTTTGAATTTCACACATATCCTGTCTATACTATACAGAAATACAAAAAAAAATAAAAAAATTACACATTTTTTCAAACTATACTAAATTGACTCCCACTTACCGTCTCACATTATTTGAGGACCCAAGTGAACTTCTGCAATTTTCTCTGTATATTAGTGGACATAACTCAAACCTCATAAATGGCCAAAATACCCTTTGATCGTCAGTGATCATTTATGAAATCAGGTGGTGTGGTTTCAGTCATTTATAATTACCTTGAAAACTGAAAGTACATATTATCAAAGAGACTGAACGTTGGATTGCCAAAACTTTTCCAACCGCGGCTCAGTTATGTCCACAGTTTCTTCATCATGTGCGCGCCAACTCCTAGCTCTCGACGTTAAAAGAATCAGTCTCTCTATATACTCACCTGATAAAACTGTGTTATCTGCGTCTGTTCTGCCATCCATGCATAGATTACGGTCGACCATCAATGGCAATGAGCACCGATTGGGCCATCTCTCAGACACAGCACGCCTCATCTCCGAATTATCAGCTGGTCGGTAAGAATTCTCTACGTCTTCCACACACTTCATACTCTGACACGACGCGCTCTGCACAGCACGCTCAATAAATCCATGAATACATATCAGTCTCAGGGCACATGCAGTAATTTTAAATGCAGTCGAGGGTGTATATGTAAGGGATAGAACGCTGGTAATTATTATAATGACACAGCAGTATTTAAAAACTTAGAGACTCATGCGAATTATTGATCGACACAGTCAATTTTTCATTAACTCGGGAGTAAGTCAAAGGACTTTTGTGATGACGAAAAAATCCGAACTATGTGTGCAAGTTAAGGCATTTATGGCTTAAAAAAGCAACACGTGCTTGGTACAGGAAGATTGCATAGTTCTTGGTGTTCAGTAGGTACACCGTAGCACCGGTGGATTCTAGCTTGTTTGTGAAGAAGATAGGAGGACATGCGGCTATTGTCCCTGTTTTCGTTGATGATCTCATCATCATGGGAGATGCCGTCGGAGAAATCAAAGCCATCCCTAAATATTTTACCATAAGATTTGAGATGCCGGAGATTGGGGAGCTCAACCACTTCCTTGGTTTGGAGGTAATCTATAGATTCAAGAGTTTGTTCTTGTGCCAGATAGCAGAAGTTCGGGATGACCAACTGTAAGTCGATCTCTGCTCCAGTAGCAGTGAATGAAAGGCTATGGAAAGATGGGGAGCGTTTGAAGGATACTAGAATGCATCGGCAACTAGTTGGGAGTCTTATATATTGATCACTTACCCGACGTGAAACAACCCATGCAGTCAGCTGCCGATTCATGGAGAAACCAAGAAAGCCACATCGGGATGCAATTCGTAGAATCTTGCGATATCTTGTAGGCACAATTGATTATGCTGTCCGCAATAACAAAAGGGTTCCATTTGAGATCTATGGTTGTTGTGACGCTAGTTATGCATGTGATCATTCTACATACAGATCAACAACTGGATACATATTCAGTGGTGGTCTTGGTGTAGCAAGTAGTAATCAACTGTTCCGCCATCCACAACTGAAGCAGAGTATCGAGTAGCAATGATGACAGCTCAAGAATGTACATGGTTACTTCAACTGTTGTATGACGTTAGGCAAAATTGTGATTATGCGATTGGATTGTACTGCAACAATGAAAGTGCAATTTGACTTGCTGAGAATCCGTTGTTCCACGCAAAAGCCAAACAAGTCGAAGTTCATCGTTATTACATTCATGATAAGGTTTTGTGTGATGAAATTTCACCAACACCGGTTGAAACTAATGCGCAGATCGCGGATAATGACGAGGCTACCCATCAGCAAGGTCAGAGAAGAGCTCGATTTGAAGAGCATGAGTTGCTGCTGAGGGGGAGAATTGTGAAAATCATCATCACTGACTATTTAGTTACTAACTTTTTATTAGCTACTTAAGTGTTTTAGAGTGTTTGTTTTATGGTTAGCATAGAACCAATTAGATAGCTAATAGGGAGAGTTTGAGATTATCTATAATTCCTAGCTTAGCAAGAGAGTTAGATAGCATATAAATAGGTGTTTTGGATTTATCTAATAGGTAGCTTTTGGTCGTGGTTATCCAATACCAATGAAATCACTTGATGATGTAGAAAAAAGGGAAAGTGGGCATGTAAACTCATTAGCAGAAGAGTACAATTTACTTTCTTTTCTTTTTTTTTCTTTTTTTTTTGAAAAGTGTCCATTCTCATCGTTTTTTTTTTTTTTGGTTTTGCAAAGCAATATCTTTCTCTCTCCATTATTCCTCTTGTACTTTGAAAATTTCTTCATCCAAGATTACCTTCATGTAAGATTGCATCCTCAAAATCATACTTCACCTTCCAACCGACATGAAAAGAATAAGCTTTAAAAATTATTACCCCCCCCCCCCCCCCAACACACACACACACACACACACACACACACACACACACACACACACACACACACACAGCTAGAAATGGTCTTATAGAAATGGTTGAAGTCCGATTCGGTCAATTTTTCAGTGCCTTGCCTGATAAAGCTATGGAAATCAGCTTCTTGTTTAGAGACTCGAATTAAAAATTTTGGAACATTGGTGGATTCTAAATGTTAAATGGGTTGTAATTGTTCTGAAAATAGATGTAAGCGATTTCAATGCAATAGTAATAAATAAGGCAGTTGCTCGGATCCTTCAAGACCCTGAAGTATCTGATAAAGATAATTATATCGGATGCTTCAACGCAATGACAGGTCGACCAAATTTAGAGTGCCCTTGTACCTTATCTTTTCCATGTCACTACTGGCATGCAACAGATATATCGTCTTCCAGGTAGTGAATACATGGTGTTTTTTTTTTCATGACCTTATAACATGCATACTATTTCCTACAAATTCACATATTGACTAAACTACATTCAAGCAACCTGAAATTAAGAACTAATAAGTAAATAAGCAACACTTTGTAGCAAAAAATAATCTGTATCTAACTGTGCAATACTTAACAATAACTTGAGAATGCAAACCCTAGCTCAAAATTGACACAAGACTTTGTCAACCTCCAAGTAAAAAAGCCAGACCCAACTGTTTGTAAAAGGTCAGACAAGCCAAGGATCAAGTTTCCATTACTTGAGTCACTTAGCAATACTTAAACTGCCAATAACTTGAGAATGCAAAGAGAATCAAGAAACAGAAAGAAAATAAAGATGTTAGATGTGTATATGTGCCTAAGGGCATAGTGGTAATTGTACTCTAGCTGTCTTTTATATAAATACAAAAGTGAGGGGGAGCTATGCTCTAAATCACTCTCTTTCTCTCTTTCCCTTCTCTTCTCTAATTCTCAACATGGTATCGAAGCCCTCTCCCAAAACCCTAACCTAAACCCTCTTTCTCACCACCCCCCGCCGGCTTCCCCTCCCTTTCTTCACCCCCTCTCGCCCCACCCCCTGCTACTCCACACACCCCCTCGCTACTCCTGCCCATCTCGCCACTCCCCTGCTACACCTCCTCTCGCCCCACCCCCTGCTACTCCACACACCCCCTCACTACTCCCACCCTCTCGCCCCACCCCCTGCTACTCCCACCCACCCACCCACCCCGCCCCATCCCGCCGGCCTCCCTGCTTCCCCACCAGCTCCCCGCCAATCCCCGAACCCTTAAAAACCCTCCTCCTCCTTTTTTCTTTCCCCTAACCTCTATCCCTTTCTTATTCATTCCCCTTCCATCCCTCTAAACCCCTAAAACCCCTCTCATTGACTCATCCTTCCTCTATTTCCCTCCTTAATACTCTACCCTTAAACCTCTAAACCCCTTCTCTCTTTTCATCATCCTTTTCTCGCCCTAATGGCATAATTTCTATTGGATATCCTTTTATTTGTCGTCGTGGCTCTGATTTTGTCTCCTAGCCTACCTTCTTGCTATGGCTAGTGCATCTCTCTCTCATTTTGTTACTCCTCTCCATCGAAGCCGAGGTCTCATTGCCGAACCCGTCCTATGATTTGGTTTTTTGCCTCCCTCTCTTGTTATCCTCTGTCGTGGTGGTTGTGAGTCCTCTTCTTTCTTTGTCTCTATGGATCCTCCTGTTAGCTCGCCTGCTCCTGTCAGTTTGACTCCTCCATCCTCGAGTTATTCTCCTTCCAGTTACTCTCCTACTATGGAGCACTCTTATCCACAGATGACTTTCGAAAAGCTTGACAGGTCCATTTATCTTAGTTGGAGTATGGCCGTTGAGACCTACCTCCTCGCTCTAGGTAAGGTCGACCCCATTGAGCGGGATCCTCCGTCCCCTTTTGATGCATCCTTTGACCGATGGCGACAGGATGATGCCCTGATTCGCACCCTTCTTTGGCAAGCATGACTCCTCAGGTGGATCACACCATGATGACCCTGTCAACTTCCAAGGCCATCTAGGATCATGCCTCTGTTTTGTATTCTGGGGTTGATAACCTCACTTGAATTTGCACTACCTACTCCTAGTAGATATGCCTTCAGTGCGGTGATACCCTTCTCTCTTGTCGTTTTGTCTCTCTATACCAGCAGATTGATGCCTTCATGCCCCTCACTATTGATTTAGCTGTTCTCACCCAGTAACAAGAGTAGCTCTATGTTATTCATTTTCTAGATACCTTGGGCCCGGACTTTCTGCACTTTAGACATCAGATTACTGTCTCGAGGTCTTTCACCTCTCTCACGGAGGTCTATTCACGTGCTCAGCAGTGCCTCTCGGGCAACTCCTACACTCTTCTCACTATTGACGGCTTCACACCTGCCACCTGTGATGGTGGTGATTGCTCTGGCAGTGGAAGTGGTTCCTTTGCTCGTGCTAGGGGCCGCAGAGGCCATGGTGTTGGTGGCTGTGGTCGGCCGTACTGTACTCATTGTCAGAGGGCCATCATATTGAGACTTATTTTGATCTCCATCTAGAGCTTCGTGCATCCCGCTCTGCTCATCTCACCGCCGCTGACATCCCTGATGCCCCGACCATTCCAGCAGCACTAGCACATGGTGATACTTTCACTCTCTACAGTGCAGACTATGAGGAGTTTAAGCATCTCCGCTTGAGCAGCCGGCTACCTACTGCAAGTTTTGCACAGCCAGGTAGTTCACCAGCTTCTCTCCTTACTAGCTCCAGCTCCTGGATTATTGATTCGGGGGCCTTCAATCACCTAGCTAGTAATTCCACTTGCCTAAGTTCCTTTCTACCATTTCATTCCGCATCTCATTCTGTCACATTAGCCAATGGGACCACTACTTCCATCTCTGGCACTGGTACTCTTTCCATCTTATTGTGTGTTCCAAGATCTCTCGACTGGGAGGACGATTGGCTGGGGCCGTGAGGTGGATGGACTCTATCGCCTGGACCATGATTCGCCTAGTACTATTTTACACAGCTTTGTCGACTCGTACTTGTGGCATTGTCGTCTCAATCACCCCTCTATCCAGAAGCTTCGATAGACATCTACTGTGTCCTCTCATGTTCAGTCTTTTCATTGCGAGTCCTGTGAACTTGGGACGCACCATCGTGTCTTTTGCCTCTAGATTTATTAGTAGTATCGCATCCTTTTGATTTAGTGCACTCAAATGTATAGGGTCCTTCGAGGACTATGTCTCTTTCTGGCTACAGATATTTATAATTTTTGTGGATGATTTCTCTCGTGTGACTTGGTTGTTTTTACTTAAAGACCGCTCTCAAGTCTTTAATGTGTTTCACACTTTTTATGCTGAGATAACTAACTAATATAATTGCACTCATAAATGTTAGCGCACTCACAATGCTCGAGAGTACTTCTCTATTGATTTTCGAGATTTTTTATCCACCCATGGCATTGTTCATCAGTCCTCTTGCTTACTTAAAGACCGTTCTCAAGTCTTTAATGCGTTTCACACCTTTTATGCTGAGATTACTAACCAATATAATTGCACTCATAAATGTTAGCGCACTCACAATGCTCGAGAGTACTTCTCTATTGATTTTTGAGATTTTTTATCCACCCATGGCATTGTTCATCAGTCCTCTTGCGCTTACACCTCTCAGCAAAATGGTGTAGCCAAGAGGAAACTCCGATAACTTCTTGACATCACCCGCACTCTCCTCTTCCAAATGCGAGTTCTCAAATCTTATTTGGGTGATACAGTTCTTGCAGTCTGCCTCCTGGCTAATCACCTACGCTCTTTAGTATTGGATGGCTCCTCTCCTTACTCGATTCTCCATCCTGAGGGGGATCCCTTTCCTCTCATCCCACGGGTCTTTGGGTGTGTTTATATCGTACACAACCTCTCATTCGACCCGGATAAATTGGATCCTCGAGCAGAGAGGTGTGTCTTTATGGGCTACTCTAGTACCTAGAAGGGCTATCGCTGTTATAGCCCTTGGCTGAGACGCATGTTTGTTTCCACTGATGTTACCTTTTTTGAGTCGGTTTCCTTCTTCACTGCTCCTGCTGAGAGCACCCCTCTTCAAGCTAATCCTGCAATTCCCCTTCCTCTTCATGGTGTTCCTGATCATATTGATTCCCCTTCTTCCTTGAGTCGGTTTCCTTCTTTACTGCTCCTGCTGAGAGCACCCCTCTTCAAGCTAATCCTGCAATTCCCCTTCCTCTTCATGGTGATCTTGATCATATTGATTCCCCTTCTTCCTTGAGTCCTACTGCTTTTCCTCCTCCTTTACTTGCTCCAAAGGTCTTTCACCGTTGTGTGAGACCCGATGTTCATCACCTTACACCTGAGGCGACGCCCTCTAAGTCGGTTTCCTTCTTTACTGCTCCTGCTGAGAGCACCCCTCTTCAAGCTAATCCTGCAATTCCCCTTCCTCTTCATGGTGTTCCTGATCATATTGATTCCCCTTCTTCCTTGAGTCATATTGCTCCTCCTCCTCCTTTACTTGCTCCAAAGGTCTATCACCGTTGTGTGAGACCCGATGTTCATCATCTTACACCTGAGGCGACGCCCTCTAAGCCAGAGATACCAGCCTCTGCATCTCGAGTACCTCTTTTACCCCCCCCCCCCCCCCCCCCCCCCTTTTAGTGATTCTGTCAATTCCCAGATTGCATTGCAGACTCGGTCTCGTACGACCGCTCACCCTATTTCTTCTGTTGTTTACTATGACCATCTCACCCCTATGTTTCGAAGTTTTGTCTCGTCTTTGTCTTATGTTTCTTTGTCCAGGTCTGTACCTGAGGCTCTTGTTCAGCTGGCGTGTTGCTATGGAGACTGAGATGGCCGCTCTTCAAGCCAATCACACTTGGGATTTGGTTCCTCTTCCTCCTGGGGCTCAGACAGTTGGTTGTCGTTGGGTTTTTGCCATTAAATATTTACCAGATGGAATGGTTGAGCGCCTTAAGGCGTGCCTAATTGCCAAGGGTTACAATCAAACATTTGAGGTTGATTACACATAGACTTTCTCTCCAGTTGCCAAAATTCCTTCCGTCAGAGTGTTTATCTCCATGAAGGCGAGCCTTGGCGCAACAGTAAGGTTGCTCCATTGTGACCTAGTGGTCACAGATTCGAGTCACGGAAACAGCCTTTCTGCAAAGCAAGGGTAAGGCTGCCTACATCTAGCCCTCCCCAGACCCCATAATGGCGGGAGCCTCGTGCACTGGGCTACCCTTTAGAGTGTTTATCTCCCTCGTTGTCAACTGAGGATGGCCCCTATATCAGCTTGATGTTAAGAATGCCTTTCTCCATGGCGACTTGACTGAGGAGGTTTATATGGAGCAACCTCCTAAGTATGTTGCTCAGGAGGAGATGTCCTCCTCGGTGTGCAGACTTAGCAAGTCTTTATATGAGCTCAAACAATCTCCTAGAGGTTTGGGCGATTCAGTGATGTTATCATGCTATTCGGCATGAAGCAATATGCAGTTGATCACTCTGTTTTTAGTCGCCGTTCTGATGCTGGGAATGTCCTTCTCATAGTCTATGTGGATGACATTATCATTTCAGGCAGTGATACAGCTGGAATATAGAGGTTGAAGGCCTTCCTACAGAAAGAATTTTCCACAAAATATCCTGGGTGCCTAAGATACTTTCTGGGGACTGAGGTAGCTTATTCTGGTAGTAGCCTCTCCCTCTCTCAGAGGAAGTATGGACTAGATATGTTGGATGAGACTGGTTCTCTGGGGGATGAAACCAGCTGGTGTTCCCATGGACCCAAATACAAAGCTGCTTTCAGACGAGGGAGATTTGATGGATGACCCTGGCAGATACTGTCGGCTAGTTGGGAAGCTTATTTATCTCACTGTTACTCGCCCAGATATCTCAAATGCAGTTACGGTAGTTAGCCAGTTTATGAGTGCTCCACGTACCTCTCACTGGGCAGCAGTAGTTCAGATTCTTTTCTATTTGAAGGGGGTGCCAGAGAAAGGCCTACAATTCAAGAAGCATAGGCATGCAAGATTGGAAAGATTTTGTGAAGCAGATTGGACAGGATCTCAGGATCTCCAGCAAATAGGAGATCCATCACTAGCTATTGTACTTTTGTTGAGGGTAATTTAGTGTCGTGCAAAAGTAAGAAATAGGATACAGTCTCCAAGTCAAGCGCAGAAGCAGAATATCGATGCATGTCACATACGAGTGGAGAGCTCACTTTGGTTACGCTCTCTCCTATCGGAGATTGGGTTCTCTTCCACTTCTCAAGCCCAGCTTTACTATGACAATAAGACGGTTATTCACATTGCTACCAATCCTGTCTTCCATGAGAGAACCAAGCACATAGAAGTTGACTGTCATTTCATTCGCCAGAGAAAACAAAAGGGTGAGATACACATTTCCTTCACTTGGTCAGTGGATCAGCTAGATGATGCTTTTACCAAATCTTTGAGTAAAGCCAAGCTAAATGACATTTGTAACATGCGAGGAATGTATAATGTCTACATTCCAGCTTGAGGGGGAGTGTTATGCCTAAGGGCATAGTGTTCATTGTACTCTAGTTCTCTTTTATATAAATACATAAGCGAGGGGGAGCAATGCTCTAACTCACTCTCTTTCTCTCTTTCCCTTCTCTTTTCTAACTCTCAACAAAAGAGATAATGCATCTGTTGTGAAATGGAAACTGTAAGAATTACAACATAATTCAACCCTAATAAATAATTTACAGGACAGAAATCTTAATTTTCTTATACATATTACAGAGGTCAGAACATTTAAAAAAAGCTTGAATTGACATTAAGAACCTGTGTGATCGTCCAAAACAAGCTACTGAACAATCAGAAATCTTAGTTTTCTTATACATAATCCAGAGGTCAGAACATTTAAAAAGCCTTGAATTGACATTAGGAACGTGTGTGATCGTCCAAAACAAGCTACTGAGCAATTACAGTATCAACAAATTGCCAAAGATCTTGTTTTCATGTAAAAACAACATTGAAAATAAACAAAAAAGTAACAGCTGATAGTTCCATGTTATTATTACTTATTATTTATTGTCATCATCATTTGTAATAACTATTAACAGTCTATTGAGCGCGGGATTTGAACAGTGGCAGGGAATAATAAAAGAAGTAACAAGAATATGAAAGAAAGGGAGAAGTTGCATAAATAACATCTACCTAAAAGGTTCGAATGTATAATTACCTGAAAGAAATTTATAGGAAAATTTCCCCGTCTAGATTTATCTGGTGTAATGGTGGAAAGGACCTGAACAATTTCGCTCATCGTCGGTCGGGGCTCGGGATCCAACTGTAGGCACTCTCTAGCCAAGTGAGCCATTATCAACATCTCTTCTTTTGGGAAGTCACCTTTTAGAAGCGGGTCAGCTAACTCTGACACCACCCACTTCCTATCATGCAAGTGAGGGGTTGCCTATAAGAGAACATTACAAGGAAATTAGTAATGCCACCAAACCAAGTTGACTTGGCCAACTTCTAGGCCAATCAGCGAGTTCTTAAAAAATTAGAAGGAATAACTATTGTGGATAAGATAAAGACAACAAAGTTCCCCTGAACATTTTTTTTTTAATTTCCAACAGCAAACAATATATAATATCTTACCCATATCACAAGGCTTTCCTCGCCCTTTTTAGATCCTTTACAGATGGGTTGGCGACCACTGATCAACTCCAGAAGAACTACACCGAAACTGAAAACATCTGACTTCAACGAGGCCTTTCCAACAATAGCATATTCTGGTGCAAAATATCCAAATGTTCCTAGCATTCTTGCTGGAGAGTTGGAGCAACTAGGAAGACCATCCGTCGCTAGACATTTAGCCATACCGAGATCAGTTATCTGCGCATGAGAAAAGTGAATAATAGAAGGTGTTTAGCCATACCAAGATAAGTTATCTGTGTATAAGAAAAGTGAATTATAGAAAAGCCATGGGAGTGAATCAATTAAATGCACGTGTAGTTAAGCGAAATGTTAAAAGTCTTTCAGTTTCCAAGTTGGACTTGGACAAGTCAATGGAAACCTAGGCAAGATGCAAAAAATATTGATGGAAGTGTCCAAATTGACTCCACATTTTTCAACCAAGTCAGCGACATTTCTATTTACGAGTAAATAAACAACTGATCTGATTTTCCATAAGCGTGGAGTTTGAACTTGCTTCATGGAGCCCAACCAAATCTATGATGTCCAGATACAGAGAGGTATCCAATATAGTAAAGGCTTCACTAAAGGGATCCTAATAACCACTGTTGAATAATGTAAGCGTAGTTTAGGCATTAGTTGTAGGATAAAGGGTATTATTGTCCTTGTACATTGGATGCCCTATTTGGGCCTATATATACATCATTTACATGAGGAGCTCCCTATTGGAGACTCTCCATATCTCTACTCCTCTCTTCTAACCCTAATCTCATTTCTAACATGGTATCAGAGCCAATAGGCTGATCTTCAAGAAGGAAAGAAGACGAGTCTATCTCCCTCCACGCCATTTCCTCTCTCTCTCTCTCTCTCTCTCTCGCGATAAAATCTCTCGTATTTTTTGTTTCCCCTCTTTGTTTGAGAGAAATCTCTCCCGTAACCCTCTTTCTTATGTTTTAGTTTTGTTTTTTTCCTACAATATCTCTGATCTCTAAATCTCTCATGTTAGTCTCTATCTTTTTCTCTTATTTTGGAGTTGCCGTAAACTCCATAGCCTTTGTTCGAAAATATCTCCTCCCAAAACCCCTAAAATCTCTAAAACCTTATTTTTCTCTCCCTAGATTCTCTCTTTCACGCAAACCCTTCTCTCTTTCTCAGGAAATCTCAAAAAATCTCTCGTATTTACTCTCTCTCTCTCTCTCTCTCTCTCATTTGAGTTGTCGTATGGAGTATTGTCTTCTTGTCCTTCATCCTCATCTTTGTTTTTCTCCCTCTATATTTATTATGTTTCATGTCTTTTGTCTTCCTCTCCAAGGTGCCTACCAAGTACTCGGTGAAATGTCTGAAAGAGAATTAGTGCCTTGGACGTCTTCTTTTTCGTTTCAAGTTAAGGACCTTGGGCTTCAACTTGAGAGTGAGTGTTGTCTAGTGTTGTCATCTCTTTCTTTACACTGTCTAGTGTTGTCTTTTGTGTCTTCTTCGTCTATGTCTTTTGTGTCGATGTCAAAGGCACGCACCAAGTGTTTGATAAAATGTCTAAGAGAGGTGTAGTGCCGCCTTATTTGTCTTCGTTTCTTTGTCTTTTTCAAGGTGCACACCAAGTGTTCGATGAAATGTCCGAGAGAGGTGTGGTGCCTCAATTATCTTTGTTTTTATTGCAAGTTGAAGGTATTCGACCTTCAATTTGAGGGGAAGTGTTGTCATGTTTTTCTTGGAGTTATTCCTTTCTATCGATGTTGTCTTTTTCCTCATATTGTCTTCTTGGGGAGTGTTGTCATGTTGTGTTGTCTTTTCTTGAGGGAGATTGCTATCGTCTTCTCTTTAGGTTATTTGTTCGTCCCCTTGGTGATTATTATCGTATTTCTTGTTTTCATGTCTCTTCGTATTGTCCGACTTTATGCCTTATCTTTTCGTTGGTCTTGATATTGTCCTCCTTGTCTTGTCATCTCCGGGCTCATGTAGTTTCGCCCGAGGGGGAGTGTTGTTGCGCTCCCTAATTAGCCTTTGTCTTCTCGGCTTTATGCCTTATCCCCTCTCTTTTCCGGGCGATGTCTTCCATATCCATCATTGGTCAACTCCTTTTCAGGAGATGATGTTCATGCCGTCGACCTTGTCTCTAGACGATGGTTTCTCCATCATTGGTTGGTTATCTTCTCCCTCCTTTTCTGGGCGATGGCTTCCATATCCATCGTTGGTCGGCTTTCTTACAGGCAACGGTCTTTTCCCATTAATCTATCTTTTCCAGGAGATGGTTTCCCCATCGTTGGTCTGCTCTTTTCAGGTGACAATGTTCATGCTGTCGACCTAGTCTCCAGACGATGGTGTCCCATCGTTGGTTGGTTATCTTTTCCCTCCTTTTCTTCTTGTCTTCAGCCAACGATGTTCATGCCGTCAACCTTGTCGCCAGACGATTGTTTCCCCATCGTTGGTTGATTATTTTTTCTATCTCTTCTTCTCTTCAGGCGACAGTTCCACATCGACCTTGTCTCCGATGGTTTCCCCATCGTTGGTTATCTTCTATTAGCGTGCTGATGCCTAGCTGGTGTTCTTGCTCGTGGTGCTTCGCCATTGCTCATGTGTGCACCTTTGGTGTGCCTTTTTGGCTCGATGGATCGTTGCTATTCTCCTGCCGAGGTACACGGTTCAATCCTTTGTATTTCCAAACTTATTTGCCGGGTTCCCATTCAAGAGGAGACCCGGTTGTGACTGCTTTCGTTGTAGTGCTACTTCAGGGTAGTTGTTCCTTTTTGGTGGCCGCTGATCTCGACGACCGTACTCTCATAGTGGTCGTTATCTCTTGTTATGCTTTCCTTATGTATTCACCACACCAGCTTGAGGAGTGTTATACCAAGCTGGATGTGTGTATGAGATCATGTACTTTTTGTTATTTTTAGTTGTTTGTTGTAGTTTTCTTTGTACTAAGCCGGAGTTCCATAGCATATACATTTCAGCTTGAGGGGGAGTGTTGAATAATGTAAGGGTAGTTTAGGCATTAGTTGTAGGATAGAGGGTATTATTTTCATTGTACATTGGATGCCCTATTTGGGCCTATATATACATCATTTACATGAGGAGCTCCCCTAGTGGAGACTCTCCATATCTCTACTCCTCTTCTTCTTCCTCTCTTCTAACCCTAATCTCATTTCTAACAACCACCAAAGACCTCAGGGAAACAGTAACACAAGGATCCAATATGGTCTTGTTGAATACAAAAAAGGATTATTAAAACATAAAAAATGAAGACACATTTCCAATATTAATTTTTAAATTTTCTATCATTGAGTCCAATTTCAAAGTTTAATATAACAAATGATAACAGAAAATGTTGAAGAAATAATTAAAGTAAATGACCAACATGAAATTAAACATTATGGCATCTAACTGAACATTCTATGTTGAATATGTAGTTTCAATTGAATTACATAATAATTTAGTTTTTCAAAAACATTATGGCGTCTAACTGAACTGCAAGTGACTTTTGAGATCACCTGGTAAGAGTGATTTGGTTATTGAGTGAATTGCTGGTTCAAGCAATGAAGGGAACATAAATTGTTGCACTAGTAACATAGTATGTTAAAAACAGCTATAAGCATGATTTAAAGTATCAGCCGATACCGAGACACATCCCCAATATGTTTCAGGTTTTCTAGAGGATGATACAGAAAAAAAAATGTACATATACCACCAGATACACTATTCACCCAAATAAATATTATTGTGTGATAAGGATTGTATTTTTATTTATTCAAAATGTATTAAAACTGATACTCTAAACTATGAGGCTAAATAAGAACCCATGTCCACGAGGTTTTGAGGGGAAAAAAAAGAGACAAGAATCTGACTAAAACATTCTAGGTGAGCATTAAAGGATCCAAAATGTATACTATGAATTGGGACTTATTCTAAAGGTTAAAACAAGTGCTTCAAAATGCATATGTGGGCCAAAACACGGCCAAAGCAAATATCCCCCCATCATATTCAGTTACATCAATGATTTGTTGCCCCATGCAAGCATAGCAACGTATGAGTCATATCCGATGTCTTGGATCATGTGAATCTGATTAAATGCATTTCCTTAAAATATACATTAAAGGGACTAACTAAGAAAATGTATCCTTATTAGTCAAAAAAATCAAACTTTCCTTTCTAAATGAACTTTCCTTTCTAAATGAACCGATAGATCTTAGAAGATAGAAGAGGCGGCACAGTTTTCAACGGGTCAGTTTGGGAGAGTTATAGAGAATGCCTTTAACTGGATGGATCTGGCTTGAGTGGCTTCCAAGGGTTTGATACATCAACACCCTTTCCGATAGCGTGGAACATGAAGCCAGGACTATTCTATATAACCGTAAAAAGTCTTGCAAATACATCAACAGTTGTGAAGTAACTATGCAGAACAAACAAACCTATTCTATAATGTAAAAGGCATGCAATTTATAGATAAGAAAAAAAGTCAGACTACCTTGGTTTTGTTTAAGAACTCAACTGAGTACACAGGAAATCCATCAACTCTAGTTCATTAAGACATGGATCAAGTTAAAATTGTTTCTGTACTCAAAAGATTCGATTTAGTACTAAAAAGGATTGAAATATTGAGCACTCAAATAACTCAATCATTTTATAAAAAATAACCCCACAAAAACAGACTAATTTTAAACTCAGGAAACTTGACCTAACATTCAACACAGTTTCAGAATTGATAGTCAGGTTTTGTGTTTTTAAAGTCTTGCTTGTAATTTATTGGAAAATCTGATATGAGAAATATATAAAAAGTATTCAGGAGTCTTACCTTAGCTCTCCACTTTTCGTCTAGAAGAATGTTGGTGGATTTGACATCTCTATGAAGTATCCTAGGAGCTGCTGCTTCATGGAGATATTCTAAGCCCCTTGCAGCTCCTAGAGCAATGCCAATACGTGTCCCCCATTCTATAGGTTCTTTCCCTTGAGTCCCATCCAGACAATCTCTAAGATTACCATTAGCCATGTATTCGAATACTAGGAGCCTAGCATCATGTTTTCCTTGGAACTCATAGCAGTAACCAAGAAGAGGCACAATGTGACAGTGGTGGAGTCTTGATATCAGTTCAATCTGTGAAACAGAAACAAGGGAAAAAATTTATTAGATAGCTTCTTACATCTGCCCCAATGTCCCAAAAACTTTTGTAAATAAGGAACTGCAAGGTGACAAAACATGATCCTGAACTACAATAATCCCAAGAATCAGTGTTTCTCTCAACAGATTGGTATGTTGTCACCTCGAAAGATGTCAAACCAATTTTTTGAATTTTAAGATATTTTCTCGGAGGGGTACATTTAGAGAAGGCTATTAGGAAAACTTGGTTTGCCTTGTCATCTTTTATTTTTTGGCATTATGGGGAATGATATAATCAGGCACAAAAAAAGTTGGACGCAAGTAAGATCCTCTGTGATTGGCACACTTCAGCAGCCCCCTAGTCATGACACCGGTCATTTAGTTTTCTGTTGATTGGTTGGTTGGTGGGCAGAGTGTGTGTACGCGCACGAGCGTGTGGGTTTGGGGGGGTTCCTTTTAATGTTTTTGGCATCTTATTATTCCATTCCCTTCCTGCTGTCTATCTATTTATTTAGACATAATTTCCATACAACTGTACAGAGCTGCCTTGATGTCAGGTTTCTTCAGATTCTCCTTGTAAAACACCTTTCGTCAGTGTCCGACACTGGTACACAATGTTTCTAACTAGACTATGTAGCTTACAGGTTAGAGGGCAATTCTAAATAATGTGACCTCACTGAAAACATTGTTCACCACTATTTGTAATAACATGGATCAATAAAGTATCAAGAAGCACCAATTTTTTTCAGTACGAATCACATTTTATGTTCAGAAAATTGTTGAATATTGACTGGGTATTTCAGGCACCCAAGTAACTTACAAAGAGACAAGTGTGTTGATTTCAGACATAATACGAAGTGTCAGTCACAGAGAAACAAGGAAAACTACAGTTATATAAAGATATTGAAAAATATTCATATAAATAGTAGCTAATGTGTAAAAAAATAAAAGGGTACAAGATGCAGAAATGCATTCAACTCTAAAATTAGTATATAGAGATCCAGAAAATAAAAATGAATTAAGGTTTCCCCTACAAGCCTAGAGGCAACAAGAGGCAATTTAATCAATCAACATAAAGTAGCTGGATTTGGAAGGAGTACCTCAGTCAAAAACTCAAGCTCTGCATCAGGCCCACCCCGCATCTTTAATCGCTTAACAGCGACAGCTCGTCCATTTTTAAGCTCACCATGGTAAACGTTGCTGCTGCTACCAACCCCTATCAGGTTAGAACTGGAGAATTTATTGGTTGCTTGCTCCAATTCAAAGTAGGAAAATTGAATTAGTGTTCCAGGTATGGTTCCTCTTTTGCTTCTAAACATGAAGGAAGCCTTGTGCATGCATCCTGCCGAGAAGAAGATATACATTTTAGCACTAATTGAAAGTTTAAAAGAAAACTGGTTTAAAAAACCTCCAAATTCTTATTCAAATAAGCAACCATGATTCAGGAATTAATGGACAAAGAAACATATGCAACATATATTTGCACCATGGGCAAAGTCAGACATCATGGATTAATGGAGCACACCTCACGGATGACCATGCATGGGCATATAATCGAGTGTGCAATCATGCATCACAAATATAGTGGTTGTGGCACTTGCCTACGGTGTGAAAATGAGAACGCAGCACTAATGATTTTTTTACTAAAAGAAACTTGTAATCTGGTATGGATAGGCAAACTCAAGGGATTTCCAAACAAACTTCAATGTGCCTTATATTCAAAGTAAAGCTAACATGCTGCTGTTGGCAGTAGCCACAGACACTATCATGTCATCAAAGGGTACAGTCAGTGACACATTCTTGTGAGAATAATTTGTGCTGATAATAATCCCAAAATTTTGTGCCATGGACCCAATCACATCACTAAAGGATATGGCCAGTGACACATCATTGTGAGAATAATTTTAGTGTTGGTAGTAATCCAGGGATATTGTTAAAAGAAGTATTTTCTTTTTGGTGGTTATCTGTAGAAAAATGTTAGAGAAAGCTGGTCTAGAAGGAGTCATCGATGGACCTGATCTTCAACCTAGTGGGTCAAGGTATGATGGAAAACAAAGATCTGAGTCTCAAGATTGAGGGGTGCAAAAATCAGTATATTTAAGATGTCTTTTTCATCATGCTCGATCAAAGGTCTAGAATAACTAGATGAGGGTGTGATGAAGGGCAATAGGCCAGACTTGTGATGGACAACAAGATGAGGGTGGGATCAAGGGCAATAGGCCAGACTTGTGATGGACAACAAGATCCATGGACCTGATCTTCGTACATGTGGCAGTGGGTCCATGGCGCTTTTATAGGACACCCTGAAAATTTCAAGGGTTATATAGGTTTGTGATTAATCATTCAAATGAATAGGAGTTTTTGAAAGTAGAGCTGCCCATTTTCTTGAAGAATACTAAGATACAAGGAACCCAAAAAAACTAGTTAAATTATTTGAAAGAATAAAATAAAAAGACTTTGTCAGGAAAGATAAAGAAACAGTTTTATCTTTAACTCCATCTGACACACTAGACAGATTCAAAGAAAAAGACGCATGTCATCAACACTAAGAGATCACTCGACATTCTCAAATGAAAGTGATTCTTGTGAACCGTAAACTTCTTGAGAACCGTTGATTTATAGAGAAGCAATGGAATCATCTGACGCAGATAAATGGAAAGAAATTGTTGATGAAGAGATAAAGTCTATTATTAAAAAACAAGTAGGGAGTAATTGATGAAAATCCCAAAAGATCGCAGACCTCTATGGTGTAAATGGATATTTAAAAAAAACGAAGAACAGATGAATAGGTAGAGAAATATAAACAAGACTAGTTGCAAAAGGATACACCCGTAAAAGAGGGAATCATTATGAAGAGACATACTTCTCAGTAGCTAAATTCACTCCATTAGAATAATTATGTTTACTGTAGCATATCTGGAGTTGGAACTTTTTAAGATGGATGTCAAAACAAAACATTTCTCAATGGAGAGCTAAGCGAAGAAATATACATGATACAACCTGAAGGATATGAAATTGAAGGTTAAGAAGACGAAGTTTATAAAGTAAAAAGAAATTATTCTGTGGATTAAATGTTCAAAATAATCTTCAAGACAATGGTATAACACCTTTCATCACTTTAATATGTTTAATTAGCAAATTAGCAATGGAGAGAAATAGAGTAGGAGTAGGAGCAGGAGCACAATATGCATGTCTCTTAATTTATTGAGACATCCAGACGTTGTTCCATCAACCCAAAATTGACATATTGCTATCAAACGGCTCAAATTGATGGGTACTCTAAGGAACTGGAAGGTACTACTCATTTAAAATGAAAGACAAATAGGCCTGTTAATGCTGCATTCAAGTGTCCAGTAGCAAGCAATCACTGACAAGTTGGGCAATGCTTTTATGATGTAAAAAGGTCCAGGTAAACATAGGTGTCCCTAGTTTTCCATACTATATCTTTATTATTTACTTTTTTCCATCTCATCTGTTTGTGTTGCATAGTTGCATATTCCTGTGCTACTCTTCACATCCCACCTACATAACAACTGTCTTTCATCCTTTCCTGTGACACGTTAGCAGTGCTGTTGTTTTCCATATCAAGAAAGTGCGTTGGAAAGTTCTGAAATCAGATTCAGCATGTTAATTGCAGCCCACATAAGTGGTTCCTCGCAATTACAGAGTCATATAAGAGATTAAGTCATAAAAACAAGCCAATAACAATTTTGTTCTTGAAACCATTTATTCTAAGGGAAAACCTACAAAATTGTCGAAGTAAATTGGTCAGAGGAAACTTGCCTAGAAGTTGCTAATATCCATAGAGTTAACTGCAAAAACCCTTATTACAAAAAAAAGGAAAAAGGAAAAAGGAAAAGGGTATTGATTTTACCTGTGATTGGGTTGAAGCGGGAATTTATATTAATTTGAAACTCTGGCACTGAACCAGATCTATGGCTTATTAAGTTAGTACCACTATTCCAGCTTGTGTCTTTATCAGATGAAAATACTGGCGTCTGCACAAGACATCTATCCTTCCGACGATAGATATAACACGACACTGAAGAAAGAAGTGCAACAGTTGTAAGCAAAACACAGAGTAAAAGAATGTAAACAACAGGTTTGCTGGAAATGTGCTTTGTTGCAGCTTTTGATGTCCCAGGAGCACCTGTATGAAGGAAATAAACGACACTCAAATAAAGTTCTGACCACATTGACAGGGCAATAAACAATGATTATAGACACTATACAAGAAGAAAAATGTCAAACAATCACCTGGAAGAACATACTCAATCACAAGTGTGTATATAAATATAATATAATATATAGAGGGAATTGATGCTCGAAATCCCCTGTATTGAGTGGCACTCCTCAATTGATTGAACATTATCTGGTTGGCTGTGGATAATTATTTTGAAACAACCTTTAACAGGAACTAGGAAAGTGAAAATGAAGAGGACACTGCCATAATTAATACAAGAGAGCACGCACGCACGCACACGCGCGTGCACACACACACAGTAACAGCAGCATGGTTTTAAATTTCGACCAAAATCCGACCGAAACCGAAATTTCATTTGTCGCCATTTACCAAATTCCGGACCGAAATTTCGATTAAATGCCATTATTTATTTATTTTAAAAAGTGTTACAAAATTTCGGCCGAAATTTCGGGATTTCGGTCCGGAATTTCGAACCAAATTACCAAATTTCGGTTTTCAGTGGGGTCCGAAACGGTTACCGAAACCGAAATTTTAAACCATGAACAGCAGCATACACCTTTTGCATATTTCACAATATCTGCTGCCCGCCCTTACCAGGTACTGAAGATAAGATTCTCAAATAAAATTATGCCTAAGACCCACCGAACATATTATATTGATTTCAAAAGAAGATTATAGTGATATGGCCATCTCAAGTCAAATTATTATGGATAAAAATGTTACCGGATGTGCAGTTGCAGGATGTAAAACAACTGGCATTGTGCATGTCGCCTGGTGTCGCTGGGACTCCCTCAGCACATAGGCATGTCCATTGTTCTCCATTTAGTTCATCTACAGCTTCTTCTGCCATAATAGGCAAATTTAGTTAGTGTTGATCCAATGCCATGATATCATGAAAGAATAAAATGCATTTTTAAATAGCTCAGGGCACTTTCATGCTTAAATGTTAGAAATGACATGCAAAATATAAAGCTATGTATGAAAGGGCACAGAAAAACATAAAGTTGTCATGTCATGGCTATGTATGAAAGGGCACAGATTACAAGTTGGCATAATCTCATTAAAGAAATTCAAAATCAAGGCATCGATGAAAGAATTCCCATATAAGTAAAATCTTGAAAATGATAGCTAAATCTAATAAATGATATGAGGCTTAATGTTACCCACTTTCTGCAGCTGAATTTGTGGGCCAATTTCTATTAGAACAAGTCATGCAACATTATGAGTATTAAACATTACAATTTCCACTATTTTGATTCTTAAATGGCATCCAATTCTGTTATTTATCTCATTTTGTTCTGTCATGGATGTTTTCTATAGACTCATACTGAAGAAAAATATGCACTGGGGTTGCATTCATAAGTATATGCAGGAATGTTAGTTAAAACAATATAGAAACATACAGGATCATAAAATTTCACAAAAGAACAAAGATGGACTTGGTTTTTAACTGCCTAGAAATGTTGAACCTGTACCAATGAGCATTAAAAAACTTCCAAAAGATTGTATTATGATGGAGATATACCAGGCCTGCAAGCACATGCTGTAGAACAGTTAGCTCCAGGAGTATAGCTCTGTGTTCCTAGATTACTAGAAGCACATAAACACGTCCATTTTTCCATACCCGGCCCTTCAAGTAATTCATCTGTCAACAGTGAGGCTAATAAATTAAGATGTACTATCATGAAAATTTAGCTTCAAAAAATTAATGTCAGAAACTAAAAAAAAAATTAGGAGCTACCGAGGAAGCATTGCAAGTGAAGACTTATCACTAATCACATACTTCAACTCTTTTTTGGTAGGTAAGATGGGATTGAACCTCCAAACACTAGGTTGAAGAAGAAATCCTTGACCATTGAGCTAGAGGCTCAATCCCCACACAGTTCAACTTAGGAAAAGGATTTCTATGTTTATCATAAACAAATAACAATTAGGTATATGATAAATGGTTAGACTTTACAGTGACAATGACACATGAAGAGCAGAATTTTCATACTAACCACAAGAAATGGACTGAAACCAGAGGATGGAAATGATGCAACCAAGGGCAATCCTAAGCAGCAGCTTCATTTATATGAGCGTAACTCTAAACCAAAAGCAATAGGTACCTGTTGGATTATATTTGGCAGTTAGATAAAGTGTCGAGTTTTTCCCAAAGAATCTACCTGCATTTTATGTTTAGAAATTTAAAATATTATTGGAAGAAGTAGCTTCATTTAACAGTTACAATTGACGAGCTGACATTTTTAGTATGGAGAGGATAGATGCTCCCCCTTTGTTTTAATAATGGTGCTCCACTCTTTATTTTACACTTTTCTAATCAGCTGTTAATGTTTGTTACAATTCCCAAAAAGCTATCGACAGGGAGTTCCGATCTCAAAACACTTTCTGGTAAAGTGAGAAGGTTTTGATCAGTTAATTGTTGGAAGAATATCATACTTCCTTTCAGCCATTTCAAAAAGCTAAGCGTATGATCAGGAGGCACTTGACGCTAATTTGATAAGGTGGCCACATTACCGTAAGTATAGAACATGTAGGTGTAAAATGGTCCACAACTAACAATTGGGGCCCACCATGAATGGCACATGGTCCCAAAAGGTCAATCGGTCGGATACTAGTCATCTAACCTACTGCCTATAATTGGGTTGTTAAATGAATGTGGCTCACAGTTTACATTCAACAGAATTGAGCAGACGGTAGCAACATCCAACCAGCAAGTTGTTGGACCATGGGCCAACTGCATTGGGGGCCATCATTTGGTAAGGATCAGGTCGAGTCACATGTTTCCACCTTAATAGCATTAAGCACTGCCTAATAACATCCAGTTTAATTCCAACATGGTACAGGTATAACACACTGCTGCTTAGTCTTGCTGAAAGAAAAGCAGACTCTGTCAATTAATTATCTCCAAAAAAGCCTTGAAGCTATTACAGCAAATGCATGATTAGAGACTAATCTAAAGTATTTATACATATCTTCACTTCAGTATGAACAACCATTGATTTAAAATCATGCAAGGCACAATCTGAGGGTCCAATTAAACCTTCATATGCCTCAAGGTCACCTCATAAAATGTGAGTGACGTCAAAGCCGCCAACAGGACAATGCGATGATAACACATAATTCCATCAATGAAACTGAAAGAAGGAAATTCAAAGAGCGAATCGATTATCCCGTGAAGACACATGATCAAAAAGTTGCATATAAGAAAACGGGGAAAAAATACTCGTAATCCTCAAATTCTTCAAGATTGCAACAGATGTCACACTGAACTTCATGTCAGGACAATGATATTAACAGAACTAAAGGCTGTATTTCAGATTTTGGTTGTGCTATGTTTAGCAGCCAAAATCTTAAGCCATTAAATTAGGCTAAATCTTTGGGAAATCAGAACAAAAGGGAGTAATTGGACTGAAAAGGGAACGAAATCATTATAGTTGAACATCACAAACAAGGGCGATGCCACTTGAAGGGAAAGGGGGACAATTGCCCCTCTTAATTTTTTGGAAAAAAAAAATGTACCTTTATTTTTTATACTTACCCCCTTTTTAAAAAAAGATGCCCCCCTTTCCAATCATCCCTAAGATAGAAAATAAGTTTAAAATTTTAATTTTACCATTTTTATCTCCCTTCCTTGAGCAAAATTTACTATAATTTTTGCCCCCTTCTGCAAAATTTCAGATGCAAAATTTCAGATAGAAATTTTTTCTATCTTAATTTTAAGATAGAAAAAAAATTACTATAATTTTTGCCCCCCCCTTTGCAAAATTTCTGGCATCGCCCCTGATCACAAAGAAACCATAAATTTCAGTCCATTTGGATCAAAATACCTGGAATTCATGCTAAATATCTGCAATTCTCAACTGGAAATTCTGAATTTTCAACTACAACATGGATTCATGACTAGCTTTACATTGGTGGGGAAATGCTACCCAGGATTCAAAATAATTATATTCCCAAAGAACACGACATGTTCATCGAGTTTTCAACCAAGATAAAATGAGGGATAGACTTAATGTACAAAAAAAAAACAGCACATCTTTTGTATCATGATCTTGGCTTGTTGAATCTTGGATGCATCATAAATCAGAATGATATTATTTCTACCACATTAATAGAAAATGCATAACATTTGAATTTTAAGACTTTCATTTCACCTTAGAGAAACTAAGACACCAAAAAGGAGAAGCAAAATCGATAAGTGAACGGCCTAAACAAGAAACATGTGGACCAAAATGTCCTCTCCTCACTCAGAAAAGCTAAAAAACACTCAAAAGACCACATTCAAATGACTTCAATATTACAGATTGAATTTCAACAATCACAATACCTGCCAAAAACAAATCTCATTTTCAGACCTGGATCTTTAAAATTCAAACACTGAAGCAAACTACGGAGAGCAAAATACTAACAGGAAAGCCACAGAATTACCATTTTAAAGCAACTCAAATCAATCACTCATACAAGTGGAGTCATAACAAAGCTAATACGAAAAAATATTTTGCAACAAAAAATCAAGATAGACATGAAAGGATTTAAAAATGCTAAAAATCCAAAAACCTTCATTACCGACTTCTCTGAAAGCAACCCTTTGGCAACCTGATAAAGACACACCACCCACGTCAAAGGATTAAATAAAATGGACTGATAAAAACCCAGAATCCCCCTTCTATGCAATCTTGATTTTTCTATCAGTAATTTCTAGAAACCAATATGAACAGATAAAAACCCAGATCCCCCTTGTATGTAATCTTGCTTTTTCTATCAGTATTTTCTATAAGCAGCAAGAAGAAGAGGAGATTTTTCAAATTTCTGAAAGATCTAGTCGGCAACGGTTAAAAGAAACTTTGCTTTGAAGGCATATGTGTGACGTATAGAGAAGATTTTCAACGTATTTTTCAGTATGGGGTCCACTGCTCTAGGGTGAAAGCCAGAAAAAGGAGATATTGGAGCTTAGGGAAATGATATCAGCACAATGATATTTTAATAATCGCACAAACTCCGCTTGGCTTTTCCTATAATCTTATTTAATTAGCTTTTCAGAGCTTTTTGGGAAGTGTAATAACCTTTGACAGCTGTTTAAATAATAAAAGAAAAGATGAGTATAAATTAAGGGAAATGTTATCAGCACTGCTATATTTTGATGATGGCACTCCTCACTTTATTGGAAGTACGGTATGGCCTGCACCTAGGATGATCCAGACCGTCCATTAGATGGGCCACAGCCGAAATAGGTTGTGCCCCAAAAATTATGTCCATATGTTGATCCTAGCCCTCTATAGATCGGAGGGTTAGGATCAACCTATAGAAATGATTTTTGGGGCACAACCTATTTAGGATGTGGCCCATCTAATGGACGGTTTGGATCATCCTATGGTGCGGGCCATATAGTGCCATCATCAAAATACAATAGTGCTGATAACATTTCCCTAAATTAAACTTAACATTTTTTGGGTGGGATAATATAAGTTATAACCTATTACTTAATAAAACATATCTTTAATGCCTGAAAATTTTGGTAAAAGCTTGAATGTATTCAATGCAACACTATCATTTACAAAGTTACGTAATCAACTTTATATAATACAAAATCTAAATTCAAGATCTTTTATATTCTTCCAACTTAATGAGTTAGAACTTAATTAGGAATATAATAATAAAAAAAAGAAGATTCTATAGAAGTTCAGATTAACTTGCCAAGTTATCTAATCAATTAATAGAGAATCGAAATTAAAGATTTTTTTTAAAATTTTCTTCCAACTTACTGAGAAGTTATTGAGGAATATAAGGGAAATGTTATCAGCACTGCTGTATTTTGATGAGGGCAATCCTCGTTTTATTAAAAATATGGTATGGATTTCACCATAGGATGATCCAAACCGTCAATTAGATGGACCACACCCTAAATAGGTTGTGCCACAAAAATTATTTCCATAGGTTAATCTTAACCCTCCGATCTGAATGTTAGAGGGTTGATCCTTACCCTCTATAGATTGGAGGGTTAGGATCAACCTATGGAAATGATTTTTGGGGCACAACCTATTAAGGATGTGGCCCATCTAATGGACGGTTTGGATCATCCTATGGTGAGGGCCATAACGTACTTTTAATAAAGTGAGGAGTGCCCTCATCAAAATACACCAGTGGGGATAACATTTCCCGGAATATAATAGGGAGATAGATATTTTCACCCCCCGCATTACGTGCACGCCCCCTTTTTAACCTGATTTGAAGTGAAAAGTAGGCAACTTTATGTCAAAATCACATTATAAGGGGGGTGAAAATATCATCACCCCCACATAATAACATTCTTACTTGAGAGAAACTGGGGCTGTTTGATTAGGCAATGGAATTGTTGAAATTGAATAAAATTTTTAGAATCTCTAGAAGTTTAAATTAACTTACAGTTATCTAATCAATTAATAGAGAATCGAAATCAAAGATTTTTTTTATTACTGAGTTAGAAGTTAAATAGGAATATAATAATTAAAATTTT
The DNA here is from genome assembly GCF_043159265.1 of Tasmannia lanceolata. Classification (NCBI taxonomy): domain Eukaryota; kingdom Viridiplantae; phylum Streptophyta; class Magnoliopsida; order Canellales; family Winteraceae; genus Tasmannia; species Tasmannia lanceolata. The sequence goes on along the minus strand of NW_027518714.1, from coordinate 15,891,099 downwards.
AGATTCTCTAGAGATAAAAAAAGATTTATCTCTCATTTGTTTCCATTTTATCTAGATGTCATTATCAAAATAAGGTAACTTGGCAAAATGGAGTGGTGTCATTATAATAATACGGTAGTGCGGATATTAGTACGCTCTCACTTTTATTTAAAAATTAAGGGATTTGCTAGGGACCATCCCATAAGGCATTTCGCGGTTGTGCTTTTGCATGTGATAACAGCCACCTTAGATGAATAAATGAATAAGACAAAATCTGAGCTTGTGTGGCGGCCCTCACATGCAACAGCCCAGCCATAAAATGCCTTCTGCGATGCTCCCTAGCAATTCCCAAAAATTAATTTATAACCCCGTCCGAGTTTTAACCACTCAACTTTTGTACTCAAATGGGCGATGATATTTTCACCCCCGGCACTGAGCATTCGCCCCACTGTTAACGTGATTTGACGTCAAAAAGCATTAAAGTTGCCCACAGATCAAATTATAAGTGGGGCGAATGCAAACTGCAGGGGGTGCGGGCTGAAAATATCATCTCCCTTTTCCAAACACTAATTATCAGAAAAAAGTGGGGAGAAATCGTGAAAATATCGCGACAAATGAGCTCACCTTCAAAATAAAATCGAGAAATTGCGATATTTCGGCAGGCTTCTTCATGCCGTGCGAAAATGTAAACGTAACCCGTACATTTCAGTCCAGAAGCCACCCCATGAAGGGGAAAAAGAGGAGTCATAAATCATAATTCATAAATACACTGGAGGGCCGCCCAGGGAATAATAGGGGGAGAATTTATCACTTCCCATACAATGTTTTTTGATAATAGCACTAACTCAAATTGTGTTTTCTATCTTAATTGGCTTTCAAGAGCTTTTTGAGACTTGCAACAACTTTTGACAGCTCATTAAATAATACAAGACACTATGAGTTAGTGCAATTATTAAAATATGGTAGTGCAAATATCAGTAGATAAATAAATAGGAAAATTTGTCGATGGGGGGACACTAAAAAGGGGAATTGATAACGGGGACACCAATTTCAGACGTTGTAAAGGGGGGCTTGAAATACGGAATATGGAAAATAGCATGACAAAAATACCCATGATGGGAAATTCACATCGGTTTAAGTAGCTAATTGGGGGTTATCAAGTCTCTAAACAGGGTTATCGAAGCAGCAGGGCTTCTCGAGTCCAAAAAATGGCTTACCAAGTAGCTAAATGGGGGTTATCAAGTCCAATTAAGGGCTATCTAAGCTGGGCATCTCAAGTCCAATTAAGGTCTTATTAAGTAGCTTAATGGGAGTTTTCAACTCTCTAAAGAGAGGTTTTTCAAGTCTCGGGGGGTTATCAAATCTCCAAACAAGGTTATTAAAGCAAGGGTTATAAAGTACAAATAAGGGCTTATCAAGTATCAATTCCTAAAAAAAGGTTCTTAAGTACAAATAAGGGCTTATCAAGTCCAAAAATAGGTCATCAAGTACAAAGACAAGGTTATCGACCCTTTCTGATTTTGTGGGGTTTCTGGCGAAAATGGGGAATCGGGATTGGTGAAAGGAGGAAGGCGGTAAAAAAAGTTTGGTGAAAAGGGTAAAATATGTTACTTTTGCCATCAGGGGTAATTTTGTAGATTCCGTATATCGACCCTGTTGACAACGTTTCAACAGGGTCAATATAAGGGGCAGAAGTATCACATTTTGCCGTATCACATTTTGCTAAATGCTAACTATGGCTCTTACGTGCCTAGAGGAAAAATATAAGGGGCCAGAAGTATGGGTAGCACCATAGCAAAACTCCATTTTAAACGGAGTTTTGTTTTTTTGTGTGCTGTTTAAAACTTTTACAATGAATAAATCTCTGTTGTGTTTTAGGTAAGCGTTTTAAACACGTTTAAAAAGGGCTCTAAACGTTTTAAACACGTATTTTTGGCCATCTTTCCAATTTTACCCCCACAATATTTTGTAAATGACAAAATTCTGAACTCTTTTTCCTGTGTTTCTATTTTTTTTACTACGTTTTTTTGAACCAATACCGTATTGAACACGAATTTTTGCCATCCCGTTTTTTTTGCCGAATCACGTTTTGCTAACTAAGGGTAGGAGCATGTGCACAATGATTTAATCATTTATTTTTAAGAAGTGATATGTTCGTCCTCTCTTCTTCGCTCGGCCACTCCCCTCTACATATTTATGAATATTCTTTTTAGTTTTTACATTAGGAACAATTACCAATGAGGGACACAAAAATGACGTAATTGTCAACACGACCCATGCTCTTCTGAAATTTTCAATGGACGGACAAAAGAGGTCTTGTTAGTAAAAGCTGGACGAACCTACTAGTCATCTTCCTCCTCGTTCAGCCACCATTGTTGCTGGCTGAAAACTTGAAAGTTGAGTTCTTAATTACCATATATCTCTATGTATCTAAGTTTTTTTTTTCATTTTTTAGGGTTTTGCACTATTTTTCATACCTCTGTTTCTGATTTATCTTGTTTAGGGTTTAAGCAATTTGTATTTTAGGGTGTGTTCTAGAGATGATGCATGGATGGCTTCACTCACTTTTTGGAAAACAAGTGGTTGTATAAGAAAATTTTGATGTAATACATGAATGGATGGCTACATATTTTTTGCTCTACTTAAATTTTTTTGTAATACAAGAATTGGGATGTAATACATGAAGCACATTTAATGAATACAACATCCATTTCTTTTGTTATTTTTATCGTGAGCAGAATTGTAATGCCATTAGAAGAGTTGCTATAGGCATGCGGTTTAGTAGCAGAAGGGGTTTATCAACTCTCTGGAAGAGGGTTAGCAACTCTCAAAAGTAGGGTTACCAATTTCCGAATGGGCTTATCAAATTCCTGAAAATTGGTCGAGGGTACTGGAGTTTTGGAACAGGGTTTTCAAGCCTCTGAGATTGAGATTATCTAGTATAAAATGGGGTTACCAATTTTCGAATGGGCTTATCAAGTCCCTGAAAAATTGGCCGATGGTACTAGAGTTTTGGAAGTGGGTTTTCAAGTCTCTGGGATTGGAGTTATCTAGTATAAAGAATGAGGTTACCAATTTCCGAATGGGCTTATCAAGTCCTTGAAAATTGGCCGAGGGTACTGGAGTTTTGGAAGGGGGTTTTCAAGTCTCTGAGATTGGGGTTACCAATTTCCGAACGGGCTTATCAAGTCCCTAAAAATTGGCCAACGGTACTAGAGTTTTGGAAGGGGTTTTCAAGGCTCTGGGATTGGGGTTATCTAGTATAAGAAAGGGGTTACCAATTTCCAAATGGGCTTATCAAGTCCTTGAAAATTGGCCGAGGGTACTAGAGTTTTGTAAGAGGTTTTCAAGCTTTTGGGATTGGAGTTATCTAGTATAAAAAATAGGGTTGCCAATTTCCGAATGGGCTTATCAAATCCCTTATGAACATGTTTTTACTTCCTGTTTTTTTTTCACTCGTTCATTTTCACCATTTTTTTCTCTCTACCCTACAATTCATCTTCCTCATCCGCCATTGAAAGGGAGAAGGAGAAATGCAAAACCCTAAAATAAATGAAAAACAAAACCTAGGTACAGAGAGATAGATGGGAATGAACTCACGTCCAACTTTTAGTGACAAGACCTCTTTTATCCCTCGTTGATAATTTCAGAAAAGCATGGGTCCTATTGATAATTTCGAGCCTTCCCAACGACAATGGTGGCTGAACGATGAGGAAGATGACTGGTAGGGTAAAAAAACAAAGTTGAAAATGGAAAAGTAAAAAAAAGAGGGAAAGAAGAGAGAAGAGGGAAAAGTGGAAAAGTTAAACGTGTTGCTTAAGAAAAGGGCATTTCGTCCAGCTTTTAGTGACAAGACCTCTTTTGTCCCTCGTTGATAATTTCAGAAAAGCATGGGTCCTATTGACAATTACGTCATTTTTGTGTCCCCCATTGACAATTTTTCCTTTACATTACAAGGGGGTGGTCCGGGCAGGAAAGGGGGCATTCCATTTTTAAGGCCTTGTTATGTGTGGCACATGGGCCAAAATCTATCCTCATCTGAGGATTTAAACCCTCTAATGGGATTTGCTAGCATCCATTGCAGAAGGCATTTCGTGGATGGCCTGTTGCATTTGAGAGCAGCCACAGGGGCTCACTTGTCAGCAGATTTTGTCTTCATTCACGAGGTGGCTGCTCTCACAAGCAACCTCAGGCCATCCGCAAAATGCCTTCTGCGACGAACCCTAGCAAAATAGGAAGACTAGAATCTTCCAAAGAAATAGATAAATAAATAGTTTGGGTCGTTGAGCACGTGGGCCCGACCTTTGATAACCAATTTGTGCACCAATTTCATTGATCCAAACAATTTACCTAGTGGGACCAAGCTTGGACCTCCAACGGCTATCAAGTTCACTCTAGGGCAAAGTGAGATAAAAAGCAGGGCCATTAGATGATCTATATCCAACGGCTATAAAATTCACTCTAGCCAATGTGAGATCCAAGGTGGGCCCATTATATGATCTATCAAGATTGATGAAAAAAGGGTCTCACAATAACGTGTCTGAATAAATGTGGCCATCAATAACAAACATTAGAGATAGGCCATTTAATTGGCTCCACATTTCCCAAGAGCAGAGTTGATAATTGATAGCTATTGGATATAGATCATGTAATAGACCTAGGATCTCAAGTTGTTTAAGAATGGGGCTTGTAGTCATTGAAGGTAGGTCATCTAATGGGCACACCTTGGATCTCACATCTTCCCATCTCCCAAGAGTGGAATTGATTGCCAATGTAGATCCAAAGTCATTCCCACAGGATACATGGATAAGATGATGATGGATGTATTATCTCTTTCATGTGAAGGGTCACACCTCTTTCATTTATGGCTTTGAAATTCACCCCACATCTCATTTATAGCCTTGATATTCACCCAACATCACTTAATGAGTCCTCCTTAGTTAAGGATCCACTCTAGACCTGGCAAAAGCGACCCGTGTTTGCGGCGGGTCGACCCGACCCACCCACAAATTTGCAGGCACGGGTCTAAGTTTTAGTGACCCATCAAAACTAACCCGCGGGTGACCCAACCCGCGGGTGACCCAACCCGCAAAAACACGGGTCGGGTCAACCCGCGGGCACCAGCATTTTTACCTTATTTTTTAATTTTTTTTAGAATGTTATCAGCACTACTGTTTTTTATGAGGGAACTCCTCACTTTATAAAAAGTATGGTATGGCCCGCACCATAGGATTATCCAAACCGTCCATTAGATGGGCCATAGCCTAAATAGGTTATGACCCAAAATTATTTCCATTGGTTGATTCTAACCCTCCGATCTATAGAGGGTTAGGATCAACCCTCTAACATTCAGATTGGAGGGTTAGGATCATCCTATGGAAATAATTTTTGGAGCATAACCTATTTAGGCTATGGCCCATCTAATGGACTGTTTAGATCATCCTATGGTGTGGGTCATACCATACTTTTAATAAAGTGAGAGTACGCTCATAAGAAAACAGTAGTGTTGATAACATTTGCTTCTGTTTTTTATTTTATAAGAATTTGCTACCAAACTTCTCCTATGGCAACTTCTCGGCATGTGGCCATCCTGGTGCAAAGATGGCGCACATGGCAAATGTTGCTAGCAAACAAAAAAAAGTAATCATTACACCAAAAAAGTAAAATAGCTAAAGTTTATAAAGTTTTAAATGAAAAATTACCTAGAAATGGTTATAAATGGTTATAAAGTTGTAAAATTACAAAAAAAATACCAATAAAATATACAAAGTTATGACAATTACGGAAAAAATAGATGCGGTCAAATCAGTAGAATGATTGAACCCATCCCACCCGCCGGGCCGCGCAGGTCACCTAAATTCTGACCCGTAAAAATGCGGGTCATTTCCTCACCCGACCCGTGGACCCGCACCCACATCACCCGCGGGTTGACCCAGCCCGACCCACCCGTTTGCCAGGTCTAATCCACTCCTCTAAGCCAAATAATGTCCATGCACCCCTTAAGTAGTACTTATTCCAAAATAATGTCCATAATCACGTCATCCGAGGCTAAGGCCCTGTTCGCTTAAGATTATTACAACCAATTGTGAGTGTCAAACCTATTATTAGACTCAAAATTATGTTTAAAGTTGAGTCCAATAATTAGTCTGGCGCTCACAATCGGTTGTCATAATCTTAAACGAACAAGCCTTAAGAAGAGATGAATCTACATCAATTGAAGGAGTCTTTTACAACTCTCTAATCACCCTCTTTGCATCTCATTATTCATGAGAAAACCTTTTGTCGTATTGAAGGTTGCGAAAGGTTTGATTGGGCTTTATTAGAATCATTTCCACAGGTCTTTCCCTTCGTCCCGTCCTTCATTTCACTACTCGAATCAATCTTGAAAAGCTCAATGATGGCTCACATGTCTTCAGAATTACAAGGAAACTGCCTTGATGAGGATTCATCAAACTGACAGCCCATCTCTCTTTGGAATACCTCCTCTTTTCATTTTACTTTGCCCCAAACTGAATGCCATTTTTTTTTTTTATAGAAATTCACCATATTTTAGTTGAATCTCGGGCAAATTTTCAATAAAAGTACTGAAGGTGCAACCATATGACACCTTCTTATCTAATAAGATTGCAAAACAAGGTGTTACTAGGTAAATAACTATAGAGATACAACAAAGAGATAGATGAGTCAGTTAGGTTTAGATTGGAGAGGAAGATGAACAAGATATTTGGATAGAAGAGTCCCTATTATGCCATGCATTTCAGAACTTATACCTTTCAACAACCGATAGAGGGACTAGATTACGTGACTACTTGGAATGGAGCAGGGATGAGGGGTTTGCTGTTGGTTATTAGGATTAGGCGCAACCTTAAAGATAGCAAAATAAAGTATTGCAACATTATTAGGTTTCCTTAATTTTTATTATTGTTCACCTCTTGTCCCTGACAATAGACTGTGCACCCCTTGTGCTCAAAGTCCATTCTCTATTCATTCTCTTTTTCACTACTTGATTAGGGAAGATACGAAAGATATTAATTTCACAAAGTATTGAAAATCAGTTGCTTAGGAGAGAATAACATAGAGGAAAGACTTGAGGGGCTAGCAACATAACAGAGAACATGACCTTGGATAGGAGAGAATGGAAGAAAATGATCCATGTAGATGAACCCAACTAGTGTTAGGATTAGACTCGGTCAATTTGAGCTGGGTATGACTCTTTCACCTTCTTCATGAAAATTTTCTCAAGGATTCATTAGCCGACCCCAACTAGTTTGGGACAAAGGCTTAGTTGAGTTGAGTTGATTGAAAATCAGTAGCTCCTCCAAGAATGACTGCATTTTCTTAGACGGTGGTAACAAAGAAAAATTAAGACATGGTTCACTATCCCCTAGCTGATCGGCTTTTGCGATCCGTTATCAAAAGCTTTGGACTCTATTGTGTGTTTCAAAAAGCTATCAAAAGCCATATTCTCCATTGGTGTGCTGGACCTTTTGGTGAGTCAGGACAAGTTTTTTTTGCGGCTTGACACATCAGGTAATAATTTGGCATGTTTGGAGGAGAGAAGCAATTGCATCTTCAAGAAAAAAGAAAGGTTGGAAAGGATAATAATAGACATCAAAATAGATCTCATCCTTTGGGAAGGAAAGAAAGAAACGACAAAAAATCTCAACCTATATAGTTGGGAAGAAATACTTGAAAATTAGATGACAACTGTTCAAGAAAAAAGTACTGAGATGAGAGTTGTTCCAAGTTGGCACCCCACCACCCAATGAATGAGTCAAGCTTAATTTTGATGGAAGTTCCAAAGGTAATTTAGAGAGTATTAGAGATATATTCCATAACTAAGATGGGCGCACAATTATCACGCAGTAGTTGTGTCGTATATACTCACTAATAAAACTATTATCTTTCCAAATATATACCTCACCTTCCGGCACTATAACTAGCCGTGAATGGATCCAATTTTCTGTTAAATACACAATTAATACAAGCCATACGTGTAACAGATCTGCATAATGAAAGCTGATTATCTCAACTGAACCAAAGCCTTCCAAACCTATAGCTTTCAACAACTGACAACAGCTATCGTAGAGGGAGATTGTCTAAATGTAATCAAATGGATGAACAGCAAAAAGCAACTTTAGAGATTCGAACAAACAGAAGGTGATAGGTTGCGATTTCAACATGTTTGGAGATCAGCCAATAATGTTGCCAATCGGTTAGGCTTGATCCGGAGTGCCTAGGCCACGGCTGAAGCTTTTTTATCTTCCCCACTAGGACAGTTCAGTGTTTTTATGGACAGTTCAGCTTTTTTATGCTTAGCTCTTGTAGGGAGGAGTGTTGCTTCTTGTTTTATAACTTTCATTTAGTAGGTGCTGCTTCTCGACCACCTCGGTCATGGGTTTTGAATTCTCACCGTTTTAGATTTCAATAAGGGCCCGTTTGGATACCTCATGCATTTGTATTTTGATTTGGATTTGAGTTTTGGATACAAAACACATCAATCATCTTCATGATCATGTTTTAAGAGGGAGAGAAAGAGAGAGAGTGAGGGAGGGATGTCTCGCTGCTGCCGGAGCAACGTGAGGAGCAGCGATGGTGACGGAAGTTGCCACAAACGTTGATTTCCAAATAATGTCTCGCAGAAAAGATTTGAAAATCGGAATTTTTTGCACTGTTGTAACTGATATGGAAATTCTAAGGATCTGATCTAGTTCAAAATATCAACTAAATCCAAATCTAAATCTTGTTGGTATCCAAACGTGGCCTAAAATCGTTTGGCGTCATTTGGACAAAACAACTGACAACAGCTATCTGATAAAACTGTAATGACTACGGAATTAACATTCATAACGTTTTAAATAGCACTAGGAATGTCTGACCACCCTAAGAATTTACATTAAGGTTCCAAATGGCTTTGGATTTAATCCATGACCACAGACCACCCATTTTTTCCCCTTATATATGGTATAGATATGCATATAAGACCATAGAGAAATGGAAATAATTTCTGTGGACGAAGACCCCAACAATTTGATTAGATAACATGGCCTTGGAGGTGAAGCAAATTTTACAGGAAACAGTAAATGATCTGAATAAACACAATTCTACTGATTGGATGGTTAGGATATAATTAATTAGTTCAATTCAGGACCTAGATCCCGATGGACGTGCAATTGATTGGAAGGTCTAGATGACTATGCTAAGGTCATCGACAAGAGTTTTTAAAGAAAAGGTACATAAGCTTATTTATCAAAAAAGAAAAAGAAAAGGTACATAAGATTATCACCGAATATTAATATTCATGATAGAAACAAGCACTTCTGCAAGTATAGAGAACGAGAAAAGAGAAATGAAGGGGCATTTCCAATAATTTAAAGAGCAAATATTCAAGGCTTTACTTTTACCACAAAATTCTTGAAAGAATGAAGACCAAATATATTTATATAAATGCACCCCAAGTATCCCCTCTCCCCCAACACTTGTAAAGCTTTATACCCACCTCTCTTTCTTTCTCAAAGAGAATCCTTTTCCATATGTACAACACCAAAAATATAAAAGAGATAAAAGAAAAGAAGTTCCAGATCCAGACCTTTCTCCCACCACTCCCAAAACCAGATTCCCACCTTCACCACCTTATTCCCAAGATAGCAAAACCCCCACAATGTGCAAAACTAAAAACCCCATCTTTCCCTTCCCCCCAATTATGCCCAACCCCGAAAAAAGTAAAATGACAAAAAAAGTAAAGAAAAAGAGAAGACGCTGAAAATATAAAGATAGGAGTTTGGTAAAATTCCATAAAATTATGAAATTAATAATTACCTCGGTTGCGGCTGTGGTGGGAACACCCTTCCCGGCCTGACTGGAGGCGGAGGAGAAGGGCCACCGAGGGGCAATGTCTGCGACCTGGCAAGCATGTTGACCATAGATGGCGTTTGGTATGCATGAACAAGGCTTGCACTTTCTGTCGAGTCCCCACGAGCTGTTGCCCTCTGCCATGAGTGTGAACTTAGGCCAGAAAGCACATATGCCCTCCCTGATGCCTCGTACACACGCCTACTTGCCATCCTCTCTTGCATCTCCTTCAGCTCTGCATCAAGTGCGATGCAGAGCTGATCACCGGCCCGTGCTGAGACAGATTCCGACAACACCCTGCGGCGGCTCTCAAGAACCGCCACTGCACCATTTAGGTCACCCCGCTCGGCTGAGGCTCGTGCCTCTGCCATCGCCTCGGCAGCTTGAAGCCTGTTCCTCTGCCTATCCACCTCAATTGAGACCACACACTCACCTACATTTTCTGACCTTTGAATCCTCACTTCTTGCCCTTCCAAATTAACTTTCTCCTTTGAAATTGGATCTCTGTAAGCACACCCAACTTTCAGTAGTGCTGTCTTTTCCCCGGCATCACCGGTTGGAACATTGATAGAAACCAGAAAATCCCTCCCTTCGTCCGCATACAAATCCCCAACCTGAATAGACCCTACCCTGCCATCGCTCGACATACGGCTAGGGTAGCTGCCTGCTTTAATTGAGCTCAACTGTACACCTGGGTGCACACACTTGACATTCACGGACAATTCTTGCACCACCACGCTCAGAAGCCCACCAATGCACTGTGCGAATGCATCCTGGATCACACCCTCGGCCTCAATGAATGAGAAGGTCCCACCTGAGGTCTCTGAGATCGAGTGCATTGAGGCAGCATCATGGTCCATCCCAAACCCAAATGCATGAACTGGAATCTGAGAACCCACACCCCGAAGAACAGATGATGGAAGAAGTGACTGGTAGTCTGGCCGTGGATTGGCCCCATTTGGGCCAGTGACAGTATATGTGTCCTGTCCATCAGATAAGAGTATGATGCTGCAGACTGGGTTCCTCTCCTTACGTTCTTCCATCACCTTGGCACCCTTCCTCAGGCCTTCTGCTATGTTGGTCCCTCCACTTGAGATCAGAGAATTCACTGCTTGGAGCGCTTGCTGCCGCCCAGAATCAGACATCCGGCGTAGCTGGAAGAGTCGGCGGGCAGTCGATGAGAAGGCAATGACGGATAGCCGGTCAGAGGGTCCAAGGTTCTGTATCACGAACCCCATAGCTCGTTTGAGCAATGCAAGCTTAGTACCTGCCATGCTGCCACTAACATCAAGCACAGTGACAAGATCGACAGGAGCACGGGAAGGTTGATGAGAGATAGGTAGGCTTGCATGGTTTGTGCTGGAATTCTGCCTTGAACTTGTGAACGGAGCTTTGAGATGGATCAGGGCAATGAAGTTCTCATGAGAGGCAGAGAGAGAAACAGCGGAGAACTCTGGGTATGTTTCTATCTCTAATGTTTTAGCATGGCTATTCTCAGCATCTTCGGCAGGAGAAGTCTTAGCCAACAATTCAGGTGTGGGGTCCAAAGGCTCGTCGTCATTAAAAACACTTGGCTCAGAGGGGTGGAAGAGAGATGTGATCTGCCGATGGGAATCCACACGAGGGGGAGGAAGCCGACGCAATACAGTCATCCAAGCATCATCTTGGGGCAAATCTACAGGGTTGATTCTAGCTCTTCCATGGATGAGATCAGCAGATGGGCCTTGGAAGGGGATCTCCCTCCATTTTGCTCTGCAAACAGGACAAACCTGGTTGCCATGTTTCACATTTGAAGCAATGCAGTGGAAATGGAAGGCATGTGAGCATTCTGCTGTGAAAAGTGCATGGCCATGGCCAGGTTTCATGGTGCCCAAGCATATAGCGCAAGTTTTCTGCAAATCAGAGAACACAAAAGACAGAAAGGTAAGAGAGTATGAATCTCTCGTATAACTAAACAAAGAAAGAAATAAATTTGGTTACACACAACTTTGATCAACTGACTAAAAACAGCTTAAAAAGGCAAACGCTTTTGGTTTCCTATCTAAGATTGTACCTTGACGCAGATTGGAAAGCATACACTTTATTTAACAGAAAATATGTGGTCCCAAAATGAAGAATCTCAGTTGGATCGGAATAGAACCTGGCCAGATGCCTAGGCGATTGGATAGAACCCGGCCGGGTTCAGTATTTTATCAAGTATTGTTTTTTCTACATATTTCAAAAGGTGTTTTTCAAGTAAATGAACAAGATCCCAAGTATTTGATTAAGTTTTTTTTTTTTTTTTTCAGTCACAGCAAAACAAAATTACCCTGTAAACTTGATTTAAGATTTGAATAAGCCAAGTCAAGGTAGCAAGTTTTTCGTTACATTAGTACTAGTCACAGTCCTGATTTCAGATAATTTAACTTGGATATCTGGATTGTGATTGAAGGGAATAGTAACATAGAGAACCATCGCAAATTGGGCATGGTGCGAAGAACAGTACCAATCAGATAACAATGATATTTGATTGATAGGCTGCAGATAGACATTTAAAATGAGGGCCATGATGGCTAACTCAGTATATGCATCCCTAGAAATCAAAGGGTTAGGATGATCCTATGGAGCTGATTTTTTGGGCACACCCTACCTATGTTAGGGCCTATCAAATGAATGCTTTGGATCATCCAAACAACGAGGGCCCACTGTGTTCCTAGCCGGCGGACTGGAGAAGGTTCTCTAGTCAGCCGACTAGAGACACTTTCCTACAGAGAGAGCGAGGGGGAGAGATTCCTAGAAAATGATATTTTTGAGTCCTTTTTTTTTTTATAAAAAAAAGGCATCTCTTAATAATAAAAATTGCAATATGGGCAGAGGCTGCCGTTCACAAATAAATTCCCTATGAATGGAAGGATTTAGTGAGCTTATCAGATAAATCGTTGGAACTTATAGGGATGCATACAAAAGAAAAAGAAAAACTTGTATTCGGGCAAAAGAAAAACGTTTGATGTGTGCACTACGTAAGTATTTATGTCTTCTTTGGCAATTCTGGCTTTATAACATAATAGTCATGGATTGTCCAAAGCACAAAATGAAGTTGTCATGGATGGCAAAGCCATCAAAGAATTGCTATTATATAAATTTATATTTAATATATCAATTTATATATTTAATGCATTTTTATTTTTCAATTATATAAATTTATATATAAGATAACAATCGTATATATTTAACGCATTCTATTTATCTAGGAGAAATGATATTTCCACCCCTATTGTTTGTCTTTTCCTAAAAATGGATCCATTTCCACCTCATTTTATTTGTCTTTTCCTGGAAACGACTTTGTTTTCAGGAAAAGACGAGCAAAACGGGGTGGAAATGCTGAGAAAGGGGGTAGAAATACGATCAGCTTTCTTTATCCAAGAGCATATACTATATTTTAAACACAAGCTAAAATTTATAGAAGAGCGTCTAATCATATTAGCTTATAACTATACAACCATGAAGCCAGTTTTTCCGGGGTCGTTGTGCCTAGCAAAGTAGCTTACCAATGCAATATGTAACTCATCAAACACACACTCTTCATAATGTATTAATATAAATCAAAGTAATTAGATAGTCATTACAGGAATGCACATCCAACAAATGTTATATGTTCAACTAGGGCTGCAACTCGAGCCGGGTTTTACCCGACCCGACCCGAAAATAGCCTGGGTTGGGTTCAGGTTTCATGGGGTTTCGAGTCGAGCCGGGTTGAGCATTCAAAAGCCCGCATGAATCTCGGGTCGAGCCGGGTTTGAAGGGGCCCGACCCGACCCGAGTTACATAAGTTATAGTATGTACATTTTTTTCTATTGTTAGTTAAAAGTTAAAAGTGAAAACCCACGCACCCACTGTTATTGTATGTGAGTGTAATTTCTGCTTCTATGAGTTGAGTTGATTCAAGTGTTTGATTCAGCATTGTTTGATTGTAATTACAACATTGTTTGATTACAGCATTGTTTGATTCAAGTGTAATGTGAGTGTAATTACATCATTGTTTGATTCAAGTGTAATGTGAGTGTAATTTCTGCTTCTATGAGTTGAGTTGCCTTGCCAAACAAGAATTTTCCTTAAAAAATTGCGTCAACGTGAAAAAACTTGACCCGACCCGAGATTTATCATGGGTAGGGCCGGGTTTGGGAATCGTGGGTTTTCCGAAAAAAAACCCGACCCGAGATATTTCTCGGGTAGGGTTGGGTTCTCCGAAACCCGACCCGCCCGACCCGAGTTGCAGCCCTATGTTCAACCACGATTCGATTCGGTCATGGGTACGCCACCTTCATTTTCTTTTCCTGTTAGTTATTTGACCATCCAAATCATGACCCCACAGAAGCATAAATAAGCCTGTGTAATTTCACAGAAATAGCCGTCTATTGCAGAAATTAATGGAAAACAAAGGTATCTCATAATCAAGCAAAGGGCAATCAAGTAATTTCCCTTATGCTAGAGATGAAGAAAGTTGAAGTCAAATAGGAGAGATTACCCAGTCTTACCCACCAAAAGAGTGAAGGGGAGATTAAGAGTAACTTTTAGATTTTCTTTTCTTTTTCCCTTTATGAAGTCTACTGTTGGAAAGCTCCACATTCATGGACTAATGACTTTTGAAAGGGAAAAGAAAACAAACAAACTGCCCACCAAATATAGTTACTTTCCTTCGAGGGAAGCGGAAAAGGAAAGGTATCCTGTAGTTTTCCCTTTGCTAATAAGCCACAAACCAAAACTGTTACGCCAAGTGATTAATACTCTTTATCCCCACAGGAGAGAGAGAGAGAGAGATCATGACCACAAAAGTCCAAGCGAGAGAGAGAGAGAGAGACAGAGACAGAGAGAGAGATCATGACCACAAAAGTCCAAGCGCATAATACAGACAAACAGCTAACAAGCAATACAAGACACGGAAATTGGCAAAAAAAAAAAAGGTAAAACCAAAAAAATTGTCTCCTTCATTGGTATTTTCATTGTTAACATAGAAATTCATAAGAATAGAAAGCAAAGAGAGATCAAAAGTTAAATTGTGTTGTGATTGGAACCATTTATAATAAGAGGAAGGAAGTAGAGATCAAAAAATCAAAATACGTTCTTAGTACCATAAAACGTATAATACAACCCATTTATCAGTAGTTAAAAACTTAAAATTCTACCCATAGATTCCACACAAAAGGGGGAATTCAAACAGGAAAAAAAAATCACTAGACTAAAGAGAAAAAATAAAACCGACCCCAATATCACCATAAATATAGCAAAAAATCAACAAATTTGGCATTCCTGTCACAGCCGTATAAGCATCAAAATAAAACAAAATATAAAAATAAAAGGGGAATGATATCCCCCTCCCCCCCTAACGTTATTCGTTAAGTTTTAAAGGCAAAGAAAAACGTTAAAGTGGGTGAATTTATCCTCAAGCAGTGAACCGTTAAAGGCGGATTTTATCCGTTTAAGAGGGGGAAAATATCATTTCCCAAATGAAATCCACTTGAATCTTTCCATCTTGATAGACAAAAAAAGGAGTTTACCAGAGAAAATTTGGACCAAAATAATTGAATAAATCCTGTAAAATACACAAATACTGCAAAAAAAAAAAACACTAATAGGGTTTTTCACGGAATGAAAACAAAAACGGCATACCTTTGAGGATCTGCTGCCGGATTTCGAGAACCAGAGGCCGGACGAAGATGGAATCGGAGTATTTGGCGTTGATGGCCTTGAATCTGAGTTTCCGGACGCCCTAGAAACCCTAGAGGCGTCAGAAAATCTACTGTTGACATCATCTGATGGAGAAGCATCATCAATAGTTCGAGGAACGTACACACAGAGATTTAAACCTAGAGCGATCTTCGCTTTTCTCCATTTACTTTCCATTTTCTACTCGATCTGAGCCAGACGCAGATATCCTTACTCAGTTACGTGCAGAAAGCTTCAAATCAGAGATATTTGAACAGATTTAGGGTTTTAAGATCCAAAACTACAATAGAAATATAAAAACCAAATCTCTCAAGCTCCTTTTTGCTAATATCCTTAACCAGATACACGCAGAAAGCTTCAAATCACAGATATTTGAACCGATTTAGGATTCTAAGATCCAAAACCACAAAGGAAATACAAAAACCAAATCTCTCTGCTCTTTTTTCACTCTCTTTTATTTTCTCTCCTAGATCTCCAAAACAAAGACCTTCAAGTTAGAGTTTTGAGATCCAAAACCAGAAACACAGATCTCCTACCGATTTCCTTTCCTTTCTTTATCCGATCTTCGAAACAACAACCTCCTTGTTAGGGTTTCGATGTCCAAAACCAAAGAATGAGAGGAGAAAGAGTAAAATACACACAAAAACGATATCGTTGAATAGATCCTCGTAAATGTGTAGAGGCGAAGAGCTTTTATTTCAATGTTTTTGACAAATCGTAACTAAGTCAAGAAAAGGACTCGGTCGTAAAAAGGGGTTTGCTTTCCTCTCTTCTTCTCGGCCGCCATTAGAGCTCTGAATCGCAGCCTTTTTTTTTCTTGTTGTTTTTTGCAAGGTTGAGATGGAGCGAAACGTTTTGGTTGGATTATGAAAGGTTAGGGCTTTATAGTATCGGATTTCCTAAAATACCCCTCTGCTCTGTCAATATTAGTTAAAAATTGCCATTAGTGGGCGAGGATCCGTGAAAGCCCCGGAAATTTAAGTGAATTTACTGAAAATTGCCATTTGGGATGCGTTTGGATTGTCGGAATCAGATGCCGGCATCGGCATCTATTACACTATTACAGTCGGTACAAACTACAAAACAATAAAGAATGGAATCAGGAAGCCATAGCTGTAGCTGACACGGGGCGGAATTAGGGGGGAATGCTGGAATCTATTTTTTTTCTCCCAATAGATGGTATTCTAAATTTCTAATGCCCTGTTCGTTTGATATTATGAATAATCACGGTTTCAAATATCGGTAATTTCGGACGAAATTTCGGGAAAATATTAAATAATTAAAAAATCAAGATTTTTTGTTGAATTTCCTTAAATTTCGTTTTTTAAAATTTTGGCCGAAATCCTGTAACGTTTTGGGTTTCGGGGTTGACATTTCGGATTTCAATCGAAATTTAAAACCATGATTATGAAAACCAATGGTGAGCCCCCAACCCGATTTTTGGACTCAAATTGCATTAAATTTGAGTCCAATCGGAAATGGGGTTCACCATCTGTCATAATCTCAAACGAATAGAGCTTAATTTTAATCTCAGTCATAACAAAAAAACTTATGACTAATGATATGGAAACCGATTTGGGGACCGAGAGTGGAACCGAACAAATAGCTTCTTCACATGTTAGAAATCATGTTACTCCTTTTTTGGCCTTTTGCCCTTAAAATGGCAAAACTTCCCCTCCCATGCAATATGGCATTTAGGGATTTGTTGGGTTCCATTCTAGGCCAATTTTTATTGGATTTTTTTTCGAATTAAGATTTTTAGGTTACTGATATTGGCACTACCATGTTTTAATAATTGAACAAACCACTTTTCTCTTTTTTTTTTTTATTGGCTTTTGAGAGCTTTCTGTGAACCGTAAGAACCTTTGACAGCTGTTTAATCAATAAAAGACAAGCTGAGTTTGTGCAATTATTAAAATATGATAGTGGCTACTACACGAGACCATTTCCAGGATTAGAAATGGTTACGCGTTTGGATTTGTCTGTTGGAACAAGTCACTAGAATTGGCATCATATTCTGATTTAGTCCAATTCCAACATTTTGTTCAAACAAGGAATGGAATCAGGCGCAAAATGACATGGGGACTTATTAAAGGGGGGAAATACCAGAGCAACACAATTTTATAAAAATGAAATCAGGCGCAAAATGCCTAAGGCTGTTTTGAAATGAGACCATAAACCTCTTTTTATAAAAATGAAGAAAAAATAATAATAATAATAATAAAAACTTGTTTGAATCAAAATACCTTTTCACATATTTTTATATTTTAAAAACAAATTAAATCTTTTAAAAATACCCAACACGCGCATCGAGCTTCTATGCAAAACGCAGTCTTAGTCACTAAAAGGCTTACATGAAAGCACCATTTTATTTAAAATAAGTGTCTCTCGCGTAATGAAAATATCCTTTCATAAAACAAATCTCTTTTGAATCAAAAAACATTTTCATATCAGATATCTATATATAATAAAGAGGAAGGGGGGTTTACTGTTCACCGTCTTTTGAACGCCCCTTCTCCATTCCAAATTTATAATCATTTGTACCCCTAAAAATCAGGCTCCGACAAATCCCCCCCACCCCCAAAAAAAAAAAAAAAAAAAAAAACTATCAAAATCTCTGTTGGCATTAAATCCTATGTAAATGAAGAAAATGTCATACAGAGGTAGTAGATTCAAAACCCAGTTGAGAAAACAAAATTTATATATTAGATATGGTATAAAATGACAAAACAAATTTGAAAAAAGAATAATCAGTAGTTTTGTGGCAGCATATAAAGATGAGAAAATGGTGTAAATATTGCCGATCAGATGGATAATACACAAAAAAAAAAAAAAAAAACATAGCACGATAAAAGCGTACATGTGTCTGATAGTAATGGTGGATCCGGATCAGAAGAATTGAGAAGAAGCAGATATGGGATGGACGTTTGAATATAAAAAAAGCATATTTTAAAAATATCAAACACGTGCGTCGAGCTTCTATGCAAAACGCCTTTTAGGTCACTCCAAGGCTAGCATCTCTCAAAATTATTATTATTTTTTAGAAATTGTTTCTGATGAATCTTCTTGAATGCTGCTTATGCTTACACGCATTAGAGACTACACCTATTTTATTTTATTTTTGACAAAAATGGCCTTCGAATAAGTCTAAAAGCATGAGTTTTTGCCCCAAACATTTTGTTTTTGTATTTCTTTAAAATTACATTCATTTTTCATAAGAGAAATGACGACACTAAATTTTTTCTAGGGTAGAAAATTAATGGTTGAGAAGTGGTTTAAGGGCATTTTTTCAATGACAATTTCATAATTTTCAATGACTAACTGCAAAATATTTATGGTATTACGAAACCGTTCATACGTACTCATTTAGACTCGGTTTGGACTGCGAAAAAAAAAAAAAAACATTTCCGATGGAACATATTTCTTGGGAATTTTTTTTTCCCGTGCAAACAAAGTAGGAACTTTAGAATATTTTTCCTTCCAAACTTTTAGAGAAAATTCCTTCAATCCAAGCAGGACCTTAGGTGACTCCATAAATTAAGTTCTTGATGAAAGGGCCCAAACAATATTCTTATGCTTCATATTCACTAGGGCTCCGTTTCTTTCGACGTAAAAATGGAATTAAATGTAAAACAAATTTTATGCCCCATTTTTAATTGAAAAAAAAATGAGTGTATATAGTTACAAATAGTTACTTATTATTGAAAAGTAGCCCTTCTATTTGCATGGATTTGTATAATTAAGTAATCACCAATAGAGTAGTAATATGTAGTACTGAGGGGTGTTTCGGTAATTTTGGAATTTGGTAAGGCTATTCATTATTCTAGAAACATCTATCGACGCACTATTAGTCACCAAAGCCCACAAAGAAAAGGCAGCTTTGGAATGGGCAGAGACACTACAAATTCAACCCTAGAATTAAAAGGAAAATGATTGGAAGGGGCGACTTTATGTAAAAGAAAAGAAAAGAAAAACCCCTATTCTCTCTCTTTCTCTCCTATCAGAAACCTTTAGTTGGAATATAATGAATGAAATACCCTCGTACTTGTCGTATGACCACCTCCAATGTCAAACTTTCGGTCTCACCCGTATGTTGATTACCGACATTTCAAACTCTAGAAGGAATGGTATTCCACATTTCCAACCCTCTTTCAGTACTGATATTTCAATCCCATCTCTAAACAAAGAATACTACTATATGGGATTTGCTAGGCAATTTCGCGGAAACCCATTTTGTGGAGGACTTTTGCATGAGAGAACAGCCACATCCGATGAATCAAATGAATAAGACAAAATCTGCTGAAAAGTAAGCCTATGGGGCTGTTCTCTAAAGAAGAAATGTGGGAAAAATCTCATAAAAATTTAGTCACAAATATTTTGTAGAAATTATATGCATCATTGATTAGTAGGTATAATTAAGAAGAAAAAAAGACACATTTTTATTATTATTTGTTGATATATGCAATTTGGCACGTTTATACAATTATTTTCTAATTATCCTTTATTCTTCTTTTCTGTTCTTCAATTTTCTATTGGTATGATGCAAAGAAAACAAAAAAATAAAGCCTCAAGTTTATAGTAAAAAACTAAAAATAGACTACGGATATCTGCATGACCAAGTTTTGATAATGGGGCGAACTCGCATTGTTTTTTTTTTTGTTTTTTTTATAGAACCAGCTATCAAAGGCGAGGCCGCGCCATTACCAAAACATAGTCGTGTGTGTATGTGTGTGTGTGAATTTTCAAATGGGTATTTAGAATATCAGTATGCACAAATATATGTTTTTTCTTGTTTGTGCATTTAAATATCTAAAATTGCTCAATTTAAAGAGAGAAGTGATATATTCACCTCCTTTCTTTTCTAGGCCACCCCTATCTAGTGTATTTATGACTACTCTTTTTACACTAAATGAGTGCCCGGGGAAGAAAAAGGGGGTGAATATATCATTTCCCTAAGAAAACCAACAAAGGAGTGTATATGAGAAGATCCTTCAACCAATTACACTCAGTTAATCTTCTCTATTTAAGCTTACTTGACTTGGCAACCATCTACTCACAACGGAAAAGTAACGAAAGGGGTGTTGTACTACTAATGTCATTTTGGTGGATCATATGTATCATAGTTTCCATTCACAGAAACCATATTCTATAGTAAAAGAATAGAACACAATGAGTAGATTTATGACTTTGGCTGAAGTGGATTGTATGCCTACCATCATGATGTATGAAGCAATGGTGGATTGCTTCATGATGTGTTTTAGTTTACAGCATAAGTAAACCACACGTGCACACATCATCTATGTTGCTTGTGGACCCACTTCTATATGATGGAGATGTGCCTTCAGCTATGACCGTTCGATCTTGCAACTTGTTTCTTCTGTTCTCACTCTTAGACTGAAGAGAGTCAGATTACAAGTTGACAAATCTTACACCTCCATATTTTCGGGTCATCTGAGTGTTATACGATTGTTATTTATGTATGGGAATTGGAATAAGAATAAGCGTCCTATTCATTTTCACACCTATTCCATCATTTGGTTTTAACAATCCACATGAAAGTGGGAATACACGGCCGCATTATAGGTAGGGGTGCAACTCGGGTCAATTTTTAGGAATTTAGGTTGAGCTTTTACCTTAAAATCGGGTTGAGTACGGGTTGAGTCCTGTTCATTTTTTTATCACAAGCTCAACCCGACTCGACCCAAGTTGCACCCCTAATTTTAGGTGGAAAATGAAACCCACAGAAGAGGTGGTATTATGCGATTCCCGCATTTCTCTCTCTCTCTTTCTCGGCCTCTTTCTCTCACATCTCCCTAACCCCCTCTCTCTCCGCTGATCTTGTCTCACCATCCACGATTCCGACAAACGCTTATCCAAACATCTGAAATGGAATACAGATTCCCTTTAATAGGAGAATCGGAATAGGAAAGGAATTTAAAGAGTATTCCGATTCCTGATTTCAGCAATTCAAAACACACCCATAAAGTTAGGCATTTTCCACCATGTCGGGATTGTCGGATTTGATTTGCTTTTACTTTTTCTGAATGTTGGACTAGGCAATAAGGGTGACATGCTGAATTTTAAGGGATAATTTGGATGTAGGGAAAAAATTTGGATTTTTTTTTTCATGAAAAAATGAACTTTACAGTATTTGGTAAATTTATTTTCCATGGATTTTTCCCAAAGTTAGAAAATTTCCCTGGTTTCAACAAAAACTGCAAACCTACTAGGCCGTATTTGTGGTTGCGCATTGACATTCAAAAGTTGAATTTAAAATTTTCATGGAGAAAAATATGAGTAAATTTTGAAAAACAAAAACAAATTGAAGAAGTATGTAAATGATATAAAAATTTTGGTTCTATAATAATGTTTTAGCATGATTGAGAGGGCAGGAGAGTGAGGATATTGTGCTAAGTGATAGAAAAATAAAACTATATTTTGAGTAGAGTTTTTCTTTTCCTTGTTTTCATCCGATTCTCACCGTCTCTTCACTCATGCCCTCTCAATTCTCTCCCTCTCCCACCACTGGATAATCTAAAATTCCTTGGAAAATATTTTCCCGGCTGCCGTACATGGCCTAAAAGAAAAATAAAAGAGAGTTGAAATGTTGTCTTTTATAAGAAAAGACAAATAAAAAGAGTGGACATATCATTTGCAATATAATATAATGCAATACTAATTTTTTAATTAATTTCTTACAAACTTATTGTTAACAAGAATCAAGAAAGAAAAACATTTCTAGTTAATTTTCACCAAAGGTTCCCATTAATAATTTAAAATTTAATTCAACTATCTTTTACTTTTGAGTGGTGACTTAAACTTAGATAAATGAATAAATAAGTAAATATAGGATTATATGAAAAAAAAAAAAATTTAAATGAAGAAGAAGAAGCTAATTTTTATTTAATTTCCCTGAATAGAAATGGCCCATTCATTAGCATTGATCAAAGGTAAATTTCAGGGCATGGTTATGGTCTTTTACCAAATTTACCATCCCATCTTTTTTAGTTCCTGACCTTGGCAACATTGCAACGAGGTTATGAAAGGGATGTATGCCTTTGACTAGCACTAACCACTAAGAGAGAAATGGACCCATGGGTTATAGATTCCCTATCTAGGGTCATTTCAATGAAAGCACTCTCACACTCCAGAGAAGTGACTCTTTTGCTTGTATCATGTCCATGATAAGGTACTTCTAAATATCTCCTTACGCCCCATGTTTGTCAGGCTGAAAAAATTTTCCCTGGGAATCTCCTTTTCCAATGAAAAATGTATCAGTGAAAATCTTTCCAAGGAAAAGAAACACTTTTATAGTATAAGTTGTATTTTAGGGCACATTTGGCTGCCACGAATTTGTTTTCATGATAAATCAGCGTCTCCAGTGGAGATGGGGTGAAATCCCTAAAAATAAGGGAACAAAAATCCTAGAAACTAGTGTTTTCATGATAAATCACCTCTCTATCCATGCTCGCGCAAATCTCCCTCTAACAATGTCTGATATTTGTAGCCAAATACATCTTGAAGCAAGGAAGGATCACATCCCAAGAATTTGCTAAAGTTATGATCCTGGAGAATGTAGATATGGCACTTTTTGTTAGAATTGTGATGCATAATCACCCATTTTGTTCTTTTTAGAGTGGGTCTTACTTGGCCCTTTAAGTTGGGTGTTTTTTCTTTCATTCTTATATATGGTTTGTATATAAGAGGGGGGTTTGAAGCAAGAATAAATTAGAACTCGAGAGGCTTTAAACAGAGGAGAGGAAAAATCTAGGGCAAGGAAAGAGGAGTTTTCTCTTGGGGCTCTAGGAGGGCTTTTGTGGTAAAGTAAAAGCAAGCTTCTCTACTTGGCTATTCAAGGTGTTGAGAAGAGTAGAGAGGAGGAGAAAGTCTAGGGCAAGAAGAGGGGTTTTCTATTGGGGCTCTAGGAAGGGCTTTTGTGGTGAAGCAAGAGCAAGGCTCTCTACTTGGTTACTCAAGGTGTTGAGAAGATAAGAGAGGAGGAGAAAGGTTGGAGCAAAAAGAGGGGTTTTCTCTTGGGCTCATGGAAGGCTTTTTGTGGTGAAGCAAAAAAAGTTTTTCCTCATCTTCTTGTTTACTCAAGGCGTGTTCTTCTTCATTGTTCTTCTTCTCCATTGAGTTTTCTTATTTGCAAGAGTGCTTCGGGGTTTCATAGAAGGTTGGAGAGAAGAGTTTTATCAGTGTATTTTATCGGTGGAGGTAACATTGTACTACTGGTTCTAAATAATGGATTTTTTTGTGTTACTTGTTCGTGGAGTAGCTCAGTGTGGTGAACCACATATGTTCGTGTCTTCTTGTGGTTGCTTGTGATTTGCTCCTTTTGTGGTTGTTGTTTGTTGGCATATATTTTCTTCATCTTGTAGTGCAAGATCTTGGGTATTTTCGTGTGTTCGCCAATGCATGGTAGATTGGCGGATGTTATTAGAGGTGGGTATTGGCCCCCCAACACTTTTGATTAAACTCTTGAAAGTGCAGGTGTTTTCCTTTCTTTACATAGGACTCAAACAATGGCCAACAAAATAAGCTTCATGTGAATCATGTCCGTCATGGACATGCCGTGAAGAAATAGGTACCAGTGAGGTTAGACACCAGTTAGCAAGCTGACTTTAGGGTTACAACGTCGGCCGGGCTCAACCTGCTCGGGTTGGGTTGGCGTTAACCCAGCTCCCTAATTTTATCATGATTTTAATGCAATTTTAAATTATCAGGGTATGTTTTTTTTTTTTTTTTGCATTTGTTTTCGTTTCAGGCCCAAGCCAACCCAAACCCAATTGTTACAAACTCAAATCAGTTTGCAATGTGATTGATCTTCTTAGATGGAAGATCGGTCTCTTAACCCACTTTGAGGGAAGGGTCAGTCCTCCTTTGTCTGCAAAGACACAATTTTCGAGATAAATTTCCTTATTCCTTTGAAAAAGGATACTTACATTCTATTTAAACCAAATGGAAAACCCACATGGAAGCCACTTGACCACTTCGTCTAAAACCCCTATCCAAGCCCATCTAGATATCGTAACCCTTATTTCTAAGATTCCTAAACCATACCAAATAACTAGAGAGCAAAGTCCACAATCTACAAAATCCAAACTAATTTAGTCCACCCTAAGGGGGAACCATCTAGGCACATAACACCAATTTTTCCTACTTGAGCCAACCCAACCTGATTTGGAAAATTGGGTTGGGCTAGGGTCAAGGGATTTAAAGACGGGTTGGGTTAGGGTTGGGGTTTTGGGTCCTCAGGTTGGGCTAGGGTTGGCCTCAACCTCACCCAACCCGGCCCGAGTTTGCACCCCGCCGACTCACCTCCTCCCCCTTTCCTTCTTTCCATGCCCTTCTTGCCTAACTCAGAAGTAGGCGGAATTCAAGTATAACTATCCCCTTAACAACCCAAATATGTGAGTAAAATTGCTGATGGTCAATCACTGAGAGAAACATATCACTAAGGCCTTGTTTGGGTTCCAAGAAATTTTTGGAAAAGTTTGAAAAGGAAAAATATTTCTAAATTTTCTTACATTTTTACACACAAAAAAAGATGACCTGAACCAACTCTATTCCATGATTGATTAGAGGGACCTCAATTTATGATAATATCACTTGAAATTAACCATAATCATATCCAAGGTTTTTAATTTCGACTGAAATCCGAAATTTCGATTTCGCTCAACACCGAAACCGAAACGTTCCGAAACATACCAAATGTCGGTCGAAATTTTGGAAATTTTGGTCAAAATTTCAATATAATATTATTATTTTATTTCTTTACGGGATTCCAGCCGAAATTACCAAAATTTCAGTTGAAAAAACCGTTGTTTCGATAACTTCTACCGAATTTCGACCGAAATTTCGGTTTCAGTGAACCCCGAAATTATAGCTGAAACCGAATTTAAAACCTTGGTCTTATCATTTTGCTCTACTGTGGAAAGAAAAAATATTCCTAAGAAAAATTTTCTATCAAAAATATTTTTCTGAAAAAATTGCCTAGCATGTCCCAAATATTTATTTAGTTTATAAGCGAGGATTCAATCTTTGACTCATTGTGTTTTGAACCTTAGGTCCAAATGTCCAATCATGAAGCGAAAGGTTGGTCCCCACAGACACGTATGAGCACGTTAGGATCCATGGGCTTATGATAGACTTGGGTGACATCATGATTGAGAAGGGACTTGGCAAGTTGGCATGAATCATTCATCACAAAGCATGTCTTTAGGGATTAATTTATTATTTACGTGATATGATATAAAATTTTGACTTACCTGTTTTCTTCATTGTGCCCCCCTCTTGTTGATTTATGACTACCCATTTACACTACAAGAGGGTGCCCAAGTAACAAAAAAGAAAGGAATATATCATTCCCTTAGATTAATAATTATAGGATAAGATTCAAAGCAAAGTGAGTTACTGTTGGCAAATTGCCTTTCTCTTACGTAAAAAGGCACAAATCCATCTTTCTTGAGATACTCGGACGTCTGCAAAGATACTCCCCATGCTTAGACTTAGACCAATTGCATCATTAAAGATAGGGCAATGATAAATTGGCACCCCTGTAGGATAATTCGCACCACTTTAACGTGATTTTCCGTTGAAACCGTTAAAAGTTTGCCACATATGCTCCTTTAAAGGAGTGCGAATTATCCTTCGGAGCGGGAATTTATCATCACCCTAAAGATATCCTCATTAGCATTCAGATGCTTTAAATTAAAGCGGCAGAAAAGGCAAAAAGACAGGCACTATTAGACTGTTTTTTTCCTAACCATCGTCCTCCGGAACCACGTGCCCTGTCGCTGTGATCGGCCGACTGATGAAGACAAGTTGCACCCATTGTTGTTGACATTATTTTGATCGGATGATCCTAGCACCTTGTCTTGTGTGGGACCAATTTTGGTCATTAGGATTCAATCCTAGATTATTTGTGTGGTTGCATAAAAGCCGGCGTGGTTTAGGTGCTTTGCTGGGTATTTGGGTGCCATGTCACCAAAATCTCTTGTTTGGTTGCCAATATAGCATTGAAATCCTTGGAGACTATCAGAGATGTCTCTTGGTTAATCATTGCTTGGGTGCTGATTTGTCAGCCTTGTCTCTCCTCAAAGAAATCCAAACCAAAAGCTACAAAAATGGGTTTTTCTACCTCGATTTCTTAGGATTGATTCTCTCTCTCTCTCTCTCTATTGGTCATGACACTCCCTACCACCTCTACGAGCTTGACAACCAACACTACTTACCACTATTCAATGAGGTAAGTTTCAGGTAAATCCAGTGTCTCATTGTTGACTACTTACACCACTGCTCTAGATAAATATCAGCAGCCAAGTAGAGCTAGGGGTGTCAAAAGGTCAGATCCCATCGCTGACCGGTTTCAAATTTAAACTTGTTACTGGGTCGGATTCGGATTTTGGGCTATTCATTTTTCTGCCTAACTCATGATTTGCTCCGGCCCATTTAAACGCCTGCGATCATCGATGTAGTCTGACTCGTTAAAATAATGCTTAATTTTAAAACACCAATGGTGCTGACCAAGGGAGGAGTTGGACCCGGCTCAATTGCCAACCTGCTTATGTTGGCGCATCATGGCAAGA
This sequence comes from Tasmannia lanceolata, assembly GCF_043159265.1. Classification (NCBI taxonomy): domain Eukaryota; kingdom Viridiplantae; phylum Streptophyta; class Magnoliopsida; order Canellales; family Winteraceae; genus Tasmannia; species Tasmannia lanceolata. The sequence continues at coordinate 15,863,974 of NW_027518714.1, read as the reverse complement.
TCAATAGTGATACGACAAGTGTCCATGAATCCAAATCTTGTTTAGATTTCCCTTAATCATGGGTTACTTTTCAAAAAAGAGGGTTAAAATATAATGTACAACATTAATTAAGTGTTATGGCCCATGGACCACACACCTAGGGTGGTGGGGTCACTACTAGGGCTCCCTTAGAAAAGCCTGCCTTCTCCCTGTGCATGTTGACTTACCCCAGAAAGTGGGGAAAACTTAAGGCTAGAAAAGGAGCTACAGTCCCAACAAAGGAGCCCTTGGGATTCCTTTTGACAATGGTTCTCCACCCAATGTAATGAAGCCTCCTTCTCCCCTCCCACCATGGCAAACAAGTTGGGAGCATATGTGCTCTTAAAAGGAGGAGTGAAATGAAAAGGAGTCATTATCTTGGTCCCTTGTACATGTTCTCTTGTGAGGAGGAATAACTTTCCATCTAAAAGATAGGACCTTTTCTTTTAAAGGAAGACTTTTATGGAGTAAAATAAGTGGGAAAATAGAGCTCCACTCAAATGAGAGAGTCATGTGGTTGAGTGAGCTTAGCATGCTTATTGCTTTGTTGTGAAATGGGTTTGGGGGAAATCAATGAAAGAGAATCATTCAATGCCCAACACCCTCATAATGAATGAAGGAAGAAAAAAATGTTCCACCATTCAAAGTTTTGTGATGGTTTTCAATGCTCAACAACCATATGGCTGTGCACGAGAGAAAAGGGTTTTCAGAGAGAGAGAGAGAGAGAGAGAGAGAGAGAGAGAGAGAGAGAGAGAGTAAATGAATTTGGTTAGAAATGAATGGATGACAAGGGCGCTGTCATGGTTGGTTGTCCACCGAAGGTTTTTTTTGGTTGGCAGTGGCTTACACTTAAAACAAAAGCATTTTGAATTTTCAAAGGCTTGAAAGGAGCATTCCTTTTCACCTTCTACTCCAAGAATTGAAAATGGCTTTTTATAAGTTTGGAATTCGCACAGGTCAGAAATCAAACTGCAAACCATTGTTAACATAATAAAATCAAATTCCAAGCTCTTATTAGTTAAATAAAATCAAATTCCAAACTCATATTAGTTAAATAAAATCAAATTCCAAGCCCTTATTAGTTAAATAAAATCAAACTCCAAGTCCTTATTAGTTAAATAAAATCAAACTCCAAGCCCTTACTAATTAAATACTTTTCTCAAAGTAGAAAATCCAAATCCTCCTTTCCTTTGTCCCATGCTTATGCATTGTTTTTCTCCTCTTTTCTTCCCTTTTGTTTTCTCTTCTACTCACTTTTCAAGGACTTCGGCTTTTCCTTTTTCAAATATATAACATATTTAGGGAGAAAAGTCAGAAAGAAGGGATTTGCTAGCGTCACTAGTAAAAGGCATTTTGTGGATGGACTGCTGCATGTGAGAGCAGCCACGTAGTGAGTGAAGACAAAATCTGCTGAAAAGTGAGCAGATTTTCACACTCACTTTTCAACAGATTTTGTCTTAATTCACGAGGCGGCTGCTCTCACATTCAATAGTCCGTCCGCGACTTTCGCGGTAGCAAATCCCTTCTTTCTGACTTTTCTCCCTAAATATGTTAAAAGAGGTGAAAGGGCTCCCCTATTGCCTGCACACCACCATCATGTTTGACTTTTCAGCCCTTATTAATGCATGATAGTGATGTGTAGCCAATAGGAGAGCCCATTCATCTCTTTTTTGCAAGGGCTCCCTCCAGTTTAGAATTCCTCATATATTTAGTAAGGCTTTTACATGGAGCAAATGGGAACTGAGCATAGTCAAACACGATGTAGGTGACAAAAACCATAGACTAAGTGCCTCTTTGGATGCCACCAAATTAAAATTTGTCCTTATTTGAAAATAAAGTTATTTTACTTTGGAAAATGATATTTTTAATATCCCCCCCCCCCAATTGTCTGCATTTCCACACCCTTTTATTTATATTTTTCAGGTTTTATTCTCAGAAAAAAGTAAAAGAGGGTGGAGAGACAAATAAAAGGGGTGAAAATGGGGGAAAATGGATGAAAATATAATTTCCATTTTAATTTAATCTCAGTTTTAAATTAGAAATTAAGATGAAACCATTAGCTTGGGAATGATATTTCCCCCCCACCTGACGGATAAAAACGTTATTAGTTAAGTTTTAAACGCAAAGAAAAACATTAAAGGGGGTGAATTTATCCTGGGGGGGATATCATTTCCCCCATTAGCCATATATCATTTCTAAAACCATTGAAGTAAGTATTTAATGATAGTCATTTCAAAAGATGATGAAAACAAAAACCGACATGCCACGAACACGTAACATCAAATGAGGATGAAAACATATGACGTTTAACCGAGTTTTGCTATGGACTATGGTCAATCATCGGCGCATTAATTTTGTGATACAACAAGCGGAATTTTCTATGTAAAAAAGGGAAATGATATTAGCACAACCAAGTTTTGATATTTGAACTAATTCATCTTGTCTATTATTATTATTATTTCAAGAGCTGTCAAAGGTCATTCCGGTTCCCATGAGGCCCTCGCAAGCCAATTCAAAAGAAAAGACAAGGTGGGTTTGTGCAATTATTAAAACATGGTTGTGCCGATATCATAGTCTGTTTAAAACTTTTAGAGCAAAAAAATCTTCGAGGAAAACATTTTAAACTCTTTAAACTCTATTTTTTTGCCAATATGATAGTCTGTCAATGGATCCACTTCGAATTGGATCCACTTATGTCTTGGTCACGATCCATTCTGGTCCCTTATATGTCGAATCCTTTACGATGTGCATTTTGATTTTGAGTCCGGGCCAACATCCATTTTATATCGGACCGTCCATTTCAGTGTTCTAGGTCCTACTCACATTGTACACAATTAGAACTTAGGGTTGAGTAGGAAAGAGAACAGGGAAGAAACTTGTGAGAGAGGAGAAGCATCATCCTAAGGAAAAGCCGGAAAATGAAGGCCATGTTTGACTATGATTTTATTAGTTGATCATGTGGTGGGAGAGGGATAAGGAAAGTGGGTGAGGACATGAGAGAATGAATGAGGAAAAGGTGCGTAGTGGCTGAAAATATGAAAAAAAGAACTCTTCTGAGTAGGGTTGTAGAGCCATTATTCGCAAAGAGTCATTTAACCTCAAAACCATTTGCATATCAGATTATATGCAAACGGAACGGTGGGGAGAGTTAAAGGTATCCAAAAAGGCTCTATGACTACTAAATTTCAACCGAGTGGTATCTAGAATCGGTCGAGTTCTGAGTTAATGTCAAGCTTTAAGTTTTTACTTTTCCTATACAAGGTCACAATCAAGTGATCTTGTGTTCTGCAAGTCATTTTCTCGTATCTACATTTTCCACATGGAAAAAATATTCTGGTTGAAGCGTCCAATGCCTCTACAGAATGCCGAAACCACGTGAAACAAAAAATCATAAATTAATATATACATGAGAGAACATTTTTTTGGTGCGCTTAAGTTGTTATAACGCCTCCCATTCGTTTAAATGTTTGGGTCCTGCTGGGTCCCGCTAAAGCGCACCAATGGGAGGCGTTATAACAACTTAAGCGCACCTTTTATACCTATAAATGTAAAAATCTTAGTCAAAAACAGATTTTTGTTAGATGGCAAGCTGTACTTTCAGTTTTTTATTTGAAAATTGAATACATAATGATATTAACTCTATTTCAGATTTCTTAACTATACAAAGACACCAATTTTTCATAATAATTTAGTAGTGCTCATTCCAATGAGTTGACCCGGACAAGTTCACTCATCATAAAGAAAAAGCTGTAAGTCAGTTTGATCGACATAGAATTCATTATTCTATTAAATCAAGAGTGTGTGAGTAGAACTTGTTTCTACCTTTCATATTACTATTAAATCTTCTGATGAAATGTAGAAACTCAGAATAGATTCCATTCAGATGTTCCATAGAGTTTACTTTGAAAAAAGGAAAAAGAAAAAAGCATGTTTCAACCCGTTTTTACATGTAATACGCATGGGCTTTGGATGTTTTACTTTTTTTTATGATTGGTAGAAACTCTGAAAGACATTTATATGACCATGAAAAATAAATTTGGTTAATTATGAGTTGGAGTTGGAACAAACTTGAGAGACCTTCCTATGTGGGAGTGTGGCATCCGTACTCCATTGTCTTGATATTGGCACTCGTTTTTTTTTTAAATTTTAAACTTGTCTGAGTAGTTGTTGATAGACTTTATAAGAATTTTAAAAGCTAATATGAAAAATATAAAATAAAGAAGGGAATACCAGCATCAGAACAAGGGAGTGGCAATATCATATGCCTTTTTGGTAAACTTCTCATATAAGGATTCTATACTTGTGCCCATCACTAGATATTAGTCTACAAAATGTGAATCAAATAAATGGAGGTTTTTTTTTTTTTTTTTTTTTTGAATGGTTATAAATAAATGGAGGTTATTATTCTGTGAATGATTGGATATAGTTTAATTAGGTGGTCACTATCAAGTGACAGGGAAAAAATCTTCTCGTTGAAGAGTCTAATGCTTTTGTGGATCGCCGGCGTTCCAATAAATATGAAAAAAAAATATCATAAATCAATATAAATATAGGGAAAGGGAAATGATTTCGGCACTCCATTGTTTTGATAAGATGCGTGCAGCATCGCATCTTGTCGTGTATTATTTAAAGGGCTTATAAGAGCTTTTTGAGAATCGTAAAATTCCTGTGACAACCCTAAATGCTAGACGATAAGATGCTTCACGCATCATCCCTGTGACAACCCTTTAAATGCTAGATGATAAGATGTTCGCGCATCTTATCAAAACATTGGAGTCTTGATATGATTTCCCCGTGTGTGCGGGTGGGGGTGGGGGGGGGGGGGGGGGGGGGCGCAGGGGCTAGGCAATTTTACAGAGAGCCTTTTCGCGGCTCTCTTTTTCAGGAGAGAACAGCCACCTGGGATGAATTAAATGAATAAGACAAACTGCTACGAGGCGGTTATTCTCCTATGAAAAAGTGAGCTGTGAGACAGCTTTCTGTGAAATTGCACAGCAAGTCCCAATTCAGCTGTGATGTGGCTCCTCTCTCTTGAAAAGGAGGGGCCGCAAAATGGCTTTATGCGAGACTGCCTGGGCAATAGTTTTTCATAATAATTAGACAGTGCCCATTCAAATGAGTTGACTGAGACATGTTCAGTAATAAAAAAGAAGAAAATTGGGAAGTCAGCTTGATTCAACATAGAATTCATTATTCTGTTAAATCAAGAGTGTGAACAGAACTTTTTTCTACCTTTCCCATTCCTGTTAATTCATTAGATGATATCTAGAAGCTTATAATGGATTCATTTCAGATGTTTTAAAGTCCTTCCCATGTGGGAGGGTGGCATCCATACTCATTGTCTTGATATCAGCACTCCTCTATATTTAAACTTAGTCTGATTACCTGATAATAGATTTTATTGGAATTGTTACAGCTAATAAGAAATAAGAAAAATGTAAAATAAAGAAGAGAATACCAGCATCAAAACAAGGGAGTGGTGACATCATTTACCTTTTCTAAACTTCTAACATAAGGATTATATACTAGTGCTCATCATTAGAGATCAGTCTGCCAAATGGTAATCAAACAAATACAGAACTACAAGAAATGAAGTATAGGAGACCCCAAACTCAATATGTATCATAACAATATCACCTTATATCTATCATTTATCAGATGATGTGTTCAAACTTTTTTGAGGCGGACAGTGTACGCAGTGTACGATGCATGCATTTCTTGATACATTCCACATGAAAATCAGTGACATTAGAAAGATATATCTCATATTAGATGAGGCTTTAAACATTTCCTTAGAGAGGTTGAGCTCTGAGAATTTCTCTTGATCTCGGTGTTAATTGACTCAATTCCAACATAGAGCCTTTTCGCGGCTCTCTTTTATAGGAGAGAACAGTCACTTGGGATGAATTAAATGAATAAGACAAACTACTACGAGGTGGTTATTCTCTTATGAAAAAGTGAGCTGTGAGACGGCTTTCTGTGAAATTGCACAGCAAGTCCCAATTCAGCTGTGATGTGGCTCCTCTCTCTTGAAAAGGAGGGGCCGCAAAATGGCTTTATGTGAAATTGCCTGGGCATTAGTTTTTCATAATAATTAGACAGTACCAAAACTGGAGAATCCCCATCTAGTTTATATAGTTCCATGAACATAAGAGGAACACTGTGTTTGATTGCTACTTCAGAGAACACAAGCAGCTTTTTAGGATTGCACTTTCTGTGAGACTGTGAAATATGAGAGTGATCAAGCTGACAAGTCCAATTTTTTTATGCAGCGGTTGTACTAGCACCATCTAGATCATGCTGTTTCATTAGCATAAGAAGCACATCTAGTTAGAAACTCACATACCAAAGGAACCCATTTAGATTTTGAGCTTATTTTCAGTAGATTCTGAGAGCTGCTCCTAAATTTATGTGAGAACTCAGTCACAAGATGATTGCCAAACACTTCTAGAGTATGCTCCTTCATGAGGAGAAGATCTGCATTAAAGTAGAATAGGATTTCGTCTATAGAATACAAGCAATTCTCCAGACTCTACATTTAGCAAGACTTGGCATCAGACAGCGATCCGGGTGACAACTCAATGACACAGTGGTTGCACTTTTAGTCTTTCACCGTCTAAATTATATTGTTTCATGAGCATAAAGCACATGTCAAGGTGGGTTTGTATTTCGCCTTATCACCTCGGTCATTGGGCTGTTCATTAATATAATCATCGTTCGAAAAAAGCACACTCTCAAGGCGACTGTCACTTAAAAATCACAACCAGCTCATCGGGACTCCAGTTTTAGATTATTTTTTAAGCTCTGAAAGCTTCTCATGATCTTAAGTGCCAAGTCGGCCAAAAAGACATTGTACTAGCACCACCTAGATTACATCATTCCATCAAGGCAGGTTGTTGCTTCACATTGCATTATAAGCAGCTCTTTTTTCCAATACTTCTAGTGACATTTTCAGCTCTATGACCTTCTCTTGATCTCAATGCCTCCTATTGTAGTTTCCAATTTCAGGTGCTGGACTGGGTTCCTAGACAAATTCCGGGTTAAAAAAAAAAAGCGCTTCTCTTGATCTAAATGCCAACTAACCATTCATTGACTGTACTAGCACCATCAATGTTATATTGTTCCACTAGAATTGGGATACACTCCCAAGGTATATTCTCACTCAGCTAACTAATACACAGAGCTTGATGAGCCCTAAGAATTTCTCTTGATATATGTCTAAATTTAAGTACAGTGGCTATACTAGCACTACTTCACTCAACTACCTAATACACAGCTTGATAGTCTGGTTCCAGTGAGATTTTGAGCCCTACTAACTTCTCTTGATCTATGTCCCAATTTAAATACAGTGGCTATTGTCACGGGCTCGTTTTGTTCCTATTCACTTGGCTATTGGCAAGGGTGCAAGGTGCCACCACAAGCCAATGCCTATGCCATTGAGTTAGGGGTGTGACACTATACTAGCACTATTTAGTATATGTTGTTTCATAACATTAGAAGGCCTGCACCAGCAACATTTTACATTGTACTGCCCAGAGAGTTCAGGTTACAAGTACAATCATCACCTAAGGCCACAAGAGAGTTTTCATCCATTAACAATGGAAAACTTCACCCATTGAAGTTATATCCTCTTTTTGAGGGTGAATGAATTGTGATGGGATTATTTAATCACCTTCATTAGCAGTATTTTGGTTCAGTAGGGTGTATTGCTCTACAAATAAGATGTAGGGGTCCATGTTAATATCCTAATGAGGACTATTACTGAATAAATCCACTTTTGCAGCATTTAGTTCCAAAGTCATGATTATTCATGTCTACTTGAACTTTGAAGGAAAATTTAGAATCCTGGTGAGCACTGGGCTATGTTTTGCTTACATATAGAGGGTCCATTTTTTTTAATATTTAGTGAGAATTTTTACTGTCGCGAGATCAAAGTGACCAAAAAATATGAAAAATACACAGCCATCACGGAGCAATCTTGTTAGCCAGACCACACTGGATATGAAAAACAACAAAGATGACAGAAGCTAATACAATATTTTATTTCATCTCGGAGTTTATTTCACATTTTCACTGTAATTTTATGGTGTTTGACAAGAATGTGTTCATTTATCGGAAAGTAATCATGATGTATGCTGGCAGTCTACTTCAAAATGGAACTGAACAGCACCTCAGTTTGCCTTTTCAAACACTATTCCACTGTATTTCAATGTGTATCACTCCATTCTTCGAATTAATCAAATGGTATTTCTCATTGATACGTCCATTGTTCACAACATCCATAAGATTAATATCTATGTGACCTAACGATTCCTACAAATAAATAAAAAAATGTCAGATGAAAATCATATAAGATAACAAGAGATCAGAATGAGAAGAAATAAATGAACAATTTCCTGACCTTGAAATGAAAATTGAAGCCTTTTCTTTTGCTCATCACTTCTATATGGATCTTGTCATCCAATGGGGCCTCTTCTAGCATGAATTGGAACTCTTCGTTCCACCTTGGATCCCTGCTTTTCTTGATCACCTGGAGATAACACGATTACATAAAAGACAGGGGAAGTTGAGTCATCACATTGCAAGCACATTAGAGTACCTTCACAAGCATTTTTAGCATAGACTGACTCGATTTTGCAGCATGAATTACCTCTAAACATAAGATGTACAAACAAAATTTAATTTAGGGAAATGATATCTGCGCCAACGTGTTTCGATAAACAAGTGCTCCACTTGTTTGTCGTGTAGAATTTAAAGGGATTTCAGAGGATATTACGGTTCTCAAAAAGCTCTTTAAACCCTTTAAATACTACACGACAAACAAGTGGAGGGCATGTTTATCGAAACACTTGGCGTAGGAGTCAAACAAGGCAACCCTGAAAACCCCAACATGCTAACAAGTCCTAACACGTACATGGTAATAACAGATAACATATCATAACATAAATATTAGGTCATAAAAGCATATGCTATAGAAAAATCCTTCAAGATTAGATACAATAAAATTACTGTCGTAGTGAGATACATTGGACATTCATTTCCAATACAACAAGTTTTTAGATAAGGGGTTTAAATAAGTACAAATACAAAGAGCTTTGCTACTGAGCCTCACACACCATATGTATGGCACATGGCACATGTGGATGATGATGAGGTCACCTGGTGGGCCAACATTCATCTATTTACCATTGTACTAGAGGTAAGACCAAACACATGGTTGTGGGCCAAATCAACAACCCTGGTCACCATACTTATGTACCATGTGTTTTGGGGGCTAGGTCATCGGTGGCATGAAGTTTACAAGAGGACTCCCAATTTAACCAACATAATCTAAGAAAAAGATGAGCTTTATCTTTGTTAGCTTCCAATTAAGCATTGTTTAAAAGGGCATAATTTTTAGGAACTCAGGATACAAAACCCAAGTCCAAAAATTTGAGGAGAAAATATGGAATATTATAAGGAAAATTCAAACAGACATTGAGATGACCTGGTACTTGTTAGTCATAATGAGCTATGCAGAAACTAGAATAAGATGGCACAGAGAGAGAGAGAGAGAGAGAGAGAGAGAGAGAGAGAGAGAGAGAGTATGATAAAAGCAGTGAGTGTGAAATTGGATCAGTGATGGAAGTGAAGTCAGTGAAAAGTTAAAGTAGGGTTGGGTGAGCCCTGTCACGGAAAGTGCTTTTTGCGGGAAAAAAATAGCAACATTTCCAATTTGTGAATGTTTTAAGATATGAAATAGGCATCTTTTGAGAGATTCAGACTCTAATAATTCAAGAAATTTTAGAAAGTTAATTTAGAGCCAGTTTGACGGCTTCCAAAAGTTTACAACGGGAGAAAAGGAAATAATTAATTGACTTTTAATTTATTTTGGTCTTTTTTAAGGTAGAGGATTTGGGCTGTTTAGGTTGATCTAAGGACTGAATTTGATCATAAACCAACAGTTCGGATTAAACTAGTGTGCGTGACGGACTTTTTGACTACAGGTGCAAGATCTGTCTTAAGAGGCATAATCAGTAATGTGACCCAGCCTTCCCTTCAATTATATTTTCATGTTTTTTGTTCATCTATTTATGGATTTTAGCGAGCATAATTCTGAAATTTTGTTTAGTTTTTCCAATCATAAAATAAGATCAATTTAGCTCCTATTACCTGTAACAATCTTAAGACAAATATATGTGTTGATCCAATGATAATTTTCAATCAAAACCACACTGTGCAAATGATTATTTACAAGATATCACCTTAGTTCTCTTTTTTTCTCCCCTGAAAAGGATCAATGCGTAAGGATTGGTGTGATGCCTTCCCTCAACATCTTCTGCACCTTGGACAACGACCAAAAGCAATCCTCCTTTCGAGGCTATGTTTCCAAGCACCCTTTTGGAACCACTGCCATTTTCATCTCCATCTAAAGATCCACTGAACCTGTCATTGTCTTCTTTAAAAGGATCAAACGTCAGCTCCACCATAATTTTTCCTCTTTTGATTTTGTTATGAGGATCATTAGGGTTCATATTCTTTAGCAAGTCAAGTGTGAATGTCTTGGTCTCGTGTGGAGCAAGCAAACTAAGTGGAACTACTTGCATTCCCAACTTGTCATGTGTCCCGACCTGTGTAATTGCATGAAATACAACCCATGAGTTACAAGAAAAAGCTATGCGAACACTAAAGAACATAAAGATTAAAATCATTAAAACTGAAACGAAAGTAATTTCTAATACTTTGGTGACCGGATCTAAACAAATGTAACAAGGTCAATAAATAAAAAAATTACATTTTGAGCTGCCTAACTTTTGGGAGGCAATACCAGCACCTTATTGAAATATATATACTCTTGTGTGCATATTAGGGGGTCTGATACCCTGGCTAAGGAAGGGGTAGATATCACTCCGACGCGCATCCTCCTACCGGAAGGTAGGATTTCTCTGTGATTGGGTCATCGTGCCCTATATTTTCTCTTGTTCTCTGTGGGACATCTTGTCCCCAGTTCTATCTTGGAATAAAATTATCGTTACCTTTCAAAAAAAAAAAAAGAAAAAAAAAAAGTGAGAGACTCAGATACTGATTTGTTCCCGGAGACTAGCAAGCCCACTTCACTCATGGCATGTTTGTGGTGATCAAGTTTGTTTAGCTTATGGGACATAGCCAGGTAATTGGGACTTAGGACAACAGGGCCATGATGAGTGAATGATCCTAAGCATACAACCGGACATGCAAATGGCAATGGTCAACATCAACAAGAAAACCCAAAAAGAAAACCTTTTTGGTCAAGGAATCAGGTCCACTAAATCAATTGTCATGGTCACCATAGACGTGCACACGTACAATGAAGGACACCACTGTTTCAAACGCGGATGCGGGCCAAACCACTGCAAAAGCAAATCCTACAAGAACTCGGCATCGCATGATCGAGTACTTGGTTGATGCGGTCATAACTCGGGTGTATTTCACACAAGACTACGATAAAGAAAAGTGCATGTAGACGAATGGAATGTAGCAGAACTAAAAAATAATAAGACAAGATAAATTAAATTTCTTCCCAATTGCAAGCTGAGTTATGTCCAACATACGCATCCAATATGTGTCTCACATTGATATTTTCAAAAAATGTAGTATCATTGTTGCATTCATGACCAAATAATGAAATATTTTATTTTCAAATATAAGTGAGATAAAATTCAAATATTTCCCAAAAAAGTCAAGCCAGTAGGATTCTGGTTGGATGGAACATATAAGAGTACAAAGAGCTAAACCTTATCCCAATCAAAGACATGTAGTTCAAGGACTTGAGACTGAGGATCTTTCACTATAAGCTTGAACTTCTCATTCCACTGTGGGTTCAGACTCTTCATCATAACCATTGTTTTCTTCGCTGGCAGTCTCTCCCCACTCAAGCTGAGTTTAACATATGGATCAGATTTTCCAAACAAATCCATCTTCCGGAGATTAAGAGCCTGGAGAACTTTCACATGTAATATGCCAACTGGCTTCTTCATAGCCCCACTATCAGAAAAAAGGACAAACTATGATTAAGGAGACATAACCAAAATTTCAAGCGGTAATTTCTCTAAGAGGTAAAACACAGAGAATAACCAATCAATAAAATCTCTATAGCCAATTGATAGCCAGAGCATAAATTCAATTTAGAAGCATAACTACCAAAAAAAGGATTATGGTTTTCACTGAGCCAATGTTCAATGACTCAGATGAGGCTTGGAAATTGGCCTTTCAATTTCCGAGTTTGAATTGCCTGAGCCAATTAGAAGCTTCCAAGTTTTTTCATAAAATTGGATTCCAACCAGGAGCTCAGAAACTGGTCAGACCAAGTATGTCTCCACCACATTCCAGTGAATAAAGTTTTATGAGCATCTTATTGATGAAATCCAATCATCACTAGTGATGTCAACAACAAAACCCAAGAAACATCACGTGAAAAATGTGTATGGCTCACCCAAATACTTTCACAGGAATTCTATTAAGGAAAAAAAGAAAGATTCCAATTCCTAGTTCCAGTAGATAATGATTTATAATTTAGAAATGCCTGGAGGAAAGTGTTAACAATTATATATTTTTTTAAAAGAACTACTAATCCTGAAGAACCTTGAGACTCTTTGTTACCTCATTATATCTACCAAGTGCTTACCTCAAAGCATCTAGAATAGGTATTTCAAGTACTTTTGGCCAGAGATAGAGGCTTGCAACTTGTTCTTTTATAATTTCCTATAAGGAAGAAACAACAGAAAATTCATTAGTTCAGCAGGGCAAAAAATAACATGGTTTATGATATGAGCTTGCGTTTAGTATGTTTGTAATACAAGAAACCGCACAAATATACAAAAAATAAATAAAAAATGATCCATTTTGACAAACTAATATAAAACACCCACTAAAGTAAAAAAATAAATAAATATGAAGATGATAGTGGAGGCAATGAACCGAATAAAATAGCCCCATGAAGCGGAAGCACATCAAGATGGCTTTTATAAACATCAAGGCCATGGGCCAAGTTAAATTAGCAACTCAAAGAACTTCAGATTATGGTAACATAAATATGAATATTGGAGATATTTCTTTGAAGGAATAATATAACAAGAGTATGTATGAAATGGAGTGAATGGCGCATTGAAATACATGTAAAAGTAATTTTAGAGAAATTTTAGTTTGAAACCTGAATGAATGGATATAGGACAGGGATGGCCATGATATCTCCTCCAAGGAATTTAAGTCCAAAGTCTACATGAGGCTGCAAAAATTTACAAAATATCATTACAGAGAGAACAAGAAAATGATGATTTTCACACATCAGTCGGGTATTCACAAAAGAGTGTATTTTAGTTACCTTCTCCATCAAAGATATGGTCACGTTTGCAAAGCATGGAAATGTTGGCACAAGAGGTTTCAGAGTAACACGTGGTGCCATGAATATTTGTAAATCTAATAGCTGAAAAGCATGCATAACCTCTTAAGTAAAAGGTACTCGTATTGCAGCCAAAAAAATGTTCCATTAGTTTCTAGTTATAATTTGAGTGCTTGCTCACCTGAACCCTGACTTGTAGGTTGAAAAACTTCACCGCTATGCTTATATTAGGATTACCAGCCCATCTAACTGCAGGTTCAATAACTAATTCTTTCTCTTGAGTCTCATAGATGGTAACACCTACCAGAGATGAAAAGAAAATATGCAATCAGCATTTCCCTATTGGTAATTAAATTAGCAAAATTGAGTATATTTTAAACTAGAAACTTCACGGAGAAGCTAAAACTTTTACTAAGTGAAAACACAAAACAGGGATGTTCACAACAAATTATGCCTCGGAAGATTACACATGAAAAATTAAGATCGAATTTCCTCCTGCAAAAAGAGGTTTTATCAAAATGGTGTGGACGTCGACATACAGATCCAATGAAAAAATACGGGATTGTATAAAGAATTCACCCAATTATTCATCAAGAGATTCCCTAAATAAAACGAGCCCAAAATTAAATATTTGTCAATGTAGATATTCTCTCACAAACTACTTTTTGTAAAAGACTCCTCTAGGGAGAGGAAACCCTTTGAATTGTAGAGAATCTTAACAAATTTTGACTCTCCTTTTATACCTCCCGGTAGGGGTCCTCTGAGAATTGTCAAAACATCTGACACTTACTTTCTAAAAGAGTCCTCTCAAAGAAGGAACTCTTTTGAGTCAAAGAATATTAGCAACTTTGGCTCTTCTTTTGTAAAAGATTCCTCTCCCACCCTCCCTCTCAGACGAGGAACTCTTTTGTGTCATAGAGAATCCTGATTCATGTAAGAAATCTCGGAAACCAGTCTCCATGGAGGGCATGTTTGGCTACATGACTACAATGAATTTTTTACGTGGAGAATTACCTTACCCAATGGTGAGGGAGGGTGGGAGAGGGATAGACACGTGAGGACTGAGTGAGGAGAGGGTAAGAAACGGGTTACAAATAGGAATACGTAATTAGGATTACAAATAGCTAATTAGGGCTACAAATAGGAATATATCAAGGGTTTCTAGCAATGTTTCAAATTTCAGTTTCAGTTCAGTTTCAATCAGCACGGAAATAGAACTTTTCGGTTTGGTTAGAAATTTTGGTGGAAACCCTGTAAAATCACAGAAACATATTTAAATGATAGAATTTATAGATGAAACTTTAGGAAATGCTAGAATAAGCACAAATAGACACTTAGAAACCATCAAATAAGTAAGACAACCGTCCGTAATGGTTTAAAAACATCTAACACCGAGTGACATGCACTCACACATATCTGATAATTTAGTACATACCAAATTTTACATGAATTCATATATGCATCACATTTCACATGCAATTCATATAAATATAATTATGTAATGCATACCGATATAGTATAGTACTATTACATGGTTTATGCATTTCAGTCGTTTCTGTTTCGGTTGCGGTGAGGATTGAAACAGAAACATTTCTATCGTTTCATATTGGTTTCGATGAAAATTTAAAACTATGGTGTCTAGTAGCAGTAGGGATGAAGACTAGAAATAGAGTTTATAAATTGGGATAGAAGACAATTAGGGTTTCAAGGATTAGGACTAGGATTTCAAATAGGCCTAAGAATAGGGTTTGGAATTAGGTTCTCTTGGAGATTGTGAATTCATAATATGGAGAAGATATAATGATGGATCTAGGGCTTCAAAATTTCATGGATGTGGGATTAGAATTTCGAAATTTGATGTGAGAGAATCAGGACTATGAATTAAAACAAGGTCCAAGATGAAATGACTCTGATGGCAAATGATACAATCAAAAGACAACATAATGGTGAATTAGGGTTTCAAATAGATAAACCTCTTGAATCTTGTTCAAGATCAACCATGCTTCGATACCATATTGAACTTTTAATAATCCATCGGCAAGCACTTTGAATGGAAGAAGATGAGTGGAAAAGAAGAGAGAAGAAGCATAGGAAAAGAAAGAAAGAGAAGAGAATGTGTGGGAGGTGTGGAGATTCTAACTCCAAGCCCACGACCACTTGTATATATAAATGTAAAGTTCACTAATTATATAAAATGTCATTAAAAAGCCAATTAATAATAGCTTACATCCAACTAATGTAAATAAACATAAAGTTAAGTGATAGAGTTACATGAAAACATAAATATAAATTAGCCTAAACTAACTCAAATCTTAGCAACCATCATTTAGATGGAAAAAAATATTGAAATGATTGTAATTAAATATGAAAAAATACAATCTCAAATGAGACTAGTTAATTTTCCGTTATATCACAGCATAATAAAACCCACATATTATTAGAGTTAAGTGGTTTTATTAAGCTAGTCATCATGTAAGGGCATTTCAATAATTACTTATGAGGGTATTTTGGTTTTTTTTTATGATTGTTTTGCTAGTCTAATCATTCTATAACTCAAAAGGGAACAATAGTTCTTTTGTGTAATTTATAGTAGCAACCTACCAGACATTGTAATCACTAATATTAAATCTGATTGCAGAGCTTGTGCTTCATTCCCGGAATTTACTGTGCATTTACTAAAGTGAGTAGCCCCTGATGATATCTACAGGATCCTAATACTTGATCCTTGCCATATCAGATACTTTATCCATACCAAGGTAGCATAGGTACTTCACATTATGTACATACTTTTATTTTGACTGAAGAAAACAAATAATAGAAAGAAACTACTGAAAAGTACACCAGAGAGCAGAAATTTCATGCCAACAAGCAAAACTCACCATGAATGGAAGGGGGGAGAGACCCAAGAGTCAGATTGTCAAATGCAATATCTTCTATATAAAACTTCCCAATGTACTGATTAAATATTGGTTTTGCCATGCTTCTTACTGTACTACATATTGCCTGTAGTTAGAAAGCAAAACAAAGAATGAGATTAGAATGCATAACAACCTAAATGGGGATGCCGCATCACACCCAATAAAACAGTCAATCCAGAATAATCAGCTCATTTTCACAAAACAAAATATCTTAAAATTAAAAGCACCTTATCCAAGAAAGGCCACATGTGATGAATAAACTTGTTCAACCAGTCAACCTGCAAAAAAATAAAATGAAAATAATGCTAATTACTTAAAGGGAAAAAAAAGATAAAATACAAGTAAAAATAAAGGCATGGGCAATGGAGCTTAGTTAACTGAATAAATTTCTTCCCAAATTTAACACTCATCTACTAAAAAGTCTAGAAACTCTTCATTTAAAAAAAAAAGGTCTAAAAGCTGTCATATATGCTTTGACTACTTCTATCTAATATCGTTTAGGAATAATTTTTTTTACATCCCATGTATTATGCATAGTAATTTTAGTGTATGATAAAACATATTAATCTTCAGAAAAAGATCCCAGTCATTGTATTTGATTCAACTCTTCTGATTCTGTACATATATACTAGTCTACAAGATATTAGTTGGGGATCCGACTGATCGAGACAAGGATAACATACAGGATTTCATGTGTCATGGGAGTTGCAGGGAGTTTCACAACACCCATCGATAGTCCATTTGGCTTCTTGCAATGGATATTTCAAGACCAACCCAGGTTTAACTGATTCATTCTTCAAGATGTTCTTTCCATATCTCGATTGAATATTTATCATCTTCATACCTCACCCTTCTCTCAAAAGAATTGTCTTTAACTTCTAATATCAGAATATGAGAAAAAGCAATGGCTACTGAAAGTAACAAGCCATTGTACCTGGGTCAGTTGCATCTTGAAAGCGCAAGGTGAGTTATGGAGTTTTCAGCAATAGAATTTGACTTTTCATTTTTGGATGAGAGAAACTAGCAAAGATTTCTCATTTAGAGACTTACCACGCATGGTATTCAGAAGCCTCTTACTTCTTCGACCCCATTGCAAAGGACTCACTCAAACAACTTTGCTGGCTTCAGTCAGGGTAACCCCAATCCTTGCATGGTTTAGGAGAGTCTTGCAAGATTCTACAAGGTAAATTCTACTCCCCTTTTGGTATCTCTGCTGAGGGAACTCTTTCAAAATGCCATGAAAGAAAACATCGACGATGGTGCTTAGATGCCCTCAAGTTGCAAGAGCAAAAAGATTGATGAGGGAACACCAACAGAGTAGTTTGATGGGCTACCAAGGAGAAAAAAGTTCAAGATTAATGAGGGAACTCCAAGTCGCCAACAAAGTAGTTTGTTGAGCTACCAAGGAGAAGAAAGTTCCTTGGAGAATCACTCCACTAAAAAGATATGGGATCTGCTTGTGACCAGGTGAGGAATTTGGTAGAGATCTGGAGATTCAATATCTAACAATGTTCGATTGTAGTTTGGCTAACCAGATAAACCAATCAACATATTTTACATAGATCCCTTACTTAGGGACAACAGAGCTCATCATTCTACTTTTATTAAAAGAAGTATTCAAAGCATTAGAAAACAGAAAAAAGGCCTCCTAGTGAAGAATGGCAGAACTGTGTAAGTCCATGGACACATATCAGTAAACCCAATCAGCTATACCAAATGTGCATTTTCAAGGGAGGACCAAACATATTGAAAGTGACTGCCTCCTGAAAAATGACGAATATGATTGTTAATACATGTCCGAGAGGACCAAAATATTCACAACGGCTCTCAGGAAGTGCAAAGGTATATATATTTCTATCCAACTGGAAAAGCATGGTTTTTACTGTCTAAAAATGCATGGCACTGATTCTCTAAAATATTTGATATTAACATGTAGGATTACATTTAATCCTTCATTGTTGTTGCATATATTTAGCATAATTGGTCATTCCCACTCCAAAATTTGATGTAAAATTCCTGTTATAACACCTGTTCCAGTTCATTACCTTCTGGAATCCAAAATGATCATATCAAATACAAGAAGGTGTGTAAGAAAAAATTGAATATTCACCCTATCATAGTTCGGATTTTTCACCCATAGAGGAACCTCAGATAGAAGAGCGTGCAAAGCCTTTGAATCTAACTCATGAAGCGGCCTAACAATTGGGTCCTGCCAAGATTAACCCCAAAAGAAGTTTAAAGATACACCCAAAAAGAAATGTTTTCACATCATTTAATTCAAAGTCACACCTTAAAAATAAAATGCATATTATGCATATTATACATGCACGTATACACACATATCCACCCACACACACAAAGGAGAGAGAGAGGAAGATAGGGAGTGAAGATTAGAACGATAGAATTTCATATTATTACAGTATCATAAAAATCACACGTGGGTGCATGAACTTGATACCAAAGGTGATCAAAGAGCTCCCACTATAGGCAAAAATTACAAAGTACAGGATACCCAAGAAGGTCTACAACCAAGACATTATATGAACTATCCAACAGTTTCACTCAAAACACGAAAACCATACAATTTTCTCATGAATCAAAAGTACCTCTATTTTGCAATTCGATGGTGCTTCCCAACTCTCAATAAAAATATTCATAAAAACATTTAGATAGTCCTATTTTCTTCTAATAACTAATCACTTCTCATCTAAATCCATCAACTTACATTACATATATCACCAAACCTCTCTGTCTCTCTCTCATGGGACACAAACATGCTTTCATATAGAACTACAAATAAAAACCCATGCTATTTTTGTGCACCACATATATGGAGCCCCCCACACAAAAGTGTCCTCACAAGTACACTCTCCTTAATCCTCTTCTTCAACGGTGAGAAGTTCTAAATGTCACATTTACAATTAAAAAGAAAGAATGCCAATGTGTGTTAGTTGTTTATCATTAACTGGACTATGTGTCGAGTTGTTATTTACTCATTTAAACTAACAAGCAATATGTGATAATGGAAAATGTTTTAGAAAGCCGAAGCATGAGGGGCTGCTAAGGCTGATCATTGAGAAGGAAAAACCCAAGACCATTCATTCCTCATGGGCACTGCCATAATATAACAAATTCCATGGGCTATCAAGTACATTTAAATATCCAAATATTCAAATTAACTAGGAAGTAATATAAAGCTAATGCAGCATATTTGTAACAGGTTTCAAGTCGAGCACATGTCAGTGATCCCGCATGCATAACTGGCATCAAAAGAAAACTCAAGAAACCCAATCATGTAATATTTTATTAATTATAGAAAATCAGAAGCCACATGAGAAACATCAGCATCAGATTGAACTATGAACAAAGAAAAAGAAAAATTAAAAATCCATACTCCTTAAGGGGATGATTGCATACGCAAGACTACAGTTCCAGCCATGATTCACCAAGAACCAATCTAGCCATAAATACATTGGCTGAAAAGATGAAAAACAGGCCCTTGAATTGAGGAGTTAGAAATTCACCGATGAAGTGCTGGTTAAATATGTATGAAATATTTGGTAAAAAAATTAGTAGACAAGGTGCTTCCAAATATTATATTTGCAAAAGGTATCAACAGATCTTCTAATATATCAGTGTATAGAACAGCCATCAGACAGTCCAAATATCATTACACACATTTGGGGCCCACTTCATCAATCTGAACTGTCCCAGACTGGACCCTTCCTTGGACAGTTCATGGTCCAAAGTTAACGACCAGATGATCCTACGTCCTAACTATCCAACCAAGGGCCAGCAAATGGATATAAGAGGATAGATATACTCAACTCAACTCAACTAAGCCTTTGTTCGAAACTAGTTGGGGTCGGCTAAACTAGTTGCATCATATCTATCCTCTATCTTCATATAAGAGGAAAGATATGATGCAATTTATTTATTTATCATTCAAAAAAAAATGATGCAATTTATTTATTTTTATTTTTTTTGAAAGGAATACATGCAATGATCCGTAGTATACTCAACAACAAAGAAATCAAATAATATTGTTAAGATAATCAAACCATATTGGGTTTGAGACATGTCGAGTTTTAATTTTGACCCATGGAAAATCCAATTCGGGACAAACCACATTGGTGTTCTGCCAAGGAAGAGATCAGGTCCTTCTAAAGGCGAAAGGGAGAAAATAAAATTGGTGCAGAGGAGATTAGCTTTGTACCTCAAAATAGATTAATTTCTTCTTGATACTGGATTCATTTTGTTATCCCATGGATGTAATCAACTAGTCACTCCTTGTGATGGACCATGTAAAGCTTGCATATGTTGTTATTTTAATACAAAAATAGCCCTTGTTGGTATTTTACAAAGTTCTTTTGTTTAAAAAAAGAAGCCACTCTGGTTTGTAAAATGAGTTTGCTCACTTCCTTCACAGAAGCAAATAGTCCCATATTGGAAAGTGGAGAAAAGCTTCATGTGTTTATATAGCTTTTCACTTCTTTAGCTTTATGAATGAGAAGAGGAGAAAGGGGGCCTACGCTCGGCTGCGTGTTTGAGTCAAGGTTTTTCCTTCCCCTATATTTTAATTTTTGTTTCTGTCCGTTTAACTTCCCTTTACCTTCGCGCCGTTATTGTTTAGGTAAGCCGGCTTACTTGAACGTCGATTAACTGGGCGCCACCATTATTTTTACAAATAACTGCGCCATTCCTAAACGTTGTGACTGTTGGGATGCGACCTTTGGCATCTGTAACGTCTTTTGAACGGCTCTTTTTCTTCAAGGGCGTCTTTACTCCATTAAAGGGTGTATTGAACAGATATGTTTTGGTTTATAAAAGAGGATGTTCTCTGTGATTTTGACACACAATAACAGAACGAAAAACTACTGTTTTCTTCTTGTTTTTCTTGTCTTTTGTAAACAGAGATTTCTTCCTTCTTCTTTTATTTTACGTGTTTTGTTGGGCCACTAGAGTGTTTGGGTGGTTTGAACATCCTTGATCGTGCAGTTCTTGGAGATCGACGGTGCGTCGGGCTGTTGTATCCTGGGGGTAATTGCGGCCAGTAATCTGCTGCATCGGAATAAGATTCCGCAGAGGCTCAACTTCACCTTAAAGAGAGCGACATAGTCTGTGCCTCATCTCGCCGCATCGGAAAAGGTTTCACTAACATCGTTTGTTTGTTGTTTCTGTTTTTCAACAGAAGTCTGGTAAGCCGTATTATTCCCTAAATCCACACCAGTATACTTTTCTTGGTGTTCTTTTATTTGCGTATTTTGTGTAGTCTGCTTTGGTTTGTTTATTTTGTACACTATCTTATTGCAAAAAATCTTGACTGTTCTATTGATTGCTAGATGGGCTCTGGTAGTTGCAGGGTCTTTGCCATAATATGGTTACCCAATCTCCACTGACCCATTCCTCATAAACTAACGGATTTGGCATAGTGAATGAACAAAAATATGAATATAAAGTACAATACAAAAACCAAAAATACAAACATAAGAATCGAATGGAAAACATAACAAAACAATGATATCCATCATCTTCATAATATGGCAAACTCATTTCTAATTGCTTAATAATACCACAAAAGTCTACCATAATAAAGACCCATATCTGAACCTAGAAAGAAAGTCTACCATCATAAACACCAACCTAGAAAGAACTAGAAAGAGAAATATATGAGCAAAGAAATGTAATATTTATCGAAATATGTCTGATTAGTACATGCAAATATAAATAAGAGAACCTCATAGTCCCCTAGACATTCAAAAAATTTGTACACACAAAACATTGTCTATCTAAACTCAAATCATCTAACAAATCTGAGTACTAATCTAAAAACCCCATAAAGATAAAACCCACTTCAGAAATCACTAAAAAAACAGAAAAAAAATACAATATTCAAATAAAAGGAATGACCGAGAAGAACAAAACATTAAAAGTAAAATCCCAGAAAACACACAAACAGTTCAAAAAAAAAATACTAATAGATATTGATGAAACAAAGACCACTACATTAGAAAGAAAACAAAGATAGATAGAAATTACCTTTACATCATTAGGCTCGAAGTATATGAAGATGAAATAGCCGATCAAAATCCCAATAGGAATGCCAAATCCAAAACCAATGAAACCCAAAAAACTGCTCAGAAAACCCATTTTCACCAACCCAAATATGCATCGAATCGATACAGCGATCAAAAATCAAAGCAAAAAAACCCCCTCTGATAACCCAAGAAAAATTACATTTAAAGAAGGTGTCAACTGAATGAAATCTCCTAACAAAACCGCCAAAAACAGAGCCTCGCTTCATTCTATTTAAGTTCTCGAATATGCCCCTGAATTTTTGAAATTACGTAACTACCCTCACGTGACATTAGCATATGATCTTGACCATAGTTAGCAAAACGTGATCCACAGGCCACGGCAAAAATAATGGGAGGAGGAGGAAAATTCAAGTTTAATACGGCATTGGCTTGAAAAAATCAAGTAAAGCGCATATTTAATATTTGAAAATTTTTCATTTTGTCATTTAGTAGGGGTATATTTGGAAAGTTTGTAAAACACGCATTTAATACCCTTAAAGCGAGGTTTTGCTAACTATGATCTAGACTTCTCTTCTTGTGGGCCCATGTGGGGGTTCCCAAAGTTAGATGATCCCAACCCTATAGAGTTTTCCATAATATGCAGTTCTCTATAGATCGGAGGGTTGGGATCATCCTATAGAAATGATTTTTTTGGGCATAACCTATTTACGTTGTGGCCCATCACATGGACGGTTTGGATCATCCTATCCTATGATGTGGTCCGTACAGTACTTTTTGAAAAATACGGGACTATAAGGGCTTACACCATATAAAATCTTGTTATAATTTAATTTTTTTATTAAAAAGCTATGGGTAGGCTCTTATACAGGCTTTGCAACATTTAATTGTGATCATGTGATAAAGATTAATTAAATAAATACATTTATTGAATTGTTATTTTATTGTTGATTGAAATATTTTATAGTACATGCACATCGATGCTATTGTAATTTAAAAGGAAACAAATACGAGCTATGCACGTATATGGTTGAACAATCATAAAAAAAAAAAATTTACCTTGGGCCGTGCTGGGATTGCAAGAATTTTCTAGAAAAGTTTGGAGATGAAAAACATTTCTAAATTTTCCTACCTTTTTTTTTTTTTTTTTTACATAGAGGACCTTCAATTTATGATAATCTCCGTCTAAATTAACCATAATCGTATCATTTTCCTCTAAATCATGGGAAGAATAATTCTCCGTCAAAAAATATTTTATGTAAAAAAAATGATTTTCTTGGAATCCAAACAGGGCCTTAGTGAGTTAATTTTTTGTGAGCCGCAAATCGTGAACTTATGATTATATGCTTGCGTAGTGTGTGGGGGCTCAGTGCTATCTTTACTTATTTTCTTTGTTTTTTCTCCTTTTGTTTTGTTATTACAATTTTTATTTGTTGGGAGTAAGGCATGGGATAGTTAGGTATTTTCATTTTTCTTTTTATATAGCTATCATAAGGTGAAGCAATAAAAATTCCACTGTCAAGATTGAGGCGAGCAAAGAGGAGTACATAATCATCTCGATTGATGTTTTGTCATTAATGTTGATCGATGGTCCATAATCATCTGATGAGGGTTGGATTAAGAGGCAATAAAAATTAATACAATTATTTTAGGCCTAAGGAAATTGATGAGGTAAGTGCAAAGATCATTTCCTAATGACTGACCCCAGTAAACTCCTCCCTCAGTTCCTTGTATGCAAGAAAATAAAAGAAAAAATAGTTACCAATAAGAAATTAAAAACTATGTACTAATCCTCGAGCGCCTTAGTAACATGGGTCATGGGAGTCTGTAATGGTGATAGGCCACTAATCCCTAAGAGACAGCATGTGGACCGGTTATGATCACATCCAAATTTACGTCGTCCTGATTTTACCGCATGTAAAGAAACAGATACAAAAATTTAGGCAATGATTTTTTTTGCCCCCCTTAGGATAATGCACCCCCTTTTAAAGTGAATTGTGGATAGACTTTAAAGATTTTTGACGTCGAATCACATTTAAAAGGGTTGCATTATCATACAGGGGGCGAAAAATCATATCCCGAAATTTTACGGAAAAATTTGCCCATTTTACATTGTAAGAAACAGAGCTTAAAAATCTTACCCTCCTTCATTCAAAGAGATTTTCACATAATAATATATGAATTCCTTCTAATTGTTTGGTATGTGAGATGTTTAATGGATATAAAGAAATATACATTTTTAAGGTATTTGAATACATTTTATGCATTTAATTGCGTAAGATATTTAAAAGCAATAAATAAAGGGAAATGTTATCAGCACTACAGTATTTTGTATTTTTATGAGGGCACTCCTCACTTTATTAAAAATACGGTATGGCCCCCCACCATAGGATGATCCAAACCGTCCATTAGATAGGCCACAACCTAAATAGCTTGTGCCCTAAAAATCATTTTCATAGGTTGATCTAACCCTCCGATATATAGAGGGTTAGTATCAACTTTCTAACATTCAGATCGGAGGGTTTATGATCAACCTATGGAAATGATTTTTGGGGCACAACTTATTTAGGCTGTGGCCCATCTAATGGACGGTTTGAATCAACCTATGGAGCAGGCCATACAGTACTTCTAATAAAGTGAGGAGTGCCCTCGTCAAAATACAGTAGTGCTGATAACATTTCCCTAAATAAATTTCTCAAAGGTTTTAAATAGCCTTCGGGTTGTCTGTGGGCCATGGCAATATTGAAACAAATGGCAAAGCCTTGTATTTTTTGTGCGACTAACTCCATATGGCGATCAAAAAAATGGAGTATGTGTCTTCAATGATGTTAGATTATAAAAATCTTGACTTTTAATCAAACCTTAAGCCATAAGATGGTGACAATTTTGTAATATTTTTATAGCTTAGATGTTTTTGCTTAAACATTTGAAAGATGTGGTGGCATATTCTAGAATATAAGGAAGTTAAATATTACATATATTTCAATGGAGATATGAACTCCTCAGGTGAAAGCAGAATAAAATATGAATATCTCAAAATAATAATAAATAAATAAAAACCATTTCCATCTTAGTTGTTCCAACGGCATGTTTCCGCATTTTTTAGGAAGAAAACGTCTTCTCCGTAGTGGTTAAATTAACAACAACCGTGACGTTGTTATCTAAGCCATTATCTTGTTTTCCTTCACTGATAACTAAGGCCCTGTTTGGATTGCATGAATTTTCTAGGAAAAGTTTGGAAAGGAAAAATAGTTTGAGAATTCGCTACGTTTTTTCACACGCGGAAAAGATAATTTGAAGCAACCCTCTATTCAATTTTATTTAGAGGGACATTCAATTTATGATGATATCCCTCTAAATCAACATTGAATATATAATTTCCCTCTAATCATGGAAAGAAAAATAGGGGTTACTCTTTGGAGAGAGAGAGAGAGAGAGAAGACAAGGTTTACCCTTTGGAGGAGAATTTATATGGTGGACGGCCGTGCATGCACGGAAGGCCCAAAAAAAGTGGGGCTTACATTATCTGGGTGATCCAAAACATTCATTTGTTGGCCCGGACATAGATAGGATGTGCTTAGAAAATCTTTTCCATAGGATGAGCATATAATCCTTTGATCCATGGAGGATTCTATATTGTGCCGTTCAGTTTAAACCTCTGCAAATCAGTGAGTTAGGATCTTCCTATGAAGAGGATTCTCGGAGCACACCCTATCCATGTCAGGGCCCAAAAAATGATTGGTTTGGACCAACCAAATAATGTGGGCCTCATTTTCTTATAGGGCTGCATGTGCATGCACCGACCGTGAATTATCTTGGGAAAATTTTTCCTTCTGAAATTTTTTCTATGGATTTTTTTGAATTTTTTTCATTGAAATTTTCTTATTTGGAAAACCAATTTGTAAAATTTTCATTGATTGTGAACATTTTTTCTTTGAAAAAGTTTTTTTGTGAAAATATGTTTATTGAATATTTTTTATGGTATTTTTTCCTATGGATATTTTTTGTGAAATTTTTTCCATGGAAAATCTTTCCTTTGACTTTTGAAAATTTTATCTATGAGAAGTTTTTTTATTGAAACTATGTTGTTGAAATTTTTTCTTCAAAATTTTTTTTTCTATGGAAACTTTTTCTATGAAATTTTTTGAATATTTTTCTATGGAAATATTTCCTTTGAAAATCTTTCTATGCAAAACTTTTCATGGTATGGAAAATTTTCCATTGATTTTTTTTTTGGGATTTTTTTATTGTAACTTTCTATGTAGAAAAAAAAAATTCCATAGGAAAAATTTCTATGGAAAATTTTTCTATGGAGATTTTTTGGTTGAAACTTTTTCAATGGAATTTTTTTTCATGAATTTTTTTTCTTTGAAAAGTTTTCCCTCCAAATTTCAAGGGGAAATATTCCATCTGCTGTGAAATGCCTCTAGACATGCACACACTCCCCCTGCTGTACGCATTCACACCCCTCAGAACGCGAACAGTGGGCAACTTTAACGCTTTTTGACATCAAATCACATCAAAAGGGGAGCAGATGCGTACTGGGGGAGTGAAATTATCATTTTTTTAGACCCTGACTCAGGTCGAGTCGGATTCTGGGTTAATGCCTCGGGTACCGTGACCCGGCCCGACCCTAAGTTTTCTATTATAGAATTGAACCATCTATGTATGTTTCTTTTGCTAATGTTTTCTATTATCTTGGATTGGTGTTTCTTTAGATTATTATTATTAATTGTTTCTGTTGCCCGTCATGTTGTTGAATTCAAATTATCTTATTTTGTTCCCTTTCTCTATTTATTGATCATTTTGTTCTATATGATAAGTGGTTGCTTTATTTTTGGCACTCTTAACAAGTATTTGCACTAGGGTCAATTAGGGCCGGCCCTGCCCAATCAGGGCGGGCCAAGGCCAGCACTGAGCCCTGTAGGGCGGGCCATGGGTTGAGGTTTTTCTGCCTTGACTCAGGGTCAGGGCCGAGATAATGGGATCCAGGGTTGGGCTAGGGTTTTGAAAAACCCGACCCAACCCAACCCTGTTGCAGCCCTAAGTGCGATCATATATATTGACACCCATAAGTGGGCCTACCATCTCCACCCAAATCCGTGAATAGGGTGGGCCCCCACCATTTTACACCACGTTTTGATGGGGAGGGTCTCACCAACTCCTCCCAAACCCATGGTTCAGGTAGGGTCCACCATTTTACCTCATGTTTTCAAGGTGTGGATCCCACGATCTCCATGCAAGCCCATAAATAGGATGGGGCCCACAATTTCACACATCTTGGTTTTGATGGAGTGGGGCCATTATTTTACAGCCATGCAGCATGGGCCAAGAATTTCACAGTTCCTTGTACTTTCTTGATTGGTTTGGATAATTTTTTGGGAAGCGTAATGAAATCCCCTCATAGTATACAAACCTCTCTCACCAAAACGGTTTGTGGCCTAACAAATAATTTATTTAAATCCTTGAGCAAGGTAGGCCCCACCCATGTTTTTCAAAATGAACTGTACGGCCCACACCATAGGATGATCTAAACTGTCCATTTGATAGGCCACATCGTAAATATGTTGTGTCCTAAAAAAACTTGCGTTTTACTTGCAGATAGTAAAAACGCTGCTATAACCTTTATAGCAGCCCTCCCCAGCCCAGACCCCTCAATGGCGGGAGCCTCGTTCACCGGGGCCACCCATCATATGTTTCCTATCCTTGTTTGCATTAGCAAGGTGGTCAATCCCAGAGTTTTATTCTAGATAAAATTATCCAAACAGGGTAGCCAGTCCTAGGAAACAACTTATCCCAGGATTTCTATTCTCCTGGAGAACAACAAACCCCATAGAAATGCATCACATATGTTGGATTTAAATGTCAGCTAATTTGTTGTAGAATTGACTCAGAGTTTTTAAGCTGACTCGTCTTGTTTTAGTACCCCGATTATTTCTAACAAATGGAATTATATTTTGAGGAATGCTAAAATTAAGGGCACCCTTGCAAAAATCAACCTCGAGGGCGGGTGCCAGTATTGGATCCACGTCATCAAGGTGGATTCATAATAGGACTGAAAATGTAAGAATTAACGAATAATAAATGCAACTTGATCATGTGGATCTAATGGGTTCTCCCCTCCAAGGGCGCCCTTCAGTTTAGCATTCCTCTTGCTTTTTATTCTCTTGAACATTCCTCCGTATCCTAGGAAAGCTTTGTCCTTTTTGCTTTTTTTCTTGGCTGTTATGGAATGGGTAGAGAGAGAGAGTGAGAGAGAGAGCCGTGACCCTACATATTAATATTAGGTCACTTGATGGCGTCATTCCTTGCATGCTCACGTGACTTAGTCCACCGATGGAAATATGCCAGGTGACACTCATAGAAATCTCCTCAATGGTCCATTTATCGTTGGTGGCATTCTTCCATCACAATAATGGGCCTCATCCATCAAGACATTAATGATGGGCCCACTACCCTAGAGGTAAAATGGTGGCCCATCATACACGGTTTGAGTGGAGTTGGTGGAACATACCCTATCAATATATGTAAAATACCGGGCTTCAGTATATCCATGGATTTGGGTGGACATGGTGGGACCATCTGTGTGTAAAATTGTGGGTGCTACCGTATGCATGGGGTTAATTGGTGCAGTGTTATTATGTCAAGACATGAGGTGTAAATTGGTGAGCCCCACACATGCTGTGAAGTGGTGTAAAGTGATGAGCCTCATCTTACAAAAACATGTGTTGTAAACTGATGGGCCCACCAATGATATGCATGTGGGGTAAAAAATATCCACAATTGAAAAAATTAGAGTAATTTTTTCAATGGAAAAAGTCTTCCAGTAAAAAATTTGTATAGAAAAAGTTTTGGAATGATAATTTTCTAGAAAGAAAACAAATGACAAAGGAAAGAAACATGTTTAGCATATATTATAGGGGGTTTGCTAGCGTCCATCGCAAAAGGCATTTTGTGGATGGTCTGTTACATGTGAGAGCAGCCACCTCATGAATGAAGACAGAATCTGCTGAAAAGTGAGCCTTGGTGGCTGCTCTCACATGCAACAGACCATCCGTGAAATGCCTTCTTGGATGGACACTAGCAAATCCCCTATTATAAGAGGAATGCTAGACTCACAGGCGGCCATGCAAAAAAAGGGGCAAAGGGTGCCCTCCTTGTTCAAATTCCATTTAAGATGACACGGGAAATTACGATCTTAACTGTCTTTAATGGAATTTGACCAATAGGAGCGCCCTTTGCCCCTTTTTTGCAAAGGCTCCTGTGAACATTCCTCATATTACAGATATGGGAAGTGATATATTCACCCCTTTTTTCTCTCCTGGGGCAGCAACCTCCTCTAGTGTATTTATGACTACACTTTTACATTACAATCGGGTGCCCCGGGAAGGAAAATGAGAGAGTACATAATTTCCCTATAGATATTGTTGGGGTTCCACGCAAAAGCAAATAGTCCCACATCGGAGGAGTGAAATGGATGGGGACTGGTTATAAGGGAATGGACACCCTCCCTCTAATGGCTAGCTTTTAGAGGTGATACCTACCCGGTTAAATTCCCCACATATGGTATCAGAGCTCAAGGCATGGTAATCCCAGTTTGCCTTTGAGGGCGGATATCCTAAAATAATTGTGTAAATGAATAGAGCTCATCTCATGAGAAAAAACACAAGAAAACAAGTATGTATCGGGTATCTCGTGATTAAGCTACCATTTTCTCCTTATTCACATCTTGAATTTTTCGTAACACCCTCTAATCTTTTCTAAAAATGGGTTGGTGCTTAGGATATCCTAAGGCCCCGTTTGGATTGCAAGAAAAATAATTTTGACAATTTTTTTCTTGGAAAAATTTCTTTTCACGATTTAGAGGAAAATAATATAGTTATGGCTAATTTAAATGGATATAATCATAAATTGGAGGTCCGCTAATTAAAATTGAATACGTTGGTTCAAGTTATTTTTTCTCTCGGTGTAAAAAAAGTAGAAAATTTTAGAAATATTTTTCCTTTCCAAACTTTTTCATAAAATTCCTGCAATCCAAATAGAGCCCAACTGATACCCTAACCTTCGCAATGTAGCAAAATATCCTCCAAGAACAATGAAACTCTTTTCCCAAGTTTTTTTGTTCTTTTTGAAACATAATAAATTGAAAAATCAAAGGAAAACATATGCCACAGAGATTGTATGTTATAAAGCAAGTTCAAATGCTTGGATTTGAAGTTTTATAACTACGGCCAATCCATCAATATCAAGCTTATTTTCCTTATGAAAATAACAACACGAATAAAGAAACATCGCATTCTTTCAACTACATTATACAACAATCAAATGAGTCCTTTTCAGTCTACTTAAGAAATTAAAGAAGTCATTATGCATAATTCTATTATTCCATTTGCATAAAAGTAAACTATTATATATGATTGAATCCTTCCTTCTTGGTTCTGCCCCTGGGTGTAGTTGTGACCTCTCCACCCTTGAAGTGTTTCTTCTGCCTTAGAATTAGCATTTTGCACGGGTAGAGTACATTCAACGACGAAATCTGTACTTAGGCCTTTATTGCTGGCCTTGCCAAGTATCGGATATCGAACTCATTGAGTTCCATTGCCCACCTCACGAGTCGTCCTGAGGTATCCGTCTTGTGGAGGATTTGTCTGAGTGGTTGATCATTCATGACCTTGATCGTGTGTGCTCGATCGTGTCTAAGTAGCACTCTCTTCCCTCCTCTGAGGACTTTTTTCTTTCCTCGGAGGTTTGTCGTCCCTACGCTGCTTCGTAGGGTTTTTCTCTTCTTCTGAAGTTCCCCTCCGGGTTGAGTTCAGTGCGGCCAGTGTTTCTTCGACGGAGATGTACTCCTCAACACCAGCTATGAGATCTGCCAAGGAACGGGGATTTCGGCCGGTTACAGCTCGTCGAAATTCATTAGATTTGGCTCCTGCGAGGAGTGCATTTGTGGCGGCCGATGGATCTCGGTTCACGACTTGGAGAGCTTCCCTGTTGTATCGGCTCACAAACGACTTCAAAGGTTCATCATCTCCTTGTCTCATGGCCATCAACGAGGCCACAGTCTTCTGCGGTCTCTGGCTGCTCATGAAGTGCCGGACTAGGTCTTCCCCAAATTGCTTAAAGTTGTCTATAGAGTTCAACTTCAAACGTGAGCACTAGTTTCTGGCAGCCCCTGTTAGGGTAGTTGGAAAAGCTCTGCAAAGAAAACCATCTGCAGCGCAGTGGAGGAGCATCATAGTTCTGAACGTCTCTAAATGGTCCACGGGATCAGTGGTTCCATCGTATTGTGGAATTGGCGGCATTTTGAGCCCTTTAGGCACTGGTGCTTGTCACACACTATTCGTAAAGGGAGGTTTGCTTGAGAATGGCCTTAGAACGGGCCGGTTACGATCTTTTGCTAGTTCTTCAATTCGGTGATATATTTCTTCAAATCTCAGTAGCACTGGATCGGTTCTTTTCGCCGTCTGGCTAGCTGGCCTGTTCCTTCTTTCCATGGTGGGACTCGCTGCCAAGTCCGAATGTCTTTCTAGGCTTTTTCGATGGTTCTGAGATCTTGCCTGTTCTGCAAGATCCTCTCTAGCTCGGTGTCTATGCACTAAGCGAGATCGGGATCGGTGACGGTGATGAGGCTCTGTTCGTGCATGTCTTGTTCTGGAGTGATGGACCCACCTCAGAAAGGAGTGGTAGGTTTGATCATAGCGGAGAGGTACAGGCTCTTGCCTAGGGGGCTCAACCTTTCTTGTGCAGGTCGGGAGACTTCTGGAGGATGTTGCTCAGGCACTTGTTGGATCAGGTTCTTGTACTGATCGACAAGGGTTGTCATCCGTTGGAAAAGGATTTGGATTTGCTCAGGTGTAGGAGCTGAAGCAGAAGTTGGATGCTCTGAGCGGGCTGGACTTCGTTCTTCTGTTGTCGGGGGAACAACTACCTGCGAAGCGATCCGCCCGTTTTGAGCCATGCGACGTGATTCTGGCTGAACTGTTTGACCAGGGGGTACTCGATTACTCCTCCGTCCTGCCATTTGTAATGGGACTTGGAACAGCTTTTAGTTCGGGTCCCACGGATGGCGCCAATCTGTTACGCCCAAAATCGATAATAGATAAGGCAGTGACAAAAGAGCTGATCTAGCGAGTCCTAGTTGTCCAAACTGGTTAAGGAGCTGTGTCCTACACAAGGGAGCACAAGGTCAGAAGACCAACCCGGAGTCGTAGCTCCGGATGGTACCTTCGACACTCAAGTCAGTAATGAACACAAAAAAGGGGAAACCAAAGCTAGGAATGGTGATTTTTAGGGATTCGGTCCCTTACCTTTGAGCCTTAGGAGGCCTTTTATAGTGGCGTGTTGGGTATTGGATTACCCTTTTGCCCTTGGGCATAGGTGTCAGCCTATTAGTGGATCAAACTTTACCCTTTCATTCATGCCCTTGGACGGGTGCAAGATTATGGTTAGGCTGTGATGACCCTATTACCCCTTGTTGGGTAACGAGCATGTGCGCTTGCCTTGGTGCCACGGGTTGATCTATGAATGGGGGATCTTTTTGACCCCATCACGAATCAAACCTCCGTTCGTATCATCAATCGGGTTGTTTATATCAAACAACAATAACTACATCTATATCCCCTATATTATTACACTTTTCAAGTTCGAACATGCTACGCATTATTTAAGGCGTCGCCCGCCCGCCTCGGGTTCCTAGATAAATTCCGGGTTAAAAAAAAAAAGCTACCTATTATTGTCTTCCGATAACAAAAGCGATCGATCGATCAAAACAATCATTTGTAAGGAAATTTTGGAAATTTCAAAAATTAATTTGGAAATTTAAAAAATTAATAGAAAATTTTCTTTTTGCTCAACTTGAACAATTAGCAGGAAAAGAAATTAAAAAGAAGGGAATTGCTAGCGTCCATCGCAAAAGGCATTTCACGGCTGATTTGTCTTATTTCAGGGAGCCACCTCGTGAGGTGGCTGCTCTAACATGAAACAGACCAGGCACCAAAAGCCTTTTGCGATGGACCCTAGCAAATCCCTAAAAAGAAAAATAGAAAATAAGAGATAAGTATTGCCTAAAAAGGAAAAATATTAAAAAGATTATAAGAATCTGCACTAAGATAGGCGCTTGCCTCATGTGCCCCTAAAAAAAGTAAAAGACACCAAGAAAATCTATGAAATCTATGCATCCGCGTGAAGCAATCCATGTCGGAATTCATAAATAAGAGAGAGAGTGCGAGTGAGATAGAGACAACGAAGTTTTAAAGAAAGGCAAAAAAAGCTAGGCAATGATAAATTCGCACTCTTAGAAGGATAATACGCACCCTTTTAAGGTGAATTGAATTGACGTGAAAAAATCGGCCACATACCCTCCTTCTAAATGGTGCGAATTATCCTAAGGAGGTGCCAATTTATCATGGCCCAAAAGGCTGTGTTTTTTGCATGCTTTTTCTTCCCTTATATATTTTGACCATGTATAAATGTCCACTGCTTCTCTCCTGTCTCTTCAGTTTCAAGTTTCAACCTCTCTC
Source organism: Tasmannia lanceolata (assembly GCF_043159265.1). NCBI lineage: Eukaryota > Viridiplantae > Streptophyta > Magnoliopsida > Canellales > Winteraceae > Tasmannia > Tasmannia lanceolata. The sequence goes on along the minus strand of NW_027518714.1, from coordinate 15,830,127 downwards.
TCTCTCTCTCTCTCTCTCTCAGATACCTGTTTCTACTTTCAGTAGAAACTACAGATAAAGGGTAGTTTTGAAGTAAAGGTGATTTTTCTTCTTCTTTTTTCCTGTCCTTTTGTTATATAACTCTATTTGGAATTGCGTGTGAAATCCATGCATGGAAAAAGAGGAAAATCTATTGACTTTCTGGTGTTTGATGATCCCTCTTACTCCTTTTTTATTTGTTTCGAGTAATCAGATCTTATGGAAATAGATATCCTTCATTTGTTTTCTGCTTTTTAGAGTGGTATTGATTTTTCGACATGTAATGCATTGTGGAGCTTTTCGTTTTCTGTTTTTTTAGGGTTTTTATTGTTTTTTTTTAGGAATTACGGTTTTATGATTTTGAATCTTTCCATTGGCATTTTGGATTGAGTGTATGGGAAGCTCTGATAGTGTGAATCTCTACATTTTTTTCTGGGTTTTACTGATATTGTTAGAATTCATTAGTTTTGTATTTTTTCAAATAATGATTCTATACTCTAAACTTTCTAAAGGATTCATTTCATAGAAAAGTGGCAAAGTTTACGGCCGGTTGCCAACCTGACGCCTACCCTCTTCCAGTCCTCCTTTATCCTGGCATGGGACAAGCTGTGAAAAACACATGCGGAGTTTTTCGCAGAGAACACGACATTGGATAGGATAGAATGGAAGAAAATGATCCATGTAGATGAACCCAACAAGTGTCGGGATTAGACTTAGTTAATTTGAGCCGGGTAGATCCTTTCACCTTCTTCATGAAAATTTTCTAAATGATTCATTAGCCGACCCCAACTAGTTTGGGACAAAGGCTTAGTTGAGTTCAGTAGATGGCAGTTAGTTACAAGTTCATGGTTAAGTGCATGGGATCTAGATTAGAATGTGAGTTCAGTTTTCACTTTTCACAGTGATGTCTTTTTTCAAGATTGTTGAATTTTTTTCATTGAAATTTTCTTATTTGGAAAACCAATTTGTAAAATTTTCATTGATTGTGAACATTTTTTCTTTGAAAAAGTTTTTTTGTGAAAATATGTTTATTGAAAATTTTTACTTTGAATATTTTTTATGGTATTTTTTCCTATGGATATTTTTTGTGAAATTTTTTCCATGGAAAATCTTTCCTTTGACTTTTGAAAATTTTATCTATGAGAAGTTTTTTTATTGAAACTATGTTGTTGAAATTTTTTCTTCAAATTTTTTTTTCTATGGAAACTTTTTCTATGAAATTTTTTGAATATTTTTCTATGGAAATATTTCCTTTGAAAATCTTTCTATGCAAAACTTTTCATGGTATGGAAAATTTTCCATTGATTTTTTTTTGGGATTTTTTTATTGTAACTTTCTATGTAAATTTCAAGAAAAAAAAAATTTCCATAGGGAAAATTTCTATGGAAATTTTTTCTATGGAGATTTTTTGGTTGAAACTTTTTCTATGGAATTTTTTTTCATGAATTTTTTCTATGGAAATTTTTTTCTTTGAAAAATTTTCCCTCCAAATTTCAAGGGGAAATATTCCATCTGCTGTGAAAAATGCCTCTAGACATGCACACACTCCCCCTGTTGTACGCATTCACACCCCTCGGGACGTGAACAGTGGGCAACTTTAACGCTTTTTGACATCAAATCACATCAAAAGGGGAGCAAATGCGTACTGGGGGGAGTGAAAATATCATTTTTTTAGACCCTGACTCAGGTCGGGTCAGATTCTGGGTTAATGCCTCGGGTACCCTGACCCGGCCCGACCCTAAGTTTTCTATTATAGAATTGAACCATCTATGTATGTTTCTTTTGCTAATGTTTTCTATTATCTTGGATTGGTGTTTCTTTAGATTATTATTATTAATTGTTTCTGTTGCCCGTCATGTTGTTGAACTCAAATTATCTTATTTTGTTCCCTTTCTCTATTTATTGATCATTTTGTTCTATATGATAAGTGGTTGCTTTATTTTTGGCACTCTTAACAAGTATTTGCACTAGGGTCAATTAGGGCCGGCCCTGCCCAATTAGGGCGGGCCAAGGCCAGCACTGAGCCCTGTAGGGCGGGCCATGGGTTGAGTTTTTTCGGCCTTGACTCAGGGTCAGGGCCGAGATAATGGGATCCAGGGTTGGGCTAGGGTTTTGAAAAACCCGACCCAACCCAACCCTGTTGCAGCCCTAAGTGCGATCATATTTACTGACACCCATAAGTGGGCCTACCATCTCCACCCAAATCTGTGAATAGGGTGGGCCCCCACCATTTTACACCACGTTTTGATGGGGAGGGTCTCACCAACTCCTCCCAAACCCATGCTTCAGGTAGGGTCCACCATTTTACCTCATGTTTTCATGGTGTGGATCCCACGATCTCCATGCAAGCCCATAAATAGGATGGGGCCCACAATTTCACACATCTTTGTTTTGATGGAGTGGGGCCCATTATTTTACACCCATGCAGCATGGGCCAAGAATTTCACAGTTCCTTGTACTTTCTTGATTGGTTTGGATAATTTTTTGGGAAGCATAATGAAATCCCCTCATAGTATACAAAATGGCCTAACAAATAATTTATTTAAATCCTTGAGCAAGGTAGGGCTCACCCATGTTTTTCAAAATGAACTGTACTGCCCACACCATAGGATGATCCAAACTGTCCAGTTGATAGGCCACATCGTAAATATGTTGTGTCCCAAAAAAATTTACGTTTTACTTGCAGAGAGAGAAAACGCTGCTATAACCTTTATAGCAGCCCTCCCCAGCCCAGACCCCTCAATGGCGGGAGCCTCGTTCACCGGGGCCACCCATCATATGTTTCCTATCCTTGTTTGCATTAGCAAGGTGGTCAATCCCAGAGTTTTATTCTAGATAAAATTATCCAAACAGGGTAGGCAGTCCTAGGAAACAACTTATCCCAGGATTTCTATTCTCCTGGAGAACAACAAACCCCATAGAAATGCATCACATATGTTGGATTTAAATGTCAGCTAATTTGTTGTAGAATTGACTAGAGTTTTTAAGCTGACTCGTCTTGTTTTAGTACCCCGATTATTTCTAACAAATGGAATTATATTTTGAGGAATGCTAAAATTAAGGGCACCCTTGCAAAAATCAACCTCGAGGGCGGGTGCCAGTATTGGATCCACGTCATCAAGGTGGATTCATAATAGGACTGAAAATGTAAGAATTAAGGAATAATAAATGCAACAATGGGTTCTCCCCTCCAAGGGCGCCCTTCAGTTTAGCATTCCTCTTGCTTTTTATTCTCTTGAACATTCCTCCAAATCCTAGGAAAGCTTTGTCCTTTTTGCTTTTTTTCTTGGCTGTTATGGAATGGGTAGAGAGAGAGAGAGAGCCGTGACCCTACATATTAATATTAGGTCACTTGATGGCGTCATTCCTTGCATGCTCACGTGACTTAGTCCACCGATGGAAATATGCCAGGTGGCACTCATAGAAATGTCCTCAATGGTCCATTCGTTGGTGGCATTCTTGGCCCATCACAATAATGGGCCTCATCCATCAAGACATTAATGATGGGCCCACTACCCTAGAGGTAAAATGGTGGCCCCATCCGATACACGGTTTGAGTGGAGTTGGTGGAACATACCCTATCAATATATGTAAAATACCGGGCTTCAGTATAGTATATGCATAGATTTGGGTGGACATGGTGGGACCATTTGTGCGTGTAAAATTGTGGGGGCTACCGTATGCATGGGGTTAATTGGTGCAGTGTTATTATGTCAAGACATGAGGTGTAAATTGATGAGCCCCACACATGCTGTGAAGTGGTGTAAAGTGATGAGCCTCATCTTACAAAAACATGTGTTGTAAACTGATGGGCCCACCAATGATATGCATGTGGGGTAAAAAATATCCACAATTGAAAATATTAGAGTAATTTTTTCTATGGAAAAAGTTTTCCAATAAAAAATTTGTATAGAAAAAATTTTGGAATGATAATTTTCTAGAAAGAAAACAAATGACAAAGGAAAGAAACATGTTTAGCATATATCATAGGGGGTTTGCTAGCGTCCATCGCAGAAGGCATTTCGTGCATGGTCTGTTACATGTGAGAGCAGCCACCTCATGAATGAAGACAGAATCTGCTGAAAAGTGAGCCTTGGTGGCTGCTCTCACATGCAACAGACCATCCGTGAAATGCCTTCTTGGATGGACACTAGCAAATCCCCTATTATAAGAAGAATGCTAGACTCACAGGCGGCCATGCAAAAAAAGGGGCAAAGGGCGCCCCCCTTGTTCAAATTCCATTTAAGATGACACGGAAAATTACGATCTTAACTGTCTTTAATGGAATTTGACCAATAGGAGTGCCCTTTGCCTCTTTTTTGCAAGGGCGCTTGTGAACATTCCTTATATTACAGATATGGGAAGTGATATATTCACCCCCTTTTTCTCTCCTGGGGCAGCAACCTCCTCTAGTGTATTTATGAGTACACTTTTACATTACAATCGGGTGCCCCAGGAAGGAAAATGAGAGAGTACATCATTTCCCTATAGATATTGTTGGGGTTTCACGCAAAAGCAAATAGTCCCACATCGGAGGAGTGAAATGGATGGGGATTGGTTATAAGGGAATGGGCACCCTCCCTCTAATGGCTAGCTTTTAGAGGTGAGTTCTACCCGGTTAAATTCCCCACATATGGTATCAAAGCTCAAGGCATGGTAATCCCAGTTTGCCTTCGAGGACGGATATCCTAAAATAATTGCGTAAATGAATAGAGCTCATCTCATGAGAAAAAACACAAGAAAAACAAGTATGTATCGGGTATCTCGTGATTAAGCTACCATTTTCTCCTTATCCACATCTTGAATTTTTCGTAACACCCTCTAATCTTTTCTAAAAATGGGTTGGTGCTTAGGATATCCTAAGGCCCCGTTTGGATTGCAAGAAAAATAATTTTGACAATTTTTTTCTTGGAAAAATTTCTTTTCACAATTTAGAGGAAAATAATATAGTTATGGCTAATTTAAATGGATATAATCATAAATTGGAGGTCACTAATTAAAATTGAATACGTTGGTTCAAGTTATTTTTTCTCTCGGTGTAAAAAAAGTAGAAAATTTTAGAAATATTTTTCCTTTCCAAACTTTTTTATAAAATTCCTGCAATACAAATAGAGCCCAACTGATACCCTAACCTTCGCGATGTAGCAAAATATCCTCCAAGAACAATGAAACTCTTTTCCCAAGTTTTTTTGTTCTTTTTGAAACATAATAAATTGAAAAATCAAAGGAAAACATATGCCCACAGAGATTGTATGTTATAAAGCAAGTTCAAATGCTTGGATTTGAAGTTTTATAACTACGGCCAATCCATCATTATCCAGCTTATTTTCCTTATGAAAATAACAACACGAATAAAGAAACATCGCATTCTATCAACTACATTATACAACAATCAAATGAGTCCTTTTCAGTCTACTTAAGAAATTAAAGAAGTCATTATGCATAATTCTATTATTCCATTTGCATAAAAGTAAACTATTATATATGATTGAATCCTTCCTTCTTGGTTCTGCCCCTGGGTGTAGTTGTGACCTCTCCACCCTTGAAGTGTTTCTTCTGCCTTAGAATTAGCATTTTGCACGGGTAGAGTACATTCAACGACGAAATCTGTACTTGGGCCTTTATTGCTGGCCTTGGCAAGTATCGGATATCAAACTCACTGAGTTCCATTGCCCACCACACGAGTCGTCCTGAGGTATCCGTCTTGTGGAGGATTTGTCTGAGTGGTTGATCAGTCATGACCTTGATCGTGTGTGCTCGATCGTGTCTGAGTAGCATTCTCTTCCCTCCTCTGAGGACTTTTTTCTTTCCTCGGAGGTTTGTCGTCCCTACGCTGCTTCGTAGGGTTTTTCTCTTCTTCTGAAGTTCCCCTCCGGTTTGAGTTCAGTGCGGCCAGTGTTTCTTCAACGGAGATGTACTCCTCAACACCAGCCATGAGATTTGCCAAGGAACGGGGATTTCGGCGGGTTACAGCTCGTCGAAATTCATTAGATTTGGCTCCTGCAAGGAGTGCATTTGTGGCGGCCAAGGGATCTCGGTTCACGACTTGGAAAGCTTCCCTGTTGTATCGGCTCACAAACGACTTCAAAGGTTCATCATCTCCTTGTCTCATGGCCATCAACGAGGCCGCAGTCTTCTGCGGTCTCTGGCTGCTCATGAAGTGCCGGACTAGGTCTTCCCCGAATTGCTCAAAGTTGTCTATAGAGTTCGACTTCAAAGGTGAGGACTAGTTTCTGGCAGCCCCTGTTAGGGTAGTTGGAAAAACTCTGCAAAGAAAACCATCTGAAGCGCAGTGGAGGAGCATCATAGTTCTGAACGTCTCTAAATGGTCCACGGGATCAGTGGTTCCATCGTATTGTGGAACTGGTGGCATTTTGAACCCTTTAGGCACTGGTGCTTGTCACACCCTATTCGTAAAGGGAGGTCTGCTTGAGAATGGCCTTAGAACGGGCCGGTTACGATCTTTTGCTAGTTCTTCAATTCGGTGATATATTTCTTCAAATCTCAGTAGCACTGGATCGGTTCTCTTCGCCGTCTGGCTAGCTGGCCTGTTCCTTCTTTCCACGGTGGGACTCGCTGCCGAGTTCGAATGGCTTTCTAGGCTTTTTCGATGGTGCTGAGATCTTGCCTGTTCTGCATGATCCTCTCTAGCTCGGTGTCTATGCACTGAGCGAGATCGGGATCGGTGACGGTGATGAGGCTCTGTTCGTGCATGTCTTGTTCTGGAGTGATGGACCCACCTCGAAAAAGGAGTGGTAGGTTTGATCATAGCGGAGAGGTACATGCTCTTGCCTAGGGGGCTCAACCTTTCTTGTGCAGGTCGGGAGACTTCTGGAGGATGTTGCTCAGGCACTTGTTGGATCAGGTTCTTTTACTGATTGACAAGGGTTGTCATCTGTTGGAAAAGGATTTGGATTTGCTCAGGTGTAAGAGCTGAAGCAGAAGTTGGATGCTTTGAGCGGGTTGGACTTCGTTCTTCTGTTGTTGGGGGGAACAACTACCTGCGAAGCGACCCGCCCGTTTTGAGCCATGCGACGTGATTCTGGCTGAACTGTTTGACCAGGGGGTACTCGATTACTCCTCCGTCCTGCCATTTGTAATGGGACTTGGAACAACTTTTAGTTCGGGTCCCACAGATGGCGCCAATCTATTACGCCCAAAATCGATAAAAGATAAGGCAGTGACAAAAGAGCTGATCTAGCGAGTCCTAATTGTCCAAACTGGTTAAGGAGCTGTGTCCTACACAAGGGAGCACAAGGTCAGAAGACCAACCCGGAGTCGTAGCTCCGGATGGTACCTTCGACACTCAAGTCAGTAATGAACACAAAAAAGGGGAAACCAAAGCTAGGAATGGTGATTTTTAGGGATTCGGTCCCTCACCTTTGAGCCTTAGGAGGCCTTTTATAGTGGCGTGTTGGGTATTGGATTACCCTTTTGCCCTTGGGCATAGGTGTCAGCCTATTAGTGGATCAAACTTTACCCTTTCATTCATGCCCTTGGACAGGTGCAAGATTGTGGTTGGGCAAGGTTTACACTTGATCTTTCATTTTTTAGGCTGTGATGACCCTATTATCCCTTGTTGGGTGATGAGCATGTGCGCTTGCCTTGGTGCCACGGGTTGATCTATGAATGGGGGATCTTTTTGACCCCATCACGAATCAAACCTCCGTTCGTATCATCAATCGGGTTGTTTATATCAAACAACAATAACTACATCTATATCCCCTATATTATTACACTTTTCAAGTTCGAACATGCTACGCATTATTTAAGGCGTCGCCCGCCCGCCTCGGGTTCCTAGATAAATTCCGGGTTAAAAAAAAAGCTACCTATTATTGTCTTCCGATAACAAAGCGATCGATCGATCAAAACAATCATTTGTAAGGAAATTTTGGAAATTTCAAAAATTAATTTGGAAATTTAAAAAATTAATAGAAAATTTTCTTTTTGCTCAACTTGAATAATTAGCAGGAAAAGAAATTAAAAAGAAGGGAATTGCTAGCGTCCATCGCAAAAGGCATTTCGCGGCTGATTTGTCTCATTTCAGGGCAGCCACCTCGTGAGGTGGCTGCTCTAACATGAAACAGACCAGGCACCAAAAAGCCTTTTGCGATGGACCCTAGCAAATCCCTAAAAAGAAAAATAGAAAATAAGAGATAAGTATTGCCTAAAAAGGGAAAATATTAAAAAGATTATAAGAATCTGCACTAAGATAGGCGCTTGCCTCATGTGCCCCTAAAAAAAGTAAAAGACACGAAGAAAATCTATGAAATCTATGCATCCGCGTGAAGCAATCCATGTCGGAATTCATAAATAAGAGAAAGAGAGTGTGAGTGAGATAGAGACAACGAAGTTTTAAAGAAAGGCAAAAAAAGCTAGGCAATGATAAATTCGCACTCTTAGAAGGATAATACGCACCCTTTTAAGGTGAATTGAATTGACGTGAAAAAATCGGCCACATACCCTCCTTCTAAATGGTGCGAATTATCCTAAGGGGGTGCCAATTTATCATGGCCCAAAAGGCTGTGTTTTTTGCATGCTTTTTCTTCCCTTATGTATTTTGACCATGTATAAATGTCCACTGCTTATCTCCTGTCTCTTCAGTTTCAAGTTTCAACCTCTCTCTCTCTCTCTCTCTCTCTCTCAGATACCTGTTTCTACTTTCAGTAGAAACTACAGATAAAGGGTAGTTTTGAAGTAAAGGTGATTTTTTTCTTCTTTTTTCCTGTCCTTTTGATATATAACTCTATTTGGAATTGCGTGTGAAATCCATGCATGGAAAAAGAGGAAAATCTATTGACTTTCTGGTGTTTGATGATCCCTCTTACTCCTTTTTTATTTGTTTCGAGTAATCAGATCTTATGGAAATAGATATCCTTCATTTGTTTTCTGCTTTTTAGTAGTGGTATTGATTTTTCGACATGTAATGCATTGTGGAGCTTTTGGTTTTCTGTTTTTTTAGGGTTTTTATTGTTTTTTTTTTAGGAATTACGGTTTTATGATTTTGAATCTTTCCATTGGCATTTTGGATTGAGTGTATGGGAAGCTCTGATAGTGTGAATCTCTACATTTTTTTCTGGGTTTTACTGATATTGTTAGAATTCATTAGTTTTGTATTTTTTCAAATAATGATTCTATACTCTAAACTTTCTAAAGGATTCATTTCATAGAAAAGTGGCAAAGTTTACGGCCAGTTGCCAACCTGACGCCTACCCTCTTCCAGTCCTCCTTTATCCTGGCATGGGACAAGCTGTGAAAAACACATGCGGAGTTTTTCACAGAGAACACGACATTGGATAGGATAGAATGGAAGAAAATGATCCATGTAGATGAACCCAACAAATGTCGGGATTAAACTTAGTTAATTTGAGCCGGGTAGATCCTTTCACCTTCTTCATGAAAATTTTCTAAATGATTCATTAGCCGACCCCAACTAGTTTGGGACAAAGGCTTAGTTGAGTTGAGTAGATGGCAGTTAGTTACAAGTTCATGGTTAAGTGCGTGGGATCTAGATTAGAATGTGAGTTCAGTTTTCACTTTTCACAGTGATGTCTTTTTTCAAGATTGTTGAAATTCTCACGAGATTGCAAACAATATATGAGAAATTAATGAATCATTCATGAAATTCGTGATTAAATCAGGCCATGCAAAATTGGAATTTTTAATGATTATTTCTATTCTTCAAAGATTTTTTAAACTATGTTTCTCGCGACAGTTTTCAGTTCAGCCTACCGAAGTTGTTTTAAGATTTGGAGAGATGTTACCAGCTTAATCTGTGGACAATTAGTGGACCCTTTGATTATGTGTGTGTGTGTGTGTGCGCGCGCGCGCATGTATATTGGTAAAGTGTTTCCGGTCGACCAATCAGATAACTTATCTGGTCCGTCACCAGATACAACCTCGTTTGGGGTATTCCGTGAAGAGGATGGTAGATCAAGCTGCGATGAGTGCGATTTGGGGCTTTTGTCTGCGATTTGGAGGCATTATTGACAAAAGGAATGCATGCTATTTGGCAGGGTCTCCTATTCACCTGTTTCTTTAACTAAACGAGGTCGTATCCGGCGACGGACTAGATAAATGCACCTGTTTATTTACCAGGAGTCTGGGATGGCCCCCTTCATGGTTTTATGACTGGGGAAAATATTCATAAAAGTACTGAAGGAGGCTGCCATATTTAAAATAGGGGGTGCATTTATCATCATCCTAATCAGAATCAGTGAACAGATTCTGACTTGTGGGTCCCCATTCTTAAGATGGATCTTAGTATTTGCTTCTAACAGTATATTTTGTAATTTTTAAGATCTTGCATATGATGCTTATTTTAAGTGAACATTGCTATCTTTCTCGTAAATGCATGGTACTGACTCTAACACCACTATTTAAGATGCATGTTTTTTCATTTCTAGCAATACCTTTCCAGTTCTCCATACAAAATTACCATTTTAGGTATAGAGGGATGGAATGCGTTTCTATAATTAACAACGACGCATTTTGCTTTCTTGTAAGTGAGGAAATTTAAATGTTTAGAATAAGCAAATGAATTTTGACAGTAATTTACTGTTTGCTTCTAGCACTACTTGTAAAATGGCCCGTACGATGCACAAACACATGGATGGCTGAATCCTCAATCTGGAATCACCCATCAGGTGGATCCCACTGGATTTTCAATTGCCTAAATTTGTTATGATCCGATGACACAATCCCTTTGAAATAGTTGCCTGAAATTGAATGATTAATACAGATCTCCTAAATTTAGTTGATAATTATTTCAGGAAGTCAGTACATTTTACAGGAGTTTGGTAGTTTTTCTGCATTAAAATCAAGAGTTTTAAAGGAGAGTTTACTTGATTAGTGTGTCGCATATAGATAATTATGTTTAGACTGTATGTTTAGTGGAAAGAGATTTTCGGGAGGGGTAGATTTTGTTGGTGATTTAGGTAATGTTACTATATATTTACACACAAATACATACATGTATTTCTTGATAGCTTTTAGGTAATTTTACTACATGCACACACACACAAATACATACATTTATTTCTTGATACCGTTTTTTCATAGCATATAGATAGATCTATTAATTAATAAGGCCGGTAGTCAGTGGTGTTTGGGATGCGTTTTTTCGCAAGTAGGGATTTTCAGTTGAGCATATGGAATAATATTTGTATTTTGGAGGTATGTTTCATTTGAACAGATTTATATGGTCTTCGAAAGTGTTTATGCATGGTCTGGTTCATGCAATTTTTGATAAAATCCAGATCGTTTGTCGTATGAATGCAACCATGGATGCCAAGTTGCCAACCATACCCATGTCATGAAAGCACTCCAGAAAGTTTGTATTATCATTTTATTTTTGAGGTATTTAGTTAAAACAAAAAGCATCGAGGTGCTTAATTATATCAATATCTTTGACAATTTCATTTTCACATATTTAATCAATTGAGTTGTTACCTCAGTAAATTTGGTAAATGAGTTGTTTCTTATACACATTCACCTGTGGCTTTTAAGATTCTATACTAGAAATATGTAAAGCCTGTTTCATTTGCATTTCTAGATTTTACGATTTCTTTCCATACGTGACATAATGCAATTTATTGTTAATCGAACTGGTTTTACAGGTGGGTGTAGGGGAAGGTTCACCTTACTGTAATTGTTCCAATTTTTTCCATGCTAGCGTGTTATCATGCAAGCAAATTTGTTTTAAGAGGAAGTTTCAAGTTCTGCAAGTGTAGTACACTGCTTTGAGATACTTTGCATATTGAGGTCTCTATGGTCTGCATTTCTTTCCATCTATTGTCCTTCAAGGAAAGTTGATTTGTCTCTGGCCTTACCGTGGACTCACTCAAGGATGGTTAAACATGGAGGTCTTAAATAACCAGATTGCATCCCTAGGGGACAGCATATATTGTCTGCACGGTCAGCATTATTACCTATAACCAATTGATTTGTTGGCCTTGATACTTGTTAGAGTCTTCAGCCAAAGGAGAGGTGTGTTTTCAAGAATCACAAGTTCACACTATAATAGCGATTCAACTTACATAAAGATTGACTTTAAGACATGGATACTAAGGCCTCCAGTGATATTAGAATGTCTAGTATAGTGCTCCGGCTATTATCATCTCTTGGACCTGCACTTCTGATTTCTGTGGGATACATCGACCCAGGGAAGTGGGCTGCAGTTGTAGATGGGGGGGCCCGTTTTGGATTTGGTCTTGGATCACTGGTACTCGCTTTTAATTGTGCTGCTATTCTGTGCCACAGTCTTGCAGCTCGTATTGGTGTGGTCACCAGAAAGAATCTTGCGCAGGTTTCATTTCCGTTTTTGTAGATTTTAAATGCTTTTCGGACTGCATGATGCTCCATAAAAAATGTTGATTGGCTTTGTTTCTTCACGTAGGGCCGTTTGCATACGCGGATTTTAGAATCGTAGATTTCCACAAAATCCTAGATGGGAGACGAGAGAAGGAGAATGTAAGTCGAGCAAGAGAGTAGGAGATCGTCCCGTGCTTCCAGGTTTTAGAAATCTCAGTATGGGGGATAGATTTCTAAAACCTGGATTTCTTACTTAAAATCCACGTTAATGGGTTGTGAAATCCAGAATTTTATACTGCTTTCAAACTAAAACCTGGATTCTAAAATCCATGTATCCAAACAGCCCCTTAATGTGCAAAACTTTTTCCACCCTCTTAACCTAATATCATCCCTTGAGGATGCAATTATTTTGAACTCCCGAAGTTTGTTATAATGTTCCTTTGCTTTTAGACACAATGCTAATTTTCTTTTCCATAACTTTTCTTTTTTGGGGCATTCAACTGCAATCCATTTTTCCTGTTCTGTCAGTTCTTATTAATCTGTCTTATTCTTTATGCTTGTGTTAAAAGATTTGCAGTGAGGAGTACAGTAGATCCACATGCATCCTATTGGGACTTCAAGCAGAGTTATCAGTGATTGCTTTGGAGTTAACTATGGTATTTTCAGCTCAAGCTTATTTATCTGTCATGTATTCATTTTCTCCAAAAAGGTTAAGTTTAAACTGGAAACATGAGCAAAGTCTCTGTATTATGGGGCTTACCACCATTGTTGGATCACCTCTAATCTACACTTGCATTGTCCTTGCCAGATACTGGGTATTGCACATGGGCTTAATCTTCTTTTTGGACTGGAGCTGTTCAGATGTGTCGTTTTGACTGCCATTGATATTTTTCTATTTCCGTTTCTCATCACCCTCCTGGTAAACTTGATCGTCTATGTTTTTCTCTATTGTCATTGCTTATAGGCTATCTCAGTGATGGGTGTTACTTGTGCTCATATTTCAGGATAAATGCAAGACAGAAATGTTTTTTATCATCATAACATGCTTTGGAATATTTTTGTATGTGCTTGGAGTACTTATAAGTCAACCAGAAATTCCAGTTACCATGAATGGAGTATTTCCAAGCTCGAGAGGGGAGACTGCATACTCAATCATGAGCTTACTTGGTGCAAATATCATGCCTTACAATTTTTACCTCCATTCTTCTATTGTACAGGTGTGCCCTTCATTTGCCCCCACTTTTTTTTTTTTAGTAATGTTACTTTTGGCTTTTCTTTGTGCATCATTCATTTGTCTAATTTTTCCATCTTTTTGCCCTTAGCATCCTTATTAGGATTACATTCTTAATAGGTTAGTACGAGAATTTTAACATTTCCAGTTTTCTTGTTTTTAACTTTGAAAACATTTTGGTACTGGATTCCAAGAATGCCCTTATTTCTGTCATTTTCTGCATGAGGTCATGGGGTCTCTATTCTCTAGTTTGTATGCTTGTAGATATTGATGCTATTCGAATTCAATATAATAATACATGTCTGGCTGGATTTCTTATCTTTACTTTGGTGATCAACCATACCCAATATGTTTCAAGCATGCCTTAAAAAACATTTTGATGCATGTTTAACCATACAATGTTGCAAATTTTCTCACCCTATATAGAGACAATACAGTTAAGTTTTTTAGCTTTTCAATTCTCATAAACCGAATGCAACTAATTCTTGTAGTTGTCAATTGATGTATCCCAGTCTTCCTCGTCCACAAGAAACATATGGGCAGACTCTGCCCACTCCTAATAGTCACTTCCATCAAAATTTACCATGGTAATCTGCAGCCCCGGGTTGTCATCGCCATGGTTAATCATGTGTGATGCACCAGTCACCACATCAAAGAAACAGGAGATTCACCAACAACACTACTATCATACTTATCATTCATTTACTGAAGTTAAAAGTATCAATTCATGCGAGGAAACCTATGGGACAGAGGAATAGGGATAAAAACCACATCGCAACACAACAAATCTTTTTTTATTTGAAAGACTTGCAACACAACCATCTTCCGCTCAAATAACAATCAATTTTCTTCAAATCTCATGTGTTTGATATTTTCTAGAAAAAACGATCATGAATTGGAAAAATACAGTGCCAACTATCCATCCCAACTCTGGGTGAAATCCCATGGATCCTTTCATATGGATAAATCCATATGGTTAGATTTGACCATTCAGTTGGCCGTACATACATATCTACATCAGCTAAATCCCTCCCTCCGATTGCAGTCCAACCCAGAAGAATGGAAGAAAAAAATCCAGAAAGTTTTGGTCGATTCGATGTCCTGATATCAAGTAGAGTTCAAATCTTTCTATGATCATATTGTTCATTGTTCCGCAACCTCGCTTCTAGCTAGAGTGTGGAACATTCTACTCCTTCCAGGGTTTGCGTGTTCGGATGGACCATCTTTCATGACAAAATCCTCAAAGTGGATCACTTGTGGAATTGCCACATGCTCATCATTGACCATTGTGCTCTTTGTGTGACTTCACAGTCAGGAGAATTAGTCGATAATATGTTCCTTCCTTGGAGGTCTTCATTGTAGGTTGGCCAGAGAAGTGTAGAACCAGAGAAAAGTGTAGAACCAGGTTCTCTGGAGATTTGGCTCGGCCAGTATACCTCTTGGTGTGTGTGAAACTACCAGTTACTCCAAAAGCTTAAGCTGTTGGAGACGGTGTTATTAAATCTTTTATACTTTAACACTCCCCCTCATGTGTGGCCCCTCTTTTTTAGGGTTGGCCTGCACGTGGAACATGTGGACTCTCTTTTGGGTTTTGCCATTGCATGTGGATTTTTACTGTCAAGGAGGTTTGAACTCTGGACCTTTGGCTCTGATACCATGTGAAACTACCAGTTGCTCCAAAAGCTTAAGCTGTTGGAGAAGGTGTTATTAAATCTTTTATACTTTAACAGAGTGTTTGTCCCTTGGCGGAAGAAAGGGATGATCCTCTTCTTCTATAATTGTAAACATATTTGTTGAGGTGCAACCTCATCTTTCTTGAATTGAGAATCTTCTGAAACCGCATTTGTCTTGAATTTGAATCTTCTGAACATTTCTCATGGCTTATGGCGCTGTACTCTGAAATTTTCCATTTTCATTTCAAGTTTGATGCTTACCTTTTGGGAACTTTTTTTTCCTTGAATGTTATTGCATTGTAGTTGTGCACTAGCATTTCACACGTACGTAATTTCTGAACAAAGAAATGTACGTTTATTTTCTAAAGCTTGGCTTATATCTCAATGCAGCATCAATGGAAATTACCTAGTGTTTCTTTGGCCGCCTTATGCCATGATCATTTTTTCGCTATCCTATTTACCTTTAGTGGAATTTTTCTGGCGAATAATGTGGTGATGCTCTCAGCAGCTATCGTCTTCCATAATGCAGGCCTTGTTGTGCTTACTTTTCAAGATTCACTTTTGCTAATAGACCAGGTTGGTTTCTTATCTTTGTGAAATTAATTTTTGTGGTTGTTTAAGAGTCCCTATACATGACATCGCTCAATAGTATATTTTAGTATTCTGAATTATAGTGCTGTAAATTGATGAATTCTCTCTTCTTTACATAATAAATCACATGAACCGTTTTTGCTTGTACAATCTATCGTTCTTACTTTCTTGAGAGAAACAACGTAGATAAATCTACTTTGATAATGTGTTGAAGCAAAAGGAAGTTCACTATATTTCCCAAAAAGTCTTACTATTATTATTTGAAGCATAATCACGTTCACAATATTTCCCAAAAATTCTTTATATTATTATTTGAAGCGAAAGGAAGTTCACAGTATTTCCCAAGTTGTCTAGGACACAGTTGCAAGTCGGTAGACTTTATTATATGAAGATATTGATGCAGAAGGCTTTAACATTGGGATGAAGGTGTAAAGGCGATGAATAAGTGTCCAAAAAATATATAAATTCCTGCAAGCAATGCCTCTTGTGAGGAGCTTTCTTGTTCACAAATCCCTCAAAATAACACAGGTGTGTATCACGATAAAATAGCAACCAAACTGAGATGTAAATTGAGAAACAGAAAGAAATTTTCACTAAACACTAGAAACTGCATACACTCTGGAAACACTAAATCTGCCAAACGAAGAGATAGATGCAGAACCAACATGGACGATGGAATAGATGAGCTATCACCAATAATGATTCAGGAAGAATAAGGACAAATGGAGGACATGTTTTTTTTTTTTTTTTAGAATGATACAAATGGAAGACATGTTACGTGAGTGATCTATAATTTGATGATAGTGCCTGTGTCTATGGACCACGAAGCTTCAGAGGCTGTAGCAAGAAATAGGTCACCTAATTGGTGTGCTAGGGTAGTAAGTGATGCTTTAAAGGGCTGAGGATCATATTGGTAGTATCAATCCATTGCAATATGGTTGTGGCCATAGTTACCAGAAACTTCCTAGTAGGATGGGAAGCTTGCTTCCCTGGAAACTCGATTCAGAAGCTAAGGTCTAATCGCTTCCCAAATTTATAGGAAGTGTGCTTTCCAAATGCTTCTCCCACGTTTCCTTCTAATTAAGAGTACACTTCCTATTTAGGTGATTATTTCCTACTAAAAGAATGTTTTCTCCTTTTGATAAAGATGAAGGATATATATTATTTAAAAAATGAGGATTTAGAACTTGAAAACTCATCTTAAATTTCAAATGAAAATTATGTGCAACTTTCAAAAAACGTAACGTTAGATAAATATGATTAAAACATGTGAAACTATGAATTCCTAAAACTATTAATTCTGATTAGTCATGAATTCTTCTTTTCTACTTCCTCCCTATTCTACTACTATCCTACTCATTCTAATGAGGCTTATTATATGCTTCATATTGACTTTCAATGACGCTTCCCATACATTTTCTCTTTATTTTCTATAAAAATTTTCGGTTCCTGTTTTTTCTCTTTTCTAAACTCCTCGCTTCCCGCTTTCGCTTTCCGCGTCGTTCCTCGCTCTCGCTTCCCACTCTGGCAAGTATGGTTGTGACAGCCGTAGATCTTACATGACAACAGTAGTAACCCAGAGCTAGTGGGGCAACATGATAAGCTGCCCGAGTACCTGAAGCACGTGCAATATCTTTGTCCTGATGCCATGTAAACAATCCATTGAATGTCATCGCAGTACAAAGATAGAGAAACGAAGAGAAAGAAAATATGAAGTTAGCATTCAAAAAAAAAAAGTGAAAAAAAAAGAAAAGAAAATATGAAGTCTTATTTTTATGGGAAAACTACTAAAAAACCCCTGGATGAAAACATATCTACTAGAATCCCCTAAAATTTTCTTATTTACCAATTATATTACACCGTTTTGTGTCTTAAATAACTTTTCATTTTTCCATTTACCTTTTTTTTTTGAAATGGCAATAATTATATAAAGCAAATTTAGGAGGCCGAGATGGACCACCCATATCTACAATAGGAAGCAAGAAAGAAACATGAACGAAGAAAAAACAAAATACAGAGAAAACCCCTTTTCAGGGAGGAAGGTGGTCGAACCACATAATAGAACCACCGGAGACACCACACTTAGCTAGCGCATCCGCCTTATCATTTGCCGATCTTCTAACATGTTGAAAGCCGATAGCGGACCCCGAATTTTTCCATTTACCTATTTTACCCTTCTTTATTTTATCTTAATTATAGATAATGTAGGATACCTAAAATCTCTCCCTTAATCAATTAAAGCAACATTAAATCGTTAAATCTCTCTCTCTCTCTCTCTCTCTCTCTAATAAAGGCACATTTCTCTCTCTCTAAATCGTTAAATATCTCTCTCTCTCTCTCTAATAAAGGCCACATCTCTATCTAATAAAGGCAACATTTCTTCCTCTCCTCCTCTCTTACGTGAATTCATCTCCCTCTCACCATGCCCATACGATCTCTCTCTCTC
Organism: Tasmannia lanceolata; assembly: GCF_043159265.1. NCBI lineage: Eukaryota > Viridiplantae > Streptophyta > Magnoliopsida > Canellales > Winteraceae > Tasmannia > Tasmannia lanceolata. Next base: position 15,811,856 of record NW_027518714.1, on the reverse strand, counting down.
AAATTAAATTCATCTATCCTACCATGCCCCACAAGAATCTGCTCTTTTGAGGCATGATGGGAGGGAAATGGATACGAGAGAGAGAGAGAGAGAGAGAGAGAGAGAGAGAGAGAGAGATTTTCTAAGGATTTCATGATGTTGATTGAGAGAGATACCAAAAAAAGGAGGATTTTCTAATGATTTAATGTTGCCTTTATTGATTTTGATTAAGTGAGAGATTTTGGGTATCCTACATTATCTATAATTAAGGTAAAATAGAGAAGGGTAAAATAGGTAAATGGAAAAATGAAAAGCTATTTAAGACACAAAACGGTGCAATTGGTAAATAAGAAAATTTTGGGGGGATTCTAGTAGATATGTTTTCTTCCAGGGGTTTTTTTAGTAGTTTTCCCTATTTTTCTTCAAGCTTCATTACGAATGGGAGATATAGATTGGAATTTATCATAGTTGCCAGAGTAGAAAGCAAGTGCGAGGAGCGATGCGGAAAGCGAAAGCGGGAAGCGACGGATTTAGAGAAGTGAAAATGCAGGAAGCGAAAAGCTCTAAAGAAAGCAAAGAGAGAATGTGTTGGAAGCACCATTGAAAGTCAACATGAAACATATAATAAGCCTCAATGGAAGCGAAGTAGCGAACAAGAAGTACATAGAAACCCATCAAAAAAAGAAGTACAAAGAAAGAGTAGGATTGTAGTCAATTAGGGAGGGAGGGTTCGTATAGGTAAGGATTATAAGTAGAAAAGAAGACTTCGCGACTAATTAGAATTGCGAGTTTTAGTAATTTATAGTTTCACTTATTTTATTCGTGTATATTTAATGTTAAGCTTTTAAAAAATTATCCATATAATTTTTAATTAAAACTTAAGATGAGTTTTGAAGTTTTAAATGCACGCTTTTTGTAGCTATATTCTTTCAACATTATCAAAAGTGGAAAATATTCTTTTAGGAAGAAATAATCAACTAAATAGGAAGCTTACTCTTCATTAAGAGGAAACGCGTGGGAAGCGTATGGAAAGCGCAGTTCCCCTAAATTTGGGAAGCAAGAAGAACTTAGCTTCCGAAGCGAGTTTTCGAGGAAGCAAGCTTCCCATCCAACTAGGAAGTTTCTGATAACTATGGTATTTTTACATAAGATGGTCAAATGACCAAAATAATCCCAGAATACAATTTGATAACTTTAACAAAAAGTAGCGATGAAAAATAAGGAGTCATACTACTCTCCTAAGGATGTACAGAAAGGTACCAATTACCAGCTTGTGCTAAGAATGATCTGAAAACATATCTAATATATACCAAAAGCATGTTCATGAAACTGTACCAAATATGTTTAAGATTATATCAAGAAAATACTCTCAAAACTCTGTCAGGAACTATTGCCACGATTGCTTCTCACTGCATTTGATAATTGCTGTATAAATGTTGTAAAGGTTACTATAAATTCATGTTTTGCACAATCTGTCTTACATTGTTTCCTACATTTGTTTCTGAGTCTGGAAACTATGTCGAATTACCAATTGCAGCAATTATGTGACTAATCTCAAATTCGCCAACTGGGGTTGTGAACCTTACTCGATTCAGTTGGTCTGGATCAACTGTTAAGGTAATTCCTTGCCGGATCCTATACAGATTTGCTAAAGACGTGATTAATAAAACAGTTAATCTTACACCAGATGGGTCCTCATCTATAATGCTATTGTTTTGAGTTCTCCTCTCTATAATTTTCACAATACGTCTATTGTGAACCTAGACGTATTATATCTTGATTGATTTGGAGTGCCAAGAACCTTGGTTAAGTCCTAATACTTTTTCTTTAGTTTTTTATTTTTAAATGATCCTTGTCTTTAGGAAGTTTTTGTATGATATGATTCTCAAACCTTCACAGTAGAAGTGACTTGTCTCTTATGTGGATCCAATTCATTGAATTTTAGATTCACTAAATAAATAGGTTAATTGGCCCTATCTAGTAAATAACCCATTGCATCCATACTTTTGTTTTTTTGTTCTTGCAGATAATTCAGAGTCCTATATCGCCTTTTGTGTTATTTCTCAACCTATTCCTCTCAAGTCAGGTCACTGCAATAACATGGACTGTTGGCGGGAAAGTATTCTTGCATGAATTTTTTGGCATTGATGTACCTGTTTGGATTCACCGTGTGACAGTCAAAGCTCTTGCCATCATTCCGGCCCTCTACTGTGCGTGGAATTCAGGGGATGAAGGAATCTATCAACTACTTATTTACTGTCAAGTTATATCGGCTATGCTGCTTCCATCTTCTGTGATTCCCCTATTCCGTGTGGCATCGTCACAGTTGATTATGGGTGCCTTCAAAATCTCTGGGATTGTGGAAATCTTAACTATGTTTTCCTTTATTACGATACTATGTTTGAACTTAATCTTTATTTTAGAGATGTTATTTGGCTTTGGTGACTGGACGGGCTACCTGATGTGGAACACAGGGAGCAGAATCACAGGCTCATATGTTCTCGTTCTTCTAATGGGATTTACATCACTTGGATTGATGCTGTGGTTGGTTGTGACACCACTAAAGTCTGCTAGTGAAAACCCGGATATCCAGACATGGATCTCGTATTTACAAAAGGCAATTCCTCAGCCTTCTCAGGATAGAGATGAAAGTGAGTTAAATGAGACCAAAAGTGATGGAGATGGGGAGCCAGTGTCTGAAGTAGCCTTGGAGAAGTCCACGGTGAGTTGTTCAGATGGGTCACGTGTGAGTTCCCTTGATCTTCCCGAAACAATTATGGATTTTGATAATGAGTCTGAGTCTTATCAATATGCTGACGGGGATAGTTATTCTACATTTTATACCTCCCCTATGTCCCCTTTAGAAGAATCAACATCTGCTGTCAAACTGGCTCCGGTGGTGACTCCGGACGAGGTTTTTGGTGGTAGATTGTCTGATGCAAGTACTGTAGAGAGAGTTGAATCCAAGCAATCAATTGAAAAGACCGGGGGAATTGGTTGGGAACTTGAAGAGGCACCATTTGGAACTTTTGGGAAAATACCCATTTCAACATTTGATGGCCCAGGATCTTTTAAGAGTATTAGTGAGAAAGGCGATGGTGGTGGTAATGGTAATGGAAGTGGAAGCTTTTTGAGATTGACTGGATTGGGTCGTTCAGCAAGGAGACAGTTAGCTTCAATTCTGGATGAGTTTTGGGGGCAGCTATTTAATTTCCATGGGCAAGTAACTAAAGAAGCAAGAGCAAACAGAATTGATGTGATGCTGGGATTGGATTGGAAGCCCAGTGAAAGATGTTATTCTAGTTTGCGGCTGCCAACATATTCTGATGTACAAGAGTATCAGCCAGCGACAATTCACGGTTCTGAGACTGCCTCCTATCTAAGTAGGATTGCCGCTGATAGAAATACGAACTATTCGAGAATTCCATTGGATCCATCAACTCCTAAACATACTTATCTTGTCCTAAACTACGAAGACCCATTTACTTATAGTCTGGGGCAAAACAGGCTTGGTTCCTTAAGCACATCGAGTATGCAAAATCCAGAAGTTCCTGTAATTAGCAGGTTGCGGTTTGAAAGAAATTACTATGATTCTTCATCGGTTGGAACCAATGAGAATGTTGGGTTTTCAATAAACCCAAAAAGTTATCATAGCTTACCAGGCATTTCAGGGGTTGCAGTTTCTAAGAGGAATTTTTCTTTGGCTGATGGAAATGCTCAATGGAGTAGTCTTATTGCTCCCGGGCCACCATCATTGCATATGAACAGCACATCCAGGTCGGAGGGAGTTCCTTTGGCATTTGATGAACTTTCTCCTTCCAAGCGCTACGGAGATGCTTTCTCCCTTCCACTCAGTTCAAATATAGACACCAAGTCGCTCTGGATTAGGCAACCATTTGAGCAGCTATTTGGCAGTGAAGAAAAACCTCGGAGTGGCGCAGATGAGGTTCCTGGAGAAACCATGTCTTATATGGATGCAGAGTCCAAGTTACTCCAGTCCTTCAGATATTGTATCATGAAGCTCCTGAAATTGGAGGGTGGAAATTGGTTGTTCGAACAAAATGGTGGGTTTGATGAGGGGCTGATTGTTTTGGTGGCTGCAAGGGAGAGCTTCCTTTATGAAGCAGAAACTAGAGAGGTTACTCGGGTTCAAATGAGTGAGTCTTCGCTGCCTAAATGTGGGGAAGGGTGCATTTTGCAAGCGGCTCTGATAGTTAGCTTTGGTGTGTGGTGCATCCGCCTAATCTTGCATAGGTTGCTTATGGAGAGCCGGCCCGAGCTGTGGGGAAAATATACTTACGTTCTCAATCGGCTTCAGGTAAAAAACTTCTACATCTCATCTCTTTCGCAGTTCTGGCTTTACTTCTGAAATGATGATGAATTTCTGAGAATAAGATGGCACACTTATATTTCAGTGATTACCAAGTATATGCCTTTAATGTGATTGCCATGCCTTTAAATGTGATTGCTATTTTAATGCTGTAAAAAAAATGTAAATTTTCAAACTTCAAAAAAAAAAAAAGTAAATTTTCTTTGGTGTCATACTACTCATAAGCTATAATGCAAACAATATATCGAAGTATAAGAGATTACATAAAGGGCAGATACTGCCCCAAAGCTAAAACATCTCTCAAAGCCCTTCTTTAATGAGGGCTTTTTGGCAACATCATTGACCTCCCTAAGCATAGGGCCGAAATCAAAGCCCTTTCATCTACACATCAACAATCTCCTTGAGTATGTGGGCTAGCCTGCATGGAACTAGACTTTGATGAACTGCCCAACCACTCGCAATAAAATAGTCACCTTCAACTGTAACCTTCCTGTTAACTCCCTATGCAAGAGCGAGAGATACAAGCTAGTAAGGAGGGCCTGCGCCTGTGTTTGTTAGAAAGAACAAAGAATAGAGGGTGAGAAATGAAGAGAAGAGAGAAGGAGAAGAGAAAACTAAGAGAAGAGAGGGCAAGGAGGAAAGTTGTGAGTTACATGTTCAATCAAGCCTTACAACTTTTCTCTTACATGTGTGTAGGAGAAAATATTAAGAAAGAATAGAGAAGGTAGAGAGGAAGTGTAGAGAAGAAAAAAATAAAAAGTCAGGGAGAAGGGGATTCATGTGTGTATCCCACAATCCCTCTCGTGTATTGTAGAAGAGACCAAAAAAATCGATTAAAATGCCTTTAGGACCAATGAGCTTACTACAATGTATCATCTCAACAAAGAGCAGGATGTAATGATTATCGAGGATATAACTTGAGAGTCTGTCACCTCAATTTAAATACATCTTCCATGTACAAAACAAAAATCCTCTTCAAGACTAAAGTATCATCTGTTAAGAGTGAACCTGATGATTGACAATATCAAACCATTTTCTTCCTTCAAGCCAAATGTCTTATCAAATCTTTGCAAACAAGGTAAAGAAAAAAGGCAATAGAGGACACCTTTGACTTAGCCTCCGGTTTACATACATGATCAGTAGAGGATAGTTTATTAATGCTCTTTTTTTTTTCGTTGTCTACTGCTTTTCATTGATCACCAAATGAATTGCAGTCTACAGGATAATAACCATTACATTTTCTTTCCCAGATTCACTGTTTTGTATTTCCTTATATTTTTTACAATGATTATTATAATAGAGATTATTTCCTATGAATCATGCAACAGGGAATTATTAATCTGGCATTTTTCAAGTCCCGGCCTCGCTTATCCCCTTGCTCATGTCTCCAAGCACCAGGACCACCATGGAAAAAGTCTGGCCCTCTGCTATCAAATGGGCTCTCACTCGCTGTTAGAAACACAAGTGCAACCATGATCCTCGACATAATCAAGGATGTCGAGGCCGCAGTCTCCTGCCGCGGGGGCCGACCTGGCACTGGAGCTGGAGATATTGCCTTCCCCAAGGGGAAGGAGAATGTGGCATCTGTTCTCAATCGCTATAAGCGCCGCCTTTCGAACCAGCCTGTTGGACCCCATGATGGTTTGCCTCGCTCTCGCAATGTTCCTCTGCGCACATCCTCTTTCTCTGCCTATCATTGATCTCACTGCACTAAGTGAACATTTTGTTTGTTGGAAAACAATTTTCTCTTCTTCTTCTCTCTATATCTCTCTCCATATATAAAGCTTTGCTGCAAATTTCATTTCCTTGCATGTTATGTTGACATCCCATCAAATCATTGGAAATGTAATTGCAGCAGAAAGGAAATAAGAAAGTGTTAGAAACAGCTGTGTTATTTGTTCATTTACAATTACAGCAGAAATGAAAGAAAAAAGTGGTGGAGAGAGTTGTGTTCTTTACTCATTTCTGCTACCATGTAGCGGTTTGTAATGTCAGCACAGGGGGGGGGGGGGGGGGGGGGGGTTGGTTCAACGGGCTCAATATTGTTACCGTTAGCAAATCCCCATAAAGTTTAGTGCTATTTCATTTTCCTTCATTCTATCAACCCTCTATACTATATTTAGGGATTTGTTAGGGACCATCGCAGAAGGAATTTCTCGGACCAGCTGTTGCATGATAGAGCATCCACATAGGATGAATTAAATGAATAAGACAAAAAGTGAGCTTATGTGGCTGCTCTCTCATGCAACAGCTGGTCAGAGAAATGCCTTATGTGATGGTCCCTACAACTATTCTTATTTTTAAAACCTTGTAAATGTTTTCTTTAACTGTTAAACACCTAAAATGATATTCACCGCCTCTTTTTTCAACTTGGGACAGCCCCCCTAGTGTAAACTTAGTATTCATAAATTATAAATACGCTTGAAGGGGCTGTCCAAAGTTAAAAAAAGGGCCATATATATCACGTCCCTATACTATATGTCCAAATATATCACTTCCCTATACTCTATGTAATTGGAAAGCTTTGGTGGACCCCAACTATTAAATACCTTGTAAATGTAAATTTCTTTATGGCTATTAAATATCTTGTACGTGTAAATTTGTCATTTGCTATTTAGTAACTAGTAAGGCCCAAGAATTATTTTGGAAAACCTTGGAAAGGAATTTTTTCCAGAATTTCTTGCTTATCCATTGTTTCATTACATATAAAAAATAAAGGGGTTTTTGCAAAAGAAGTCTTTTACTTAGCTTTATGAGAAAAGTGTTCGTGAGCTCTATCTCAGATAAGCTTATCAGAGCTAGAGCTCAATGTAAACCTCTTTGGTTAATTTGAAGAAGAAAATACTATTAGAACTAACGGAGAGAGAGAGTTAAGCTATGAGAATATGTGAGACACACAAGAGAAATTGGGAATGTGAATGCACTGTTTAAAAAAAACGTGAAGCAACACTCTCAATTTCTCTTGTGTGTCTCACATATTCTCATAGCATATCTCTCTCTCTCTTGCTAGTTCTAATAGTATTTTCTTCTTCAAATTAACCAAAGAGGTTTACAAGTGGTATCAAAGCAAGGTGTTCGATTGGAATACCGGTTTGTTTTTTGATTTGTTTCGAGGGGATATCGAAGTGGGAATACCGGTTTGTTCTTTGGTTACTTCGAGGTGATATCGAGGTTGGAAGAAGAGAGGGCGGAAAGTGTTGGTTTGTTGGCGGGAATCAAATAGCTCAACAATACCAATTACATCTATTTGAAGTCGTGCTTGGAGTCGTATCTTCAAGGCCATGATCAATAGGAGGTAGTGAATGGCAACGACACCGAGGTACCAGAAGAGTGTCATTATTACGTTTCTGCAATTGTGAGGCTTCCACCGTTTTCCCGAGAGCTTCCATGCTTTAGTTGAAATTGTGTTTTCGGCAAAAGTGTTCATTCCGAAATTTTTATATTTAGTTTTTGCCAAGTAACTATTATTCTTTTTCTTCTTCCTTTCAATATCTAGTTCTTCAAAATACCAAAGAAAGGCTTACAATGGGCACCCTCCCTCTAACAGCTAGCTTTTAGGGGTGAGTTCTACCCGATTATATTCCCTACACTCAAAAACACATGTGGCCCCACATTTTTGGGTGATCCAAAGCATTCATTTAGAAGATCCTTCCATGGATAGGGTGTGTACCAAAAATCAGCCCTATAAGATCATCCTAACCCTGCCATTTGTGGAGGAAAAATGGGCAGAAATATGGACACACTGTCCATTTTCCCCTCCACCTTTGATTGGGTTAGGATGATCCTATTGATCTGATTTTTGGTACACATCCTATCCAAGGAAGGGCCTTCCAAATGAATGCTTTGGATGCCCCAAAAAAATATAGGGCCACATGTGTTCCTGAGCTAGAGCTCGGATAAGCGCTGGAACACTTTCCTCTAGCTTTATTTGCAATATTAGTCATTTGTTTGACAATTTACAAATAGAGCACATTTGAGTGAATTTTGCAAATCGATCATGCCTTTAATTTGTGACAAAAATACCCATGCTAGAATTTTTTGAATCATAAAAACACTGACAAATGTCCTGAAACGCTGAAAGACAAAAAATCTTGTGACGCTAAATGATATGTTTTGATAGGGCATGGAAATATATCTCTAAGTAAACCATAATCATATCACTTCCCTCTAAATTGCAGAAAGAAAAAAAAATTCTATGAGAATATTTTCCGTAAGAATTATTTTTCCTGCTATCCAAACAGGGCCTATAGAATTATAAATTTATTAACCTACATCTATAGTAATATCTGATGGGAAAACTTACGTGGCCCTCAGGTTGTTTAAAACCTTATAAATGTTATGTTTCCTTTAACTATTAAATAACTTATAAATATAAATTTATTTATAGCTATTAAAAATCTTATATATGCAAACTTCTCTATACCAGCTATCTGAGCAGCTGCTTCAAAAACTTATGCGGCCCCACATTTTTTGAGTGATCCAAAGCATTCATTTGGAAGGCCCTTTCATAGATAAGGTGTGTACCAAAAATGAGCCTTATAGGATTATCCTAACCCTGCTATTTGTGGAGAGAAAAAATGGTCAGAAACAGTGTCGGTCCATTTTCCCTTCCACCTTTGATTGGGTTAGGATGATCTTATAGGGCTGATTTTTTGTACAAACCCTATACATGGAAGGGCCTTTCAAATGAATGCTTTGGATCACCCCAAAAATGTGGTCAACATGAGTTTTTGAAGCAGCTGCTCAGATAAGCTATCGGAACAGATACGCAGGAACACTATTCTCTTAATATATGCCTTGTAGGTGTTGATATTTTTTAGCTATCAATACCTAACTTTTTTAACCTTAGGATCTATTTTTAATACCTTCTCTATACCTATTTATTACCTTATAGACGTAGATGTTTTTTAGCTATTAAATACCTTACATTCTCAACCTCATGCATACAATAAGGTCTGCACATTGTGCGTGCCTTTTTCTTGTATTAGTTAAGTATCTTTCTTATTTTCCAAATTTTAATTACGTCAATTTTATTGAGGATTATAGGATTTAAAGAGACTTTTTATGCCTATTCGAGCTACTTAAATCGAGGTTTTTCATCCATAGGAGAATCAATTTTCGGCCTTAGGCAACGTAGGCCCACCAAGTGAACGGTCCAGATTGATGATGGAGTTACACCAGCCAAATTCAAGGTACTGATGGTGTTGGGTTCGATTAATGTGCAGTCCATGTACAGATCTGAGGGTTAGGAACATCCTATGGAAATGATTTTCCGGTTACAACCTATTTAGGTCGTGGCCCAACAAATGAATGGCTTGGATCATCCCCTCACTCTTCTTTTTGTAAAATACCTGACTTTATGTCCCACACACCATATAAAATCTCGTATACATAATTTTTAATTGCTTGTATGAGCTTGAAGTTGTATTCGTGAGCCTGGTTGGGCCGTATTTATGTCTCACATGTGTGGCCCATTAGATGCTTTTCGCATGGGTCCGTGTTGGAGCATTTGGTCATGGCTGTTGTATGACGTGCTTGTTAAGGAACATGCGTTTGCCTAGATAATGGGCACCCCTTGTGCCAGAATCTTTTTGGTTCTTGGGACTTTTGTGGAATTTCTGCAGGAAACCCACGTTTGGTTGCTGGTTAAATAGTGGGCCCAAAAAAAAATCCCACCAACTAAAATAACACCGCACGAAACCCAAAGCTGGGAAAAAAATATCCAAGGAACCAAAATAATCCCGCAAGAAATCCAAGGAACCAAAATAACCAAAAGAAGAACTTTTTTCTTCCCAACGGTTCAAGCAACCAAACAAAGCGGGATTTTTATTTTACCGGGATTCTTTTTTCCCACCATAGTCTGGTCAACCAAACATGGGATTTTTATTTTACTAGGATACTTCCAGGGAGTTTTTTTTCCCACCAATCTCCCAGGAAGTTTTTTGTTCCACAAAATTCCCAAGAACCAAAAAACTTTTGGCATCCAAACCATCATATTCTGATTGTCAGATTCCAGCGCTTGAGTCGAAAAAAAAAAGAACAGAATCAAGCGGGGCCAAATTTTACCGTTGCATAAGGTCACCTTAGTAAAATGTGGGGTCAACTAGGTATAATGTAGAGTCTATTCGATCAAAAGTGGGGTCACCCCGGTAAAATGTAGGGGTGCAACTCGGGTTCGGGTTGAACCCGACCCCGATGGGATCAACCCAATTTTTGGGGGTGGGTTGAATTTTTTCAGGTTGGGTTGGGTTGCGGGTTGGGAATTTATAACCCGACTGAAAATTTGGGTTGGGTTGGGTTGGGTCGAGTTGGGGTGTTGGAACCCTACTCAAACTGTAACCCGACCATTTTCTGCTAAGTGTTTTTATTTAATTTTCAAATTTTAGTAATATTTACAGTTTTAGATTTTTAGTCTTTTACTTTGGATCCATTAGTATCTTAACTAGAAACTAGTGCATCACTATATCATTGACCTTTCATTTCTAACTTTCTACATTAGTGTCTTAATTAGATGAATTATATGACATCCATGCATATTTTCTGAGGAAAAAATACTGGCAGCAGAAGTACAAGTAGGGCCAACATATTTAGATGTTCTAAACACGATTCAATATGGAAATCGGGTTGAGAAAATTATTCCTTGGGTTGGGTCAGGTTGAACCCCGCCGGGTAGGAACTCGGGTTGGGATGGAAAAATGGGTTCCTCGGGTTGGGTCGGGTTGGCCTCAACCTGACCCAAGTTGCACCCCTAGTAAAATGTGGGGTCGGCTCATCCAAAAGTATGGTCATCTCGGTCAAATGTGGGGTCAACATGACCCCACTTTTTTTTAAATATAATTCCCCAGCTTTCTTTTTTTTTCCAACGCCTTTCATTTTTCTTGGCGTTGATTCTTCTTGTTTCCTTCTTCTTCGGATTCTTTTTAATTTTCAAGTGTCTTCCATTTCTTACAGCTTCGATTCTTCTTTTGTCCTTCTTCCTCTTCTTTTTTATTTTTCGGCACCAATTCTTCTTTTTACCTTCTCTTCCTCTTTTACATTTTTTCCAGCACCATATATTCTTTCTTTTTTTTTCTTTTCACCTCTTTTACATTTTTCCGGCATCTTCCATTTTTTTCGGCATAATTTTTCCTTTTCTTTCCTCCTATTTCCCTCTTTCGTGATCGTATTTGCAGCATAACTACTTAAGGGCAAAATGGTCTTTTTAATTGTATGGCACTGTAACGACCACCCTCCTTAAATCTATAAAATTAATTTTAAAAAAAAAATGTGTGAACTTTCTTTTTTTTTTAATCCAATTTTTACAGAAGGTCTTGCTATTAAATCGATCTAACATTCATAAAGCCTTTCAATATTAATAATTAAGAGAAGTAATTAAGGGCATTTGATGACTAAATTAAAAAGGCTAGTAACGTTAAAAAGAAAAAACGGTTAGAAATTATGAGGAAGGAAATCACGATCTCAAAATTTTAGAGAAGAATGGGCAAAAATGAAGATTTCTTTATGATCGTATTTATTTTGTGGTAACACCCATCATTGCTTAGAAAAACTTAAAAATCCCACCCAAATAAGTTACATACCTTATTGTTAAGATCAAAAATCAAGAGAAGAAGAGGGGAAAGAATACAGTGAGAGAGAGAGGAAGAAAAGAGAGGCTCTGACGGTTCTTGGACGGGAAACCCATCTTGATTCTTCGTCTTCCCCATTCACCGCCACCGAGAGGTATGTTGATTTTTAATTTCTTGAAATCCCATGGCAACTTCTTCTTTTTTTTTTTTGGAAACCATGGAATTTCACCCCCAAACCGTGTATGCTATGAACCCTCTCTGTTTATTCTTCAAAACCCACTTCGTTTCCACGATTTTGCCATGCCCAATATCAAGCTCCAAAACCTGCAGAAAACCAACATCTACGTTAAAACGAATTTAGGGTTTCTGCAACTAAGAAAGCAAGATGCAAAAAGAAAAAAATAAATAAATAAATACAATAATCTATACATTACCCATCTCATTTCCACGATTTCTTCATGCTCAATTTCATGTTTCAACACCTGCAAAAATCCAATATGTGTTAACAGAAATATATGGATTCTATAATCAAAGAAAACAAAATGCAAAAAGAGGAAAATAAATAAAGTGATCTATTCTTTACCCATTCAATTTTCGATTTCTCCATGCTAAATCTCACGATTTCATCACCTGCAAAACCCACATCTCTGTAAAAAAAAAAAATTAATGTTGCTGTAAACAAATGAAGCAAGGCAGAAAGGAGAAAATAATAACGTAATCTTCATATCTTCATATGCTTATGCCCCTTGTTTTACCTTGAGACACCCCCTTTTTGTTCATTCGTTTTTTTAAAAAGATATACGTCTGTTCCAGCATTTTTGTATTTTTGATCACAAATGAAACCTATATAAGGGACTTTTAATTTCCCAAAAAGAAAAGAATAGGGAGGCTGCTGATGTGGGCGTTCCCATGTTTAGCAGCAGTGTATTTTTATGCAGCAGATTTATCAATTTAATGTTTTGATAACCACACAAATATAGCTTGTCTTTTCTTAGGATAGTGTAGCAAGCGGCTGATTTTTAACACTCCAAAACTTTGTAAAAAAATTCACAGCCTCGGTCTGTTTTTCTTGATTGATGAACAGTTGCTGATTTTCAGCCCAGTAGCGTTTTGATAACTGCACAAATTAAGATCGTCTTGTCCTATTTTAATGCGAAAACCTTCACAAGCAAGGTAGTCACAATTGTGTTTTTATATATTTCACCTCACGAACAGACCTTCACTAGAGAAATAAATGCATTTAGGCATGTTCTCCACAAAAGGTCTATTCGTATACTAAACACTCTTAAAAGGACCAGTTTATAAAAGTAAGCCTTCACATAGCAATCTTAAGATAAAATGGTAAGCTTATGAGGAACTCAGAATAATGGTATGTGTATGGCCTTACTTCCAGGTTGATCACTCCCTAGTCTTGTTGGGACTTTTCGGTTTCTATCTTCACTCAGAATTTGAAAAGGCAGGTGACAGCTAGACCTTGCCTTGTAATAGTTTTCAATATAATTTGTCTATGCAATGTAGCTCTACTTATAAAATTTTGCCTTATTGATACCTGCTTAGTTAATTTATACTTGCTTGCCTGGAATAAAATGAATTGAAATGAAAAATAAATTGTTCTAAAATCTTATGCGAAGTAATCCAGGAAGAGAGACAAAGGTAATGTACTTTAATTTCCTAATTGCATATCATACATGGGGAAGAGTGAAGGGGAACTTAAGGGTGTGGTGGTATCATCCTGGGACCTAAGGTCCAAAGGCCAACGCGAGAAGCGTGTACAGCCTTTCGTTGGCAAACCATCCAAAAGGGATAGTATCCCCGAAACGGCTCGGCATTAAATGCGAGACCGAAATCCGAGTCCATAACGCCACTACCTTCAGACAGGGGTAGTGGGTAGTCGTGCGGCAAGGGCACCGGCAGAAAAATAAAAAAAATAAAAAAGAGAAAGTCAGAAAAGAACTGACAGAAAAATAAACTGGGGAAAAGCCGGATGTACCTGGGGAATGTGCTGTCTCAATTTATATAATTGTTGCATACATAGTATAAATTTGAATTATTGTAACTCCTTTTATTTATATTGCCATGGATTATATTGTATGCATTGTTTATATTGTCTCTCTTACTCTGCTCGGTCTCTGGAGGACCCTGCTCTGACATTGTTTCCTCCACCACAGGGGTTGAGGCGTTAGATGGTGGAGCGTTTGCAAATGAAGAAACCTTGGGATAAGGGACTGTGTGATCAGAGAGTTCGTTTCTGGGGTTTTTGCAATTTGACGTCTTGCGTCATTTATCATTTTTATTTCTATCAAGACTTTATTTAGTTTGGACTTTGGTAATTTAAAACTTTACTTTTCTTTTGAAGTATGAGTATTGAAATTGTTATGGTAAGACATATTTAATTTGGAATAAAATTTTATCGTGGTTGCTGATTATAAAAAAAAAAAATATTTCCAGGATTTTTGCGTTCTTTTGCTCGTAACGACTTGACGGAAATCGGGTCGTTACAGGCACCATCCAGTGTGAGAATTGTTGAAAGTAAAAGCCACCTGTCATTTAAGAAATAAAACTCAATGTCTGAGTCATTTCTTTAGGGTAATGATATTTCCCCCCTTTGACGGATAAAATCCCCGCCCCCTTAACGATTTCTGTGAGAATGGTTCACTACTTGAGGATAAATTCGCTCCCCTTAAACGTTTACCTTGGAAAGTTAATAGATAATTATAAGTGTTTTATGACTAATTTTAAAGAAAGGGATATTTGCTGATTAGTCCCTGCATGGCAAAATAATTGCTTATTAGTCCCTAAGAAAAGCATATTATCTTGTCAGTCCTACTTTTTGAAAATATTTGCTAAAAGGTCCCTAAAACTCAGCTACGTCAATTTTCTAGGTTAAAAATTCTAATATGGCAAATTTACCCCCAACCTATTTAACAGGTTGTAGTGTTTTTTTTAATTTCACTTCCATTATTTTCGGAAAAAGACTAGGAAATAAGCAAAATATTATCTCTTTGAATATTCTATTCGAAAATCCTTCAACAAAAAAATCATTTTAGGAATTAAATAAATTGAAAATCTCTCTAAAATATTAAATATAGAGTAAGAAATTTTAGGAAAAAAGTTTCGTTTGTAACTTTTCCAGAATTAAATAAATTGAAAATCTCTCTAAAATATTAAATAGGGTCGGAATAAAGTAAGAAATTTTAGGAGGAGAAGAAGGGAGAATGTCAAAGGAAAGTCAAAATGGGCTAAATCGTTAACAACTTTGAAAGATTTTTCAAGATTTTCAAAGAGAATATTGGAAGAGATAATATTTTGCTTATTTCCTAGTTTTTTCCCGAAAATAATGGAAGGGAGATAAAAAAAATGCAAAAACAAATTAAATGGGTTGGGGGGTAAATTTGCCATATTAGAATTTTTAATGGAGAAAATTGACGTAGGTGAGTTTTAGGGACCTTTTTAGCAAATATTTTTTAAAAGTATGACTAATAAGTTAATATACTTTTCTTAAGGACTAATAAGCAATTATTTTGCCATATAGGGACTAATCAACAAAAATCCCTTAGAGAAATGAATCAGACATTGAGTTTTATTTCTTAAATGACACGTGGCTTTTACTTTCAACAATTCTTATATTGGGATGGCGCCATTTGCCAGATGAATTAAATAAATGAGACCAAATCTGAGCCTATGTGGCTGCTCTCATGCAACAGCGGGTCATTGAAATGCCTTCCGGTTGGTCCCTTGAAAATCCATTAAACACCTATTTCTCATATGAATAATGTGTTGGGTATATAATATAACTCATATATGTTCTAATATAAGCCCAATAAGATAATGGACTGGTCGAGTGGGCTTACTTGGGCTAGAGTATGCCAATCAATAACCCTAGTGTATCTCTATATGCAAGGGCGGGAGGCAACAAACTTGGTATTCCAAACTAGATACCTAGGGTGTAATGCTTTAAGCAACCTTGCTTGACTCTAACATAATGTTTGCCTTTTCCTCTACATTTTAAATGTAAATTTCCAAAGCTATTAAATACTTGGAGTGCAACTCGGGTCATCGACCCAAATCCGACTTGACTCTCAACTTGATGAAGGCTAACCCGATCCAACTTGAAAAATTAATATCTCAACCCAAAACAATTAATATCTCAACCCGACCCGAGTTCCCAATTTGGGCTAGGTTATGTCGGTTTGACCCGGTTATGGTGATATCTTTCCCCTTTAAGTTTTTATGCTCTAAAAAAACAAAACAGAATAATGGTAATTATTTTTTTTTAAATGTCGAGTTTTAATGTAGGTCGGGTCAACCTAAACACAACCCGACCCAACTCGGGTTCTTCCTCAACCTGAACCCGACCGACTCAAACCCAACCCAACCCAACACAACCCAACCCGTTATTTTGTGTTGCCCCCCTAAATTGATAATATACAATTACGTTGAAGCAACCATGGAGGTAAGTATCACAATTTACTATTTTTAAAAGTTTCAGTCATCTTCTCTAAAAGCCATCGATTGATCCTTCCTTTCTCAGACCATCTTATTTATCATTGAGAACGTACAGAGGTTCTTTGGCATGACACAGTAAATGGCGTTTTCGTAATTAGATGAAAATTTTCTTCAGTTTATGATCCCACCGGTCAGATGATTTTAGGCATCGGCTGCAAATCTGTTGAGTAGATGGACACGTGTAAGGTATTGGAATCCACGTGGCACGGATGTTACATACCACCCCAGAAAATTCTAATTTGGTGTAGGAGCCACGTGTTACTGCGGGGACGAACAAATGAACGGCTTAGATCATCTAGATAGGTGGGCCCTACTTACCCTTTTAGTGGGATTGTAAGAAATGGTAGAATGTCCCAAAAAAACAAGTTTTCTAGTAACTATGGTCCCATCCCACCAAATTCTGCCATTTCCCCTCTTAGACCAAGGAAATGTATATTAAAACGAGCATCTCATATGTTTTTATTTTGTTTATTTATGGGTGGATGCAGGGGAAAGTGAGTGATTTATATATCTAGTAGTCATCTGTGAAGAAAGAAAGAAAGTAAACAAACATGTGTTGTGTGGTGGTGATTTCCCTGCCGATGATTCTATTTGCAATGATCTTAGCCGTTGCTTGTTACTTGTTTGGTAGACCCCAAGGTCGATCTGAAATACGAAGGGTTCCGCAGTATTATGGGCCTCCAGAGCCTCCTGTTCAAGCCCAGCCCAATGACAAACTACCACAAGTCTAGAGAAGATGTACATCGTAGCATTGCATTTATGTTCTAGGAAATTACATGGTGTTTTGTATATCAAAATATGCTATATTAAAATGATAATACACCGTACTTTTATATATATTACTCTCTCTCAACACACAAATGAAAAAAAGTAAAGGAGGATTGCAATGGATGTAGAGCTTTCTTCTTCTCTCTGAATGGTAGCACTTTTTTCTTCTTAAAACATTGAAAAAGAGAAGTGATGGTAGCACACAATGTAATAAGTATACATTCGCTTACTTTGATTCTGTTACTTACAGAGGTTCATTAATCTTTTGATGTTGACACCTTCTACCATGAAATGTAAAAAGTATATAGTATTATCATGGAAATCACTTCCTGTAGAAAACAATACAACATTACGTATATTCAGAAAATTTTTGGTGAATCAAATGTCCAAAAGTTTCAGAAAATGTTTGGCAAGAGTTCACGAAAAATCCAAAAAAAAAAAAAGATGTACCCATGACTATGAGACGCATGCATGTGTGTGTGTGGTTTTTTTTTTTTTTTTTTTTTTCAAGAGATGTGTTTGCTATATGTATAGTTATTTTCCTAGATGAGATACAACCAAGGTTTCGGGTATAATATCGGTCCTTTAAACTGAAATTTCGGTAGACGCACTCGAAATGTCGTTTTTTTGGGCCGAAATTCTGTAAAGAAATAAAAATAATAATATTTTATTGAAAATTTTGCTGAAATTTCCAAAATTTCAGTCCTGGCCGATTTTCGGCCGAAATTTAAAACCATGGATACAACAACTAGCATAAAGGTATTGTTAAGTGCATGGGGGAGCCCATAATCTTTGATATTGAATCTTCTTTTCCTCAGAGAACTGAAGAGCCGAGTTTCTTTCCCACCAAATCACGTCTTACTGTAATCAAAATCTGATCAACTGCGTCCACCAGTTTAAGATCAATGATATTAAAGACATCACAATGCAATTTGGGAATTTTTAAGATCAAGAAGCAAGAGAACTAAAACAGACTAAATAGGAGTAGGAAACTATTGCTATACAGTGATTCTGAGCTACTGATATGTATTTCAGCCATCGCAACCAAGCTTCATCTTGGCATATTCTGTACATAGCTTTCCTAGAAGTTCAGATAAAAAAATCACCGTGGACAATCTCTGGGCTCATCGACCATAAGGAGGAGAATTGTATGTGCAATATTACAAAATGTTACAGGAACCGGGTCGTGATTAGAACCTACCTCAGTGAAGAGATGCAAGCCAAAACTGATCAGTTGTCGTCATCCGACAAGCAAACAACCTCTGCCGATACACGAGCAATTCCAGCCATAGAAGGACCCCTGTTGTTAGTGTCTGGAACTAGGTCAGAGGGAACCCATGTGTCAATTGTCAAGCCCTGATCCCGTAGGTTTGTTCCAGAGTGACTATCCATGCCCATAAGTAGCTCAAGAGCGGACGGAGAGTAAGTGAGGGAAAATGGCAATGCAGTTCGAGTGCCTTGCAAATTCGTCCCACTAGGAGCTCCAAATGGGCTAGACATAGAGGCAAGATTAGGGAGAGATTGCTGATTAGGGATCACACTTGGCAGGGGTGGGTGATTGGGGGCCATTGTCCTATAGGACTGGAGGTGTGGGGCTGGGGCCCGTGGTTCAGGGCTAACATGGAGGTTTATGTGGGACGGGATAATCGGATTAAAATAGGGTGTAGCAGTAGGATGTGGGGCTGGGGCTGGGGCTCGTGGTTCAGGATGGCCAACTTGGATGTTTGTGTGGGGAGGGATGATTGGGTTAAAATGGGATGTGGGACTGCATGAGAACAGTGCAGAGGAATGGTGAACTACTTGAACGGGTTGGGTAGGGGCTGTGGGCGGAACAGGGGCCAGAACTGGGGCCATAATAGGGTACGGTGCAGAGGAGTGGTGAACTCCCTGAACAGGTTGGGTAGGGGCGGTGGCCAGAGCAGGGGCCAGAACTGGGGCCCTAACAGGGGATATGGCACGGGCAGGCCTCTGAACAGTTTGCAGCAAGGCCTGTTGCAAGGGCTGCTGAGAACACTGCGCAGAAGTAGATGGCAGTCCTGAAAGAAGAATAATGGTCAATGAAACTCTGCCTGAGAAATAAAGAGGTAACACAAGGAGCTCTCTTCTCAGTTTTCACCAATACTGGATAAAAAAATGGAAAGAAAAATACCGAATTGAACTAGGACAATCCATCTTCTTTCTAGCATTACTTAAATTCCGATATCTTATATTAATTATAAGCAACTGACTGACTCGCAGGTGGGAGTCGGTAGAGGTTGAAAAGTACACCAAGAAAGAGTACTTCCAGATGGGATCTTCCAGCCTCATAATCAATCACAGTTTTTTTTTCCTTTTTTTTCAAGACCCCATGATCTGACTCTCAATCAAAATATTTTATTGCTTTATTGGCCACGCAAATCAAATATAGTTTTCTGTTCTATTTTATTTTACAATCGCTTCTTGACAATCTGGGCAATGGCTGCAGCCCAAGTCCAGCCAGTAAGAGCCCTCCAGTCAGAACAGAGCATTAACAACCAAGAGTAGACAGACCCTCCCATCAGCCTAATAGTTCTTCACACAGCAGGAACACTTTGAAAATTAAATAAATTTTGAAAAGAAAGGAGAGCCCTTTGACCCTGTAAATAAGTAATTATTGGCAGTGTGCCAAAAGCTACTTGCAAACACCCAAAAATAAGACTAATGTGAGCACATATTAATAAAATTTCAAAAACATATATTTATCGGTGCTTATACTCAAGAGCTGTGCATGTGCTTATTGTGTGCCAAACATGCAGAAAGGAGAGGTTTTCATGACTGCTTCTCTAGCTTTTATGCAATGCAAAATGGATGAGGAAAATGAACAAAAGAAAATAAGAAAAAAATCCTAAGGGGCCTTATAGATTCTACCTTGCCTCGCTGCTGGTGTAGCATTGCAGAATTTATACTTGAAGGACTCTGCCAACATCCAATTCAATTGAAACTTTTCAAGGTTTGTGTCAATCATTTTGTGCCTCTGTACCAACATCACCTCTCTATCCTGAATCAAACCATTGTACTTCCGACGAACTTCTTCGATTTCTCTCTCACACTCTGACTTGAGGCGAATTTTCTGCGTATTGAACAGGAAATTGAAACAAATAAAACATCTAGACAACAGGGAAAGTTTCCATGACAGTAGAGAATTATAACAGCACCACAACAACATTTAATAAGTTAAGGGATCTCAAATACGAACCTCATCTTCATGCATTTTGGAAGTGATATCCTTTTCTTTATGAAGTTTTGCCATTTCGTTTTGAAATGGGTCAAGGTGAAACAGAGGAGTCCGCCGGGTAGTCGTGGGATATTGTGGAGGACGATTATAGGATTCTGGCAAAATTCCCCTGCTTCCTGGATCCGCAACAGGTGTTACTTCCACAGGCATGTTGGTATATGGAGGCATATGTGGCTGCATGATAGGTTGGGATGGAGAATGATTTGATTGCTCTACTTGTGAAGGGATATCTAAATTATTCGATTGCTCTACTTGTGAAGGGATATCTGAATTATTCGATTGCTCATCTTGTGAAGGCAGGGCCTCAACTGGTAGTTGTGCTGCAACCTCAGTTTGTTGGATAGAATTACGCTCCGAGACCAAATTGTTGTTACCATTGGACAGTTCATTTTGTGATGATGTGGCATCAATGGGCTGAGGAGTCAGAACCTCCATCTGTTGGAATCTCTGCCCTTCATAATTCGGCATGTGTTCGATTGCCGCTTCAGAATAAATAAGTGGTGGATGACATTCGATGGAGGGCACCTGGCATGTATGAAATTGATAAGAATATGCAATTAACAAGTTCTATCTCTAGTCTATATAAACATGCAAGAGTATGTTTGTACACACAGCCAACTTTCGCAGCATGGAAAAATCACACATCACACCATTAGGGATGACTAGCTAACATAATTTTCAGCCAGACCGCAGCCGTTAATAAAATCCTCAAGAACAAAATGCCAAAGTGCCGATAAACCAGTTAGGCTATTGAGTATTTTGTGGATGATAGTCATATCTTGTGATGGTTTTGGAACAAGAAATCTCAAAGTTATGAGGGCGTTCTTTTTTTTTTTGAATGGTAAAAGCATTTCATTAAAAGATATCAGAGGGGCAACCGAGATGTTCAATACATAAGGAAAAGAAACAATAAGATACAATAAACAATCTCAAAATCTCAGGGGGGAAGAAAGTCAAAAACCTCCAATTGGGGCCTACCAACCCCTAATCGAGCTAGCCTGTCCGCATCACTATTAGCGGATCTTCTCGCATGCTGGAAGTAAACGGGATAGTCCCCCACATGATCCTGTATTTCATCTACCAAATGATCAAATCTCCAAGGGTGAGGATGGCTCCAAAGCATCGAAGTTATGACGTTTACGGAGCCACCCTCCACCACCAAAGAAGGCAACACCCTCTCCTCCGTAAGTATAATGCCCTGAAGAACCGCCCATAGCTCTGCCTCATTACTCATCTACCCCTATAGGACCATCCACCTTAAAACACGAGGTCGTTATTCTATTTCCGCTGCACCATCTACGCACCATAAACTCAAATTCAACTGAAGCTCGACAGGTAATATGGGTCGTGCCAGGGTGGGGAGTGCATTTAGAAACAATAAAGCTGACATCTTGATTACCTTCTCTAGTCAGTTAGGTAGAAAGAATTCAAATGAAACCAAAGATAGGATATTATTGTGGTCTCTGCATTTTCCTCAGGGAAATTGGAGCAATTTATGGGTTGAGGGAAACTCATCTAATGTAATTGGCTGGCCTCAGTCAATGTGTGAGCCTGTGGAACCTCCGTCATAGTGTTCACGAAATACTGGATTTCTGTAGATTTACAAATGTTTCGTTTTCATGCATCATGAGGGAGACATACAAGTTACTTGATTCACTAGCTAGAGAAGTTGTACTCTCAATAAATTTCTTAGTTGTTGCTATATAGAAGAAAGAAATATTAGTGAGGCAGGCCATGAATATACTTCCATTTCAGTTAGAGAAATGCAATATTTTTTTTCTAACAAGGCAATTATAACAACAGGTGGGAATTAGCAGGACTGTATCAATTACTCCAAAAGTCATCCCCAAGTATACGATAGGTGAAGTACAACTCAGACTAGGTCATCATCAAGCTAAAACCAAGATTTTGAGCTTGATGCATAGAAATAACCATTTTGCAGATATAGCAATTGAATTTCTTGTTTGCAAATCAAAGTGAAAAGATGTACCTGATGAGGTGAATGAGAATCATTGTGTTCAAAACTCATTGGTGGCTGAGCTGAAGCCAAATCAATCTGACTCGGCTGTGTGGAGGATATCAAGTCTGCACCATGGGAATTCTCCTCACAAATGTGCCGATCAACTTCAGAATTTATTGTTCCTTCCAAGGCTACACTGTCCATCCTGTAATTTTCATTGCCAACTCCAACCATGTTAGGGTTTCTCATAGGCATGTCCTCCACTACCACATCATTCGACACTACATCCGGAACATTTGCTTGTATTACACCTGGTGAAGTTGATTCTGCCACTTCCAACACATCCGGCAGCCTTGAAGAAGGCTCCGGCATCTGCCTGGTATTCTCTGAAGCATCACATACTCCGCTTTGCTCACTGATCTTTATCCACTCCATCCTGAACCCTGATTGGGGCAAAGGATGCTTACGAATTGACTCAACCAGTCTCCCATTTTTCGCTTCTTCCAACCACCGAACTCCTAACCGCTTTTCCTCAGTCCTTGCGTCAAGCTGCATAGCCACAAGTTTTCTCTGGGAATTCACCATATGACTCTCAAGTTCCTTCATTTTTCTTCCAAAGTTCTCTTCGAGCTGTTTCAGCTTTTCTAACCTGTCCAAAAGAGTTCTATGCCTACTCTTTATGAGATTTGATTCCAGCCTGTGTGCTTCCTTCAGCTTCGCAATTTCCTTCTCTCTATATTCATGGAAAGCCCTGACCTCCTCTTGTTGCCGTAAAATGATCTTTTCTGTCCTTCTGGCACAAGCTTTCTCAACTCGTCTAGTACAACGGCTAATATATTCGATATTCTGGGACCCATTTCCATCAAAAAGGTGAGGCAATAGATGCACATCTGTATCCTGCGTGTTAACCGTGGCATTAGCTTCTTCATGGTCAGGTTCCCGCTCCACAAAAACTCGCTGTTGGGAGGAATTACAACTCTGAGAAGTCTCTCTTATCTCTCCTTCTTCCAGTTCTTGTTGTTCAGATCCCACATCTTTGTTTCTTGGTGCAGATGACTGGCCTTCCTGAGAATTTGGTTCAGTGGCATTTTTAGATGTGCCTGTTCGGCATGAAAATTTTCTCTTCAGCACCCTTAACATGGAATAAACAGACTTGGCCTCCTCATACTTGCATTCAAAACGCAATTGTTTTTTCGCGAGTTTAAGTGATTCTCTTCGATCCACCTTGTGATCCAAAAGGGAAGCTGCCACCCAACACTAAATATTGCAAAAAGGAACATTAAAATTGCCAAATATGCAAATAAGAAAAAAACTATCACAAGATCTCAGCTAAAAACAAAATGAAATAAAATTAACAAATTCGAATGGGGCTCGTACAAAATTACAAGACCTCAATGATTTTTTTTTTTAATTTTTTGAATGGTACAAGACCACAATGATAATAGCCAAAAATGCATAGAGTAACTATGGTACTTCTAGAAAACAAGTTGCCAATGAATACAAATTTTCAGGAATGATCGAATTGGCTCAGATTACATTAGAAGTCTTTCCAACAATACAAACACCAGTTCTGTATTCTTAATTGCAGTCCCATCCTATTTTCTTGATTGTAGTCCTAGTGAACTGAAAAACATGAATGTAATTAAAACAGAACTGATGGAAATTTTAATTACAAGATTAACTTTGGTACTTTTGATATTTAAAGTATTTCTCTATTCTTTCCCCAGCGAATGACATTATTTCAGGAAAAAAACAGGTAAATACTAGTTTTATTACAACGCATAAGCAAAAGTGGGAGGAATAAGATAGGAAACAAGGCTCCCCGTTGATTCCTCTGGAACAGGACACCAGTAAAAATGATTTTAGTATGCTTCTTTAATGACATTACATCACAAAAAATGGGTAATTACAAATTTTATTACAGGGTATAATTAAAAGTGGGAGAGAAATTGGAAACCAGGTTTTCTGACAATAGTGGTGCCTGTGAGATTCTTCTGGAATTGGACACAATCCCACTAATAAAAATGATTTATTTCACTTATTTTATGGAAAGAAAATATGATACTACAATTTCTGAATTAATCATCTGGTAAAGTGCATACACTCTTTACTTATAGGAAAAACTAAAAAAGCGAGCAATTCCAAGAATTTATTTTCATTAGGTGGTTTAATAAGAACATGTAATATTTTGTCATGTGCAAGAAATTTTCAAACCTAGTCTATCTAGATCATATGGAATTTGCTAGGCAATATCACAGCTGATTTTTGCATGATAGAAAAGCCACACAGGCTCACTTTACAGCAGATTTTCTCTTTTTTATTTAACTCATCCAAGGTGGCTTTTCTCTCGTGCAAAAGTCATCTGCGAAATGGATTTCTACAAAATGGCCTAGCAAACCCCAAATCATATATGACACTTTATTCCCTTTAATCAATCATTCGTTGGCCAGAAATACCAAAGATGTTTATAATGCAGCCAGATAATGGAAAAAGAGACAAGGAGACAAAAAGTCTAACCAGAGAAATCTGAAGAGCCTGTAATATAGTCTCTGGTTCCCTGCTGACACGATGATTATTCATCAAGTATTCTAGAAACTTTCCAGCCATGCGTTTGACATCCTCCTGTAAAATTCAAAAGCATCTATATCAGCCACACACATCTTACAGTCTGAGTGCATCACTCGGAATGGATAGAAGCCTTAGTTGTCAACTAATTCTAATTAAAAAAAACAAGTAATCATTGGTAGACCCCATTATCTTCAAATTCTCAGCATACAAAGATCTACAAATGAGTAATAAACATGCCCAAGAAATTAACAGATTCATAGTAAAGCATACGGTACGCGTACTATGAAGGAAACAAAAGATAGAAATAACAAATGCTCTTAAAAACAATTCACGATTTAAAAATAAAAAATAAAAAGTTCCAAAACAAAATATTGTGATAACCAATGCCATTAATGATGCTACGATCCACACTTCCAATCCTTTGATTTAATTTGAATCCCTTAGAAGATGATTCATAATTCAACTTCAATCCTATTTGACCATGAACACATAAAACTGTTAAAGTATAAAAGAATAAATAACGCCTTCTCCAACAGCTTAAGCTTTTGAAGTAACTGGTTGTTTCAAAAAACTACACACTTTTTCTCAAAAGATAGCATGATGGTGATTGCCAGAAGTAGTAAAGTTAGTTTTATCATATAATATTTTTGACTGAATAGTGATGTAATGGAATTGCAGTTACCATACTCTGACTAATTTCCCATGCCTATATAGTTTGCATGCTCTATATATTTCATTAATACATACAAATGCAAATGGGAGCAACAGCAAGAAGGCGGGAGTCACTAACAGGAAGTTGGTAGACTAGACCATCAAAGGGATCTGCAATTGGAATAGATATGGGAATAAACTCCTCCAGTCAGGAGAAGGAATCCAGTGAGGTGAATGGCAACGGAGCGTTGGCATTTCCAAGAATGTCTTGATGAAAAATAGTAGCATGGGACATCAGAGGGGTTGGATCTAGGGAGAAAACGAGGACATCTAAAAGATATAACTTGAATTAAAATCCCAATGCGATAATAATTCCAAAATCAAAGACCCAATGATTGATGACAACTATATCTCAGCTAATGAGTAAGAGTCATGATTGGGCTGCTCCTTCCAGCAATAAGGGCAGCAGGTAGAATCATTTTAATATGTAAAATAGGAAGGCTCACATCCCATGAGGTGTTTTGTGGGATTTTTTCAAGTTCTATCAGCCCATCTTCAGTAGATGATTAATCCCAAATAGTCCAAGAGCTTGAAGCATATGGTGACATGAATTGAATAGAATCAAAGCAAGATAGAATTATCTACGGTGTATGGTGATTGATGTCAATACCATCAGGTTGGCTCACGATGAGCATGATTATGCTCTCCGAGATATAGTAATTAATTTCAATACCACCGGATTCTCACACGACGAGTATGATTATGCTCCCAGCTATGCTATATCAGTATGGGTATGAGTGTCGGATTTGGCAAACCTCAAAAAGAATGATTTGTGGATTCACCAAAATATATTAATCAATTCACAAAATTGATTTTTTTTACATAATAATATGGTAATAACAAGCGTTATCAAAAAAATATGGTAATAACAAGGGATATATTAAAATATTTAATAGGTGAGTAAATATAATGTTATATTTTCATTTAAGAAACTTACTATTAGGATGGGTCAACCTCAAAACATGCAGTAATTGTAATTTGTAAAGTTGTTGTAGTAATATTTAGAAGAAACGAATAAAAGAGATCTAGAAGTGTCTCAGTCTCTCAGAGATACCTGAAGTATTAGAATCCCAGACGTGTCTAACACGGGTACATAACCTATTTAGAAGAATCCATGTAACATGGGCTCCTTGACATTATACAATCATATGACTTTATTGTACCATTGGGCTCTCTCACGACAAGTATGATTATGCTCTCAGAGATTATATAATCAAATGAGCTTATTGATCTTTTGTTGGAGTGCCAGATTCACATGATCAAACCAATGATAACCACTGACCAGGCGCACAAACCATGGTTTTTGTTAAATGTACTGACGCCTACTTAGGGGCACTTTTGTCTTCCATATATATATATATATATATATATATATATATATATATATATATATATATATATATATATATATATATATATATATAGGAGAAATTCAAATAATTCTCTCCTTTTCTCTTCTGCTATATAGTATATAGATATATTATGTATGGGGGGAGAAAGCTTAAGGCATTCACTATCTCCCACGTACGATTCTGTCCCTCGTTCCCCTCCTTTCTACTCTAAATCTTACATCTAACATGGTATCAGAGCCATGTAGATGAATCCTAGTTTCTTCACCTCCAAAACCCTAACCCTAATCTAACTCAACCCAAAGCAAGAATCGTACCACTAGACCCAAACCCTAACAACTAAATCCAAACCCAAACTCAACCTAAGCCTACTTGTATGCCGTACACCTCATACCGTCTTCTCCTCTTCCTGTAACCCCATCATACCACCATCTCTTGCTGTAGCCCCCTTTCAATGCCGTAATACTTCCCTTTCTTGCCGTAACCCCTCATTTAGTACCGTAATAACCCATAACCCCCTTCCGTAAGATTTAGTGCCATAATAACCCATATCTCCCCCTCCTTGCCGTAATAACCAACACTCCCCGAATTGTACACCTAACCCCTCCCTATTACGGATTTAGTGCCATAATAACTCCCCCCAAACCGTAATAACCTAACCCCTCCCTCTTGCCGTAATACCCAATCCCTAATACCCTTGCCGTATAAAGTATAAACCCAACCCCTTATACTCCTCAACCCCAACCGTACACCCCTCTCCTTGCTATATATCCCATTCTTTAACCCCTCTCCCTCCCACAACCCTGCCAATTTTTTAACCCTACCAATTCTCCCTCCCACAACCCTGCCAATTCTTTATTTTTAGGCTTCTCATGATTTAATTTGGACGAATTGTTGTTTCTTGGGCGTATGTCGTGGTATTCGTGGTTCTTGGTTGGTTGTTTCTTGGGCGTAGATCTTAGTGTTCGTGGTCCGTGCTGTTATCCATGATCTAAATCGGCACCTCAGTTGTTGTTGGTGGTGGTTTGATGCGATTGGATGGTACATTTGTTGCATGTATTGGTGGTGGTTGTATTGGCACAGTTGTGCTGATTCTATTGTGGATGGGTGGCTACGTGCGTTATAGCCTCTTTGTGGTTTCTTCGTCTTGGGGGTGCTGTGGTGGTTATTGTTGGTGCTAGTCTTCTTGTGTTGTTGGCTGTGTTGTTGCCTCGTGGTGTTTGTTGTTAGTGCTCTGTGGCATTGCAGTAGGTTGTTGAGTGCCTTGTGCAGTTTTTTTTATTGTTCGGTGGTGATTGGGGTATACTTGTTGGTTGTTCTGTTTGTCGACTATTGTTATGGATTCTGTGGAGCCCTCTGCTCAGTAACTTACTACTCTCAAGGTTGATGAAGGCCGGTCTTCATCGTATATTGCTCAGTCTAGCTATTCTCATATTGAGCCTCCCCTTCAGATGACTTCAATAAAACTAGATGGGACGAATTACCCCCAGTGGAAGATGGCGGTCTACACTTATCTACTTGGCCGTAGAAAAATCAGTTTTCTTTAGCGCTCTCCTCCAATTGGCACTGACTCGACATATGATCAGTGGCACGAAGATGTATGGCACCCCATATCGCTACGTCCATGATGTATCTGCAATCCTCAAAGGAAATATGGGAGTATGTGGTTACGATGCATTCGGGAGTGGATAATCTGACTCGTATCTGTGATAGTTTTTCTGATTGGTTTAGTCTTGAGCGAGGCGACAAACCTGTGGGATCTCACTACAGTGATTACCTTGCACTCTGTCAGGAGCTTGAATTATTGTTACCCTTTTACTGTTGATCCTGAGGTTCTCAAAAAGCGTCAGTAAGAGATGCGGGTAGTTCGATTTCTTGATTCTTTGGGCCCTGACTATCTCCAGCTCCGTCAGCAGCTGGTTAGTTGGTTCACTTCTCACCCTTGCAGAGGCCTTCTCTCGTGTCCAGTGTATGCGGGTACCTCAGTCTGATGAACCTCTAGTGGATGGATCTGCTCATATTTCATATGGAGGGGGTGATCGTGGTCGTGGTCGCTTTGGGCTCAGCCATGATGGTGGTTGGTGTGGTCGTGGTTGTGGTGGTGGTCGTGAGTCAGGGGGAGGCAGAGATGGTGGCGGTCGTGGCTGTGGGGGCCGTCATTGTACTCACTATCGTCTGGATGGCCATACTGTTGATTATTGCTACGATTTACATCCTGAGCTTTGTCCATACATGCCTGTGACTGCTTCTGTTGTTGCTTCTGATTGTATTCCTTCTTCAGTGGCTCCACCTACATTTGAGTCCCTTGTTATGCCTCGTGCGGAATATGAGGAACATCTTCGTATTCGGGACAAGGGAAAAGAGCCAGTTGCCACGTTTGCCCATAAAGGTAGTCCCTCTCTAGTACTTCTTCTGGGACATGGCTCATTGATTCAAGAGCATCTCGCCATATGTCTCTGGCATGGATGTAGTCTCCATCTCGACATCTCCATCTTGACGGGACTTCAATTGTTTTCTGTTTTTATGTTCCGCCATTTCATGTTAACTTGTTATCTATTCGCCAATTAACGAAATCATTGAACTGTATTGTTTCCTTTTTATTGTGTTTTTCAGGACATGAAGACTGGGATGAGGATTGGAGTGGGCCGAGAGATTGATGATCTTTACTACATTGACCAGGCAGGTGCTGGTGTAGTAGCTCTTCGTTCCTCTATGGATGCCTATCAATAGCATTGTCGTTTGGGACATCCACCTACGGATACCCCTAGGAAGTCTTCTTTTGTTTCGGAGCCTTTCCATCTTTTCATTGTGAGTCGTGTGAGTTAGGGAAACACCATTGTGTGTCCTTCCCATCTCGTATTATTAGTAGAGTGTCTCGTCCATTTGAGCTTAAATATTTCATTATATTTGTTGATGATTATTCGAGGGCCGCATGGTTGTTTTTACTTGAAGATAGATCTCAAGTGTTTAATGCATTTCGTCATTTCTACTTCGAAATAGTCAACCATTTTAAATGTTCTATTAATTGTTTACGTATTGATAATGCTAAGGAATATTTCTCGGTATCTAATGGGTTTCATGATTTTCTTTCCTCTTGTGGTATTATTCATCAGTCATCATGTGCTCACACATCATAACAGAATGGTGTGGCGGAAAGAAAGCTTCGTTATTTACTGATATGACTCGTACACTTATGTTTCAGATGAAGGTTCCTAAAATTCATTGAAGACACTTATGTCTTCCCTCTTCCACTTTATCTGGGAAAACACCTTTTTCGCTCTTGTATCCTCTTGGTGATCCATTTCCATTAGTGCCACGTGTCTTTGGATGTGCATGCTTTGTCCATAAGCTATCTCCAGGACTTGACAAGTTGGAACCAAGGGCAGAAAAGTGCCTCTTCTTAGGTTACTCTCTGCAGATGTCACGTTCTTTGAGGACCAGCCTTATTTGTCTGCCACAGGTTCTACAATACCTGCTGACATCACTAGCCTGTCTGTCCCTATTCTGGTGGCTCCTCCTCAGCCAGCCCCTATGGTTATTCCTAATCTTCCAACAGGTCCTCCTATGGCTTCTAAGGGGGCTTAGTCACGCTTGAATTGAGAGGAATCCATCGGACTTGATAAGTTCCGCGTTAGTGGAGCGAGATTTTCCGCCCCCACTCTAAAATGTCCACTTTAGTCGCGTGGAAAGGATTCTTGCCCTCAAAATTCTCACTCTTTACAAAAACACTCGGTTGAAAATTCCACTTAAAACGGTGGAACTAGAAAATGCTAGATGAGCCGTCGTTTTAACTCTTCGCCAAGCCCTACCTACTTCTTCTCCCTCCGCCAAACTACTCACGAAGAAGGTTCTCTCTAATCTGGTTCGTTTGTCACTGGTTTGATGTAGAGGGGTTTTTTCTCATCAATTGTTGCATGTTTTCCATGGAAAAGGCCTAGAAATAAGGAATCCATATCCATATTGAAGTTCTGCCATGATTTTTGGGGTTGTAGATGATAAAAAGGAGGGAAAAAACCTTGCTAGGGTTTTGAGAACAAGCAGAGTGATTTCTAGGGTCTCCATTTTCCTAGATTATTGGGTAGTTTTTGCTCTTTTTTCTGGTAAAGATGATGGCATGTTGCTGTTAATTCGAAGAAAGACAAATATTCGTTTCTGATGTATTTGTTTCATCGATATATTTTAATCTATGTTGCTGCTAGCATCCATGTTGCATTGATGTTTAATAATTTGAAAAAAGAAAACATTATATCAATCGTTGTTTGGGAAGCTGTAACCTTATCATTTTGTTGTTTTAGATTTGGAGATCAGTAGGGGAAGATACCCACTAGCTGTTTGATGAAATGTCTCATGGTATTTTGATTCCCAAATAGCCTAACCATCAAAACTTACAGTGAGCCACATTTAATATTCAGTTGCTATTCAGGCCAATAGTGAAGGTTATCTGTGCTAGGGGTGGATTGTCAGCTAGTGGGTGCATGCCAAAATTTTCATAATGATTCCTCAAGCTAAAATTTTATAGATCTTGGGCTGTTCAACATTGATCAAATTTTCCAGATAAAAAGCAGCCATTAACTTTTGAAATAAGATTGTGTATTACATTATAGCAGCTGCTACATGTAAGCACGATATTTATTTATTCGGCCTCCAATTGGGGCCCATATGGTAATGGTTCAAAATTTTAAATGTGAAATTTTTTTAGGACGTACAAATCCCCAGACTAACGTAAAACTTGAAAGCCTTGATCACTATGAAATCCTTGCTAAAGTCCCTGTTTGGGGAGTCCCAAGCATTCCCAGTGTGACAAACAATCCGTTGAACTTCACTACAACGACTCGTAATCCAGGCATTCCTAGAGTGACCAACAATCCCGTGTGACTAACCCCCCTTAAGAGTTCTGAACTGCAAACTTATACTCGGGGACCTCGCCAGGTTGTTCATTCTACAACTGAAGAAGTGCCATCTCCGCCCAGTGATCCTCTTCCGCAATCGGATTGTCAGCCTTCAGGTACTTGTTCTCTACTCATGATTCACCAATCCCATCCCGTACTCGATCTCGTAGTATTGCTCACCCTATATCTAATTTTGTTTCTTATGACCATCTCTCACCTTCCTTTCGTTCCTTTATTTCTAACATGTCTTCGATTAATTTTCCTAAGTCTGTTACAGATGCTTTGAATCAACAGGGATGGAGAGCTACTATGGATGCTGAGATAGGTGCCCTACACTCAAATAAAACGTAGCGGCTGGTTCCTCTTCCTTTTGGTGGATAGACTGTTGGGTGTCGTTGGGTCTTTGCCATTAAGTACCTTCCAGATGGGTCTATTGAGCGCCTCAAAGCCCGCCTTGTAGCTAAAGGGTACACTCAAACGTTCGGTGTTGATTATCAGGAAACGTTTTCGCCAGTTGCTAAGATTCCATCGATTTGTGTATTGATCTCTCTGGCAATTAATCATGGTTGGCCACTATATCAACTTGATGTCAAAAACGCCTTTCTTCACGGCGATCTGTCTAAGGAAGTTTATATGGAGCAACCTCTCTTGGGTATGTTACTTAGGGGGAGATGTGCTCATCAATATGCCGTCTTCATCAGGCGATTTATGGAGTCAAACAATCGCCCAGGGCATGGTTTGGATGATTTAGTGCTGCGATTTTGCGTTTTGGGTTGAAGCAGTGTGTTGTTGATCATTCTGTGTTCAGTCACAAATCTAGTTCTCGATATATTCTCTTAATAGTATATGTTGATGACATTGTAATTACAGAAGATGACAAGTCTGGCATACACAATCTGAAGTCCTCTCTCCAAGGTGAATTTTCTACTAAAGATCTGGGTCAGCTCAGATACTTTCTTGGTATTGAGATTGCTCGCTCTCCTCATGGTCTCATAGTCACAAAAGAAATATGTGTTGGATATTTTAGAGGAGACAGGCTCAATGGGGGTGAAACCTGCGGCTATCCCTATGGATCCAAATGTTAAACTTCCTGATCAAGGAGAGTTGCTGAATGATTCTGGTCGATATGGAAGATTGGTTGGTACACTAATCTATTTGACTGTCACCCGTCCAGACATATCATTGGCAGTTGATATGGTGAGTCGCTTTATGAGTGCTCCACGTACTTCCCATTGGGCCGCTGTCATCCAGATCATCAAATATTTAAAGGGTACGCCAGGTAAAGGTCTGTGCTTCAAAAAATATGGGCATGAAAAGGTAGAAGGATTCAGTGATGCGGATTGGGCAAGATCTTGCACATTTGTCGAAGGTAATCTGGTGTCGTGGAGAAGTAAAAAGCAAGATATTGTGTCCAAGTCAAGTGCAAAAGCCGAGTATCGAGCTATGTCATATACGAGTGGGGAGCTAATATGGCTTCACTCATTCTTATCAGAGATTGGGTTCACATCGACGTCTCCAGCACAGTTGTATTGTGAATACAGAGCGGCAATTCATATTGCAACGAATCCGGTGTTCCATGAACGAACCAAGCATATTGAAGTTGATTGTCACTTCATATGTCATCGAATTCAAAGTGGTGAGATTTGCACAGTGTTTACCCGATCTGCAGATCAACTTGCAGATATGTTTACCAAACCATTGGGTGTGCAAAATTGAAAGATTCTTGTAACAAGCTTGGAATGTACATTCCAGCTTGAGGGGGAGTGTTAAATGTACTGACGCCTACTTAGGGGCATTTTTTTCTTCCATATATATATATATATATATATATATATATATATATATATATATATATATATATATATTATGTATGGGGGGAGAATGCTTAAGGCATTCACTATCTCCCACATACGATTATGTGTCTTGTTACCATCTCCTTTCTCCTCTAAATCTCACATCTAACAGTTTTAAATTTCCACCAAAATTATACATAACGGGCAAAATGTTTCCGTTTCTATCCCTTCTGAAATGACACTGAAATTGAAACAAATACTGAAACTAAAATTGTAATTGCATTAGTGATATACTATATTCGTGTGTTACATAATTATATTTATATGATTGGCATGTGAAATACATGTGAAATGTGGCATGTACTAAATTAAACAACACCAGTCACTATGCATTTTATGTTATTAAACCATTATGGATGGTCGTGATGTCTGGTAGAGACCTATGAGAACAATATAAAAAAAAACAATTTCAAAAGAGAATGGATGGTTATCTTGCTTATGTGATGGTTTTTACTTGTATTTGTACTTATTATGGTATGTGTATTTGTACTTATTATGGCATTTCCTGGTGTTTCGTCTTAAAATTCTTTCATTTGCATATGTTTCTATGATTTAAAAAGATTTTCATCAAAAATTTCAACCGAAACCAAAATGTTTCCATTTCAATGACGACCAAAACCGAAATTCAAAACCTCCAAATGGACGTTACACGTGTGTGTACCATTTGCATATATGTTTCTATGATTGTATAGGATTTCCATAAAAAAATTCAACTGAAACATTTCCATTTCTGTGGCGACCGAAACCAAAACCAAAATTTAAAACCTTGACATGGACAATACGGGTGCCTGTACCATAAAAACAAAGATAAAAACTAAAGCCACATATAAGTAATTATCAGAAAGATTTTACTATTACTTAAAAAGAGAAATTTGCTTGGAAGACATGAGCCTAGCAACACTCAACCGCCAAGGTAACATGGCATATGGTCATGCCACGTGTACTATTATAAGTAGCAACCAGATGAGTAGCCAAATGAGTAGCTCCCCTTCCTAGCCTTAAATCCAAATTTAAAGTTTAATTAAGTTCAAATATTAAATATTCAGTGCCACGTATCCTTCTATTATAAGTAGCAACCAGATGAGTAGTCAAATGAGTAGCTCTCCTTCCTTGCCTTCAATCCAATTTTAAAGTTTAATTAAGTTCAAATATTAAATATTCAGCCAAGAGAATGAATTATCCTTGATGCTACAACTATTGGCTGGCCAACCATATATATCTTGTCAGAAGCAGTTAGGATATAGTCCACCACGAGCACTGGTTTTGTCTTTCATCTTTACTAATAAGGGAAAACCCTCCTTAACTCGAGTGGGTCCACCCACCTATAGATGCTCTCGTTTATAACTTAAATTATAAATGTGAGAGCTTTGCTGAGAATGTCTGCTAGTTGATCTTCAGAACGAACAAAAGGACCCGTAATGATTTTGGCCTCCACTTTTTCTCTGACAAAGTGACAATCAACTGTAATATGTTTGGTTCTCTCACGGAAAATAGGATCATAGGGAATATGTATCACCCTTTGGTTGTCACGGTAAAGTTTCATAGGTCTATCAACTATAACACCGATCTCTTTATGAAGATTTTTGAGCCACAAAAGCTCACTAGTAGCATGAACTATGGCCATGTACTCAACCTCAACACTAGACCTCAGAACCATGACCTGTTTCTTATTCATGTGACAAGAGTACTTCCAACGAAGGTGCAATAGCCACTAGTAGATCAACGATCCGTATGAGAACCTGCCCAATATGCATCAATATATCCATCTACTGTTAGGTAACCCCTTTTCGCACATAAAACACATTTTCTAGGTCTTCCCTTCAAATAACTCAGGATCCTATGAACTGTCCCCATATGAGTAGATCGAAGCGAGTGCATGAATTTGCTAACTACACTTACGACATAAGCAATATATGGGTGAGTTGTAGTTAGGTACATAAATTTTCCTACCAATATGGGTGGTTGTTAAGGACCTACGCCTTCTTTCCTCCCAAAAAATCTTACTCTCCTCTCTTCCTCTCCTCTTTTCCTCTATTCTTTTCTTCTTCTTCTTCTTTTTTGAACGGCAAGGGTTTAAAATAATAAGAGAAATGCCCAGCGACCTAGGTGATCAGTAGAAGATATCAACAAGTAAAAATAGTATAAAAAGCATATGAACATCTCAAGGAGACAGTTAATCTAACAACTATAGGCTTTCCTTGAGTACCCTTGGCCTAGCCATCCTATCTTTGTCACTATTTGCTGATCTTTTGACATGATGGAAGTAGATGAGCCAGCCAATTGGTCATGGATCTCATAAAAGTATAAAACCAATGAGCGAATCTCCAGGGGACAGAATAACTCCCCATTATCCACCAGACAATGTCAAGAGAGTCTCCCTCCACCATCATTTGATCATAAGGCTACCCTCTAAAGACAGTCTCCCTGCAGTATCACTTGATCCATAAGGCTACCCTCTAAAAATAGTAAGCCCTGAAGCGCTGCTCTAACCACCTAGCCATCCTATCTTTGTCACTATTTGCTGATCTTTTGACATGATGGAAGTAGATGAGCCAGCCAATTGGTCATGGATCTCATAAAAGTATAAAACCAATGAGCGAATCTCCAGGGGACAGAATAACTCCCCATTATCCACCAGACAATGTCAAGAGAGTCTCCCTCCACCATCATTTGATCATAAGGCTACCCTCTAAAGACAGTCTCCCTGCAGTATCACTTGATCCATAAGGCTACCCTCTAAAAATAGTAAGCCCTGAAGCGCTGCTCTAACCTTCCCAATATGGTCGAGAAAGCCCACAACGTTGACCTGTTTTTATCTCTAAGCAGTCCACCTACTGCTGGCCTAGGATTCACCATACTTTTTTTTGAAATGGTGAATTT
Organism: Tasmannia lanceolata; assembly: GCF_043159265.1. Lineage (NCBI taxonomy): Eukaryota > Viridiplantae > Streptophyta > Magnoliopsida > Canellales > Winteraceae > Tasmannia > Tasmannia lanceolata. The sequence goes on along the minus strand of NW_027518714.1, from coordinate 15,775,245 downwards.
TTTTATTTTATTTTTCTTGAAAAAGAGTGAGATGGTCCTCAGAGAAGATGGAGATACAATGACGAGCAAATACAGGGGAATAAGAGAACACTGACCAAAAAAGAAACAAAAGAGACTCAAGGAGGAAGTTAAAAACTTCCAGGCTTTCCTTAAGGCCCCTGCTCGGGCAAGACGATCAGCCTCTTCATTCGTGGACCTCCTAACATGATTGAACGAAATCAAAGACACCCCCACAATATCTTGGATCTCATCTAAAAGATGAGCGAATCTCCATGGGCAAGGAGACGAGCCTTTTAGCCATTTAAAAAAAAAGAATCTCCTTCCAACACCACCAAGTCCAGCCTTTCCTTGTCCAAAAGTTCAATTCCCATATGAGCCGCTCTCACCTCCACCTCACTAGCATCCGTAACGCCAATGGGGCCAGAGAATGACCAAATCACCACGCCCTCCTCATTTCTAAGGATGCCTCCAATGCCCGCAAACCCCAGATTGCCCATACTCGAACCATCAAAATTAAGCTTTAGGAAACCCCAACCCGGAGGAACCCAAACCTGAGCGATCACAACTCTGCTCTCGGCACTGAAACAAACTTCTCTCCACCCATTCCATAAGTCAAAAGCAGACACAAACTTGAATTGTGGCAATGGCTTGACCCATAAAATGGATAGAGCGATGACCTTTAAGAAAAGGAAAGATAGGGCCTTGCTCAGGCCATCAAAGATCCTCGCATTCCACTCCTTCCATATCACCCATATAGTGGCTAAGAAGCAAACATTCCATAAAACTTTCCCTCTCTTTTCCCCAGGGACGGATTGCCAACCCTCCAAAACCTCAATTACGGTCTGAGGAAATACCCATGATATCCCAAATCTGCTAAGGACCTGGCACCACACTTCCCTAGCAACCCTAAGGTGAATAAATATGTGATTCATTGATTCTCCTGCATCAATGCAAAGAGGGCAGTGATCGACAATCAACATTTTCTGCTTTCTAAGGAAGTCGACCATCTGAATCCTGTCACGGAGAGCCGCCCACCCAAAGATGCAAACCCTGGGTGGAGCGAGGATGGACCACACTTTAGCTACTCTGGATGACGCAGGGCAAGGCACAAGATGATAATATGATTTGACAGAGAAATCCCCGGATGAGACCCATCCAAACCCTCTTATCCTCCACCCCCCCCCAAACCCTCCCCTCTCATATAGCATCCTTCTAGCACTCCCAAGAACCTGAATATCACTCAAGCTCTCTATCAAAATTTCTTCTAAAAGCCAGCCTCCAAATAACCCGCATATCCTCCCTGTCACAACAACAGTCTTTCACCAAAGCTTCCTTTGCAACTGCAATTAAAAATAGAGCATGAAACATATCTTTGAGAGGAAGAGGGAAGCACCACTTATCGAGCCAAAAACGCACCCTATCACCTGAGTGCACCCTGAAAATGGTTCCTTCTGAGAATTTGTGTTTGTATCGCATAATATCTCTCCACAGCATGACACCTTGTTGCCTAAAGTGGTCACCGGACTCCCAATGCCCTGAAGCTGCTCCATATTTGCTTTCTATTACCTTAGCCAAAAGCTGAGCACTTCTCCAAACGTCAACAACCAATTGCTTAGAAGAGCTTCATTCATTTCCTTGATTCTCCTTACACCCAATCCACCAGCTTTAATCGGGTTACAAACCTTCTCCCAACAAACGAAAGGGATTCCTCGCTTCTAATTCGATCCCCCCCCCCCCCGTCCTACCAAAAAAAATAGAAGGAAATCTTCTTTTAATCTTCTCCAGCCTCTGAATAATGCTTATTGGGCATTTGAGCAACAATAGTTGATAAAGGGGTTTGTTAGCCAACACCGCCTTTATGAGGGTAAATCTGCCACCCCGAGACACCAGGTTTCGTTTCCATGTATCCAGCCTTAGCTCTACTCTGTCCACAATCGGGTCACAACAGAATTTTCTAGGTCTTCTTGATCCCAGCGGCTGCCTTAAGTAAGTTGACGGGAGAGACTCCACTGAGCATCCCAAAATTCCAGCCAAATCTGAGAGCACCTCAGAATCCATATGAATACCATATATTTTTGTTTTGTGAAAATTAGACCGCTGCCTAAACACCATCTCATAGCACCTTAGAATGGCTTTTAGATTTAAGAACTTCACCAAAGAAGGGGAGCAGAACATAAGGGTATCATCAGCAAATTGTAGGTGAGATGATGTAGGACATTGACCGACTTTAAGACATTCAACCAACCCCAACTCCTTTCCCTTTTCTATCAAACGGCTCAACATCTTTGCAACTATGACAAATAGAAAAGGAGAAAGAGGATCCCCCTGCCTTAATCCTAGAGACGATTTAAAGAAACCTTTTGGAGCGCCATTGATTATAGAGAACAACGCAGACGAGATGCAACTCCTCATCCAAGATCTCCATTTCCTCCAAAGCCCATTCACTCAAGAAGGTAATCCAAACAGTTCCATTCCCACCCTATCATACGCCTTTTCTATGCCTAGCTTGCATACTATACCACCTTCTCCCGCTTTCATATAGGAATCCACCACCTCATTTGCAATCAACGAGCAGTCCAGAATCTGTCTTTCAAGTACAAAAGCTCATTGACTAGGGAGATGATATTGGGAAGAACCCTTTTTATCGATCCTCCAATAACTTTGCAAGCATTTTGTACAGACACCCCACAAGACTTATGGGGTGGAAATCAGACAATTTTGTTGCACCTTTAATTTTGGGGATTAGAGTGATAAAAGTCGCACTAATACAACGGTCTAATCCCATCCCCTTATGGAATTCCACAAAGAATCTTGTTATATCTTCTTTCACATAACCCCAACAACTTTGAAAAAAAGCGAAACAAAATCCATCCGGCCCTGACACTCTATCCCTCCCTCAGGCAAAAACCCCTCTTTCGATCTCCTCTTCTATGAAAGGTGTCTTCGAGTTAGATTTTTCCTCCCCCAACCGATCAAACTCGATCTCCTCATAAATGAGACGAAGAATCCCCTCTGAAGAGTACAAGCCTTGATAGAACTCCACTATTTCTTTTATTATATCTTCTTTCTTATCTATGATTCTCCCATTAACTTCCACCCTTTCTATCCGATTGCCCCTCCTCCTTGCACTCGCAATTCCATGGAAATAAGACGTATTCTTATCCCCCTCTTTTAGCCATCTAACTCTTGATGTTTGATGCCAAGTAATTTCCTCATGAAGTAGCATTGATTTATGTTCTTCCTTTATCCTACCCAACTCCTCTTCCTCACTAGATCCGTCAAAGTCGAGCATTACGAAATCGAGGCCCAGTGGTTCCCCACTTTTGGGAATGCAATAACACATGCTCTGAACTAGCACAAATCTCCCTCCAACCACACCAAAGATCATGGGCTAAGACAAACCTAAAATTGGGCAAGATCCTTACCCAGGAAATGGTTAGAGCTATTACATTTCAAAAAATGAAATTAGGGCTTTTTATTAGACCTCTAAATACCTAGGTATTTCTTTCCTTTCATAATACTTAAATCACAAAAAACAATGTCACATTCCATATAATCTTTCCATTCTTATGCCATGGAACTCCAAGAGATCAATGAGCTTAGAGAGGACCCACGACATACCATATTTGTTGAATATTGTACTCCAAATGGAGTTGATTTCACATTGATCAAGTGGTTCTATAGGCCCTTTATGAATCAAGTTTCATTTCACGTTATACCAAGAAAAAGGACCATTGACAATCCTACATATGGGATGTCCGCTCGATATGTCCCATAGTTGCCATAGTGGGAATCAAGTGCGAGAAGCAAAAGTGGGAAGCGAGGGGTCTAGAAAAAAGAAAATGCGGGAAGCGAATAGCTCTAAAGAAAGTACAGAGAAAATATTTGGGAAGCGTCGTTAAAAGTCAACATGAAACACGTAATAAGTCTCATTGGAAGCGAACAAGAACTACATAAACAGACGATTATAGTAGGCTAGCGAGAAATGATTTATGTACGTAAGGATTACAAGTTGAACGGATTGCAAGTTTTAGAAATTTATAGTTTCACTAGTTTTATTCACTTATGTTTAATGTTAAGTTTTAAATGCACTCCTTTTGTAATAACGATCCTTCAGTCTTATCAAAAGGAGAAAAAAAATTCTTTTAGGAAGAAATAATCACCTAAATTTGATGTGTACTCTTTAGTCTTGATTAAAAGGAAATACGTGGGAAACGTCCAGGAAGCGTGCTTCCCCTAAATTTGGGGAGCGAGAAGAACTTAGCTTCCGAAGCGAGTTTCTGGAGAAGCGAGCTTCCCATCCAACAAGGAAGTTTCCAGTAACTAAGAGATGTGATCAAAAACTATTCGAGTAGCATCATGATGCTCTACACACATAACAATCTATGTGTCACCCTATACCTAAAGCAAAGGCCTTGTCACACATTGATTTAAATAATTTTTTAATAAGAATTTTGCAACCGTGTTTACACGATCAAATAGAAACAATATGTCCAAGCAAGTGGCGTTGCGGATGATCCTAAGCCCTTGATCAATCATGTCTCATTTTGGGTTCTGCTAAGAACAAGAACCAATGATTTCCATTGCCTTGGTCATAAGCACGGGATCTTTGTTCAAGTTGGGATCAAGACCATTTGAGTAGGCTCGTGACGCTCTACAAGATCAACGGCCATGGTCCCAGCTACGTGCCACCCTATATCCGAACAACGGCCTTGATCTCACATGTAGATTTTGATTTTTTAAATACAAAAAAAGATCATCCAAATGAAGTTAGTATCGCTTTGATCGAATGACCTTGAGCAAAACTCATTTGGGTTTTCAGGTAAGCTTTTAGTTCAGGTTAAGTCTTAAAAAAATAATTAAAATTTAATTAAAGATGCTAGGGTTTTAGGATTTTAATATAAAAGAAAATAATTATTTTCCTATGACCGACATCTTCGTCTACTCTTCATCTCCTCACGTGAACGACAAGTGGTGACAATAACCCACAGCGGCAGAAAGCTCATGCCAACAGAAGCCTCACAGCGATGGAAAACTTACAACAACGATAAGCTGACAGAGAAATCTGGAAAGAGAATGGATTGGAGAAGAAGAAAATGAAGATGGAGTTTACCTTAAAGCCCGGATTGGAGAAGAAGAAAATGAAGATGGAGTTTACCTTAAAGCCCTACTTCATACAAAGAAAATAGCGAATTTCAAGTAATAATCCTAACTTTTTTGCCTTCTTGCATTTACAGGTCATATATGTAATTATTGCTGGGTTTTTTTTTTTTGTGTGTGTGTGTGTGTTTTTTTTTTTTTTGCGGCGGGGGGGGGCAAAATTTACTGCTCTGAATCTCTGTTTTTTTTTTTCCAATTTATTTGTAAAAAATGACTTCTGCGAATAGAATTGCATTAGTTCAGCGATACAACTGATACTAGCCCTTTGTACTGTACTGACACAACTCCATGTGGATGTCATGTTCGTTGCAATCGAAACAGAAACTTTTCAGATGAAACCTTAAACCATTTTGAACTTTGAAGACTAAACCCATTTTTCGAAGGATCCACATTGATAGAGGCCACTCAAGATAATAATAGGTTTTTAATTTTCAAAAAAAAAAAAAACAGAGAGATAATAATAGCCTATTCAAGATCAAGTTTAAGGAGAATGCCCTCAGACCCATTCCTTCAAACATTTCAAAAAAAAAAAACAAAGACTAACACCTATTGAAAGTAAATCATCATAAAAAGGAAGAAGTAGAGGAAGAAGAAGAATTGTGTAGCCTATGAAGTCAGCAGTGATAAATAATGTACATTAAAAATATTGATAAATAAAATAGAGCTGAAAATTCAATTCACGATGAATTTGGGGAAAGTTTTGACACGGGTAGAACCATAGAAGAATATATACATATACTCAACTCAACAAAGCCTTTGTCCCAAACTAGTTGGGGTCAGCTAAATGAATCCTTTAGAAAAATTTCATGAAGAAGGTGAAAAAATAATCTACCCGGCTCTAATCATGGCTCTAGTTGGGTTCGTCTACGTGGATCATTTTCTTCCATTCTATCATATCCAATGTCATGTTCTCTGTTATGTTCCTAGCTATCAAGTCTTTCCTCACTGTTTCTACCCAAATTGTTTACGGTCTGCCCCTACTTCTTTTTACTCCATCAACTTGGCACGAGTCGCCTCTTCTCACTGGAGCATCCAAAGGCTTACGTTGGATATGTCCAAACCATTTTAAGCAGTGCTTTCTCATCTTCTCCTCAATTGGTGCCACCCCCTCCTTTTACGAATGTCTTCATTTTTAATTCTATCTAATCTTGTGTGGCCGCACATCCATCTAAGCATTCGCATCTCTGCTACACTCGTCTTATGCACATGCTGCTTCTTGGTGGCCCAACATTCTGAGCCGTACAGCATGGCTGGCCTCACAGTTGTCTTATAGAACTTTCCCTTCAACTTGGTAGGGATTTTAAGGTCGCACAGAACTCCTGAGGCAAGCTTCCACTTCAACCAACCAGCTCTTATTCTATGGTTAACATCCTCTTCAATCTCCCCTTCCTTATGTAGAATTGAACCAAGCTAGCGAAAGATATCCCTCTTAGGTACCTCATGTCCAGTCATATTTACTATATCCTCGTCTCGCCTCCTTACATTACTAAAGTTGCACTCCATATACTCTGTCGTAGTCCTACTCAGTCTAAAACCTTTGGATTCCAAAGTAGTTTTTCATAACTCTAACTTAGCATTTACTCCTGCTTTGGTTTCGTCGATTAATACTATGTCATCTGCAAATAACAAACGCCACGGCACCTCATCTTGGATACCCTCCGTAAGCTCATCCATAACTACTTAGAGCTGATCCTTGGTGCAGTCCTATTGTAATTGGAAACTCATTAGACGTGCCATCCGTGGTTCTGACACTAGTTATTGCTCCATCGTACATATCCTTGATCACATCAACATATTTAGTAGGCACTTTTTCCTTTCAAAGACCCACCACATAACACTCCTGGGACCTTATAATATGCTTTCTCCAAATCAATGAAAACCATATGAAAGTCCTTTTTGTTTTCTCTAAATCTCTCCATTAACCGCCTAATCAAGAAGATAGCTTCCATAGTCGATCGTCCGGGCATGAAGCCAAACTGATTCTCTGACACCTTAGTCTCTTTTCTTAGTCTATGCTCAATTACCCTCTCCCAAAGCTTCATGGTGTGACTCATTAGCTTAATTCCCCGGTAAATGGTGCAACTCTGAATATCCCCTTTATTCTTATAAATAGGTAATAATGTACTCTTCCTCCACTCATCAGGCATCTTCTTAGTCTTCAAAATATTGTTAAATAATCTAGTTAACCAAACCAAACCTACATCACCCAAGCATCTCCAAGTCTCAATAGAAATATCGTCAGTCCCCCTAGCCTTACCTAATTTCATATTTTCCATGCTTCATTGTGTGACTCATTAGCTTAATTTTTCATTAATTAGTGCAAGTTTGAATATCTCCTTTATTCTGAATATCTCCTTTATTCTTATAAATAGGTACTAATGTACTCTTCCTCCACTCATCAGGCATCTTCTCAGTCTTCAAAATATTGTTAAATAATCTAGTTAATCAAACCAAACCTAAATCACCCAAGCATCTCCAAGTTTCAATAGGAATATCGTTAGGCCCCCTAGCCTTACCTAATTTCATATTTTTCATAGCTACTCTTACCACTGATGTTCAGATTCTACGAACAAACCTCCGGTTTGTATCATCAAAAGCGTTATCAAGTTCTCCCAAATTCGCTATAAGTTCTCCATTAAATAACATATCGAAGTAACTTCTCCACCTCTCTTTAACCTCGTTTTCTTTTAATAACAATCTTTGATTCTCGTCTTTGATGCATTTTATGTGATTGAAGTCTCTGCACTTCCTTTCTCTCATCTTAGCAAGCTTGTAGACATCTTTTTCACCATCTTTCGTCCCTAACCTGTGGTACAAATCCTCATATGCCTTGCCTCTAATTTCCCTTACTACCTTCTTAGCTTCTTTTCTAGCCAATTTATACTTCTCAATGTTCTCCTCATTTCTACACTTACATAAACATTTATAACACTCCCTTTTAGACCTAATCGCGTTTTGGACCTCCTCGTTCCACCACCATGTGTCTTTAGACGGCGGCCCACTTCCTCTAGATTCTCCAAGTACCTCTCTAGCCACTTTCCTGATATAACCAGACATCCCATTCCACATAATATTAGTCTCCTCATCAATACTCCATGGTCCTTCTTTGAGCAGTCTATCCTTAAACTTTTTTAGTTTTTCCCCTTTGAGATCCCACCACCTAGTCCTCGGATAACATCTCTATCTTTTCTCCTCCAACGTTTGATGCATATATCCAACACCACCAGTCTATGTTGTGTGACTAAACACTCCCCGGGTATGACTTTACAATCTTTACAAGCAGCTCTGTCCTCTCTCCAAGTGAGGATAAAATCTATCTAGCTACAGTTCGTGCCACTACTAAAGATTATCAAGTGTGAATCTCTTTTCTTAAAAAAAGTATTTGTTAACATCAAATCATATGCCACTGCAAACCCTAAAATATCTTCTCCTGCCTCATTCATATTGCCAAAACTCAGTCCTCCATGAACCCTCTCAAGAATATATATATATATATATATATATATATATATATATATATATATATATATATATATATATATTCATATATATGATAAGAAATTGGCTTATTTGGAAAATTGGCACTGAAAAACTTGAGGGGATATCATAGACACTAGCGAAAAAATAAGACTACGAACTGAGTCCCCTCCATGATTTCAGAATACCTTGAGGAAGCAATTCCACCATTTTCTTAGTCCTTAATAGTGTTATTATATGCACTACTGTTGTATGGAGTGTGTGGGCTATGCTGATGATCAGAAATTAGTTCATTATAAATTGTACGAAAAACTCATTCCTATGTAAAAGAGACCCTTCATTCTGGTTAAAATCAGGTAAGTGTATATACTGGTTCTATTTTATTTTTTTTCTGTTTGGCATGTGAGCTAGGACTGAATCCACAATGGAGCCTCGTGCACTGGGCCGTCCTTTTTTTCATGTGAGCTAGGATTGAATCCACAAACTCATGGTTGCAAGAAAAAACAGCTGCAAATTACACTGTACCAATCCACTTTCTACTACGCACATGAACTCTAATTTTCTATATTCTTGAACTTAAAATTTAAGAGAAACAGTACCAAGCCAAGCTATACCAAGTCTAAATGTACACCATGGCATCCAATACCATTCAGAAAAAAGGAACAATATTTGCATCTTTAGGATACATCAGAAGAAAAGGATTGAAATCAGTTACAATATATGTGCATTCAGAGCTTCGGATAAAAAAAAAAATGCTTCGCTATTCAAAATAAAAACAGTACCAAGCCAAGCTATATTTTAAATAAAGGTAACCAAGTTTAAATGTACACCACGGCATCCAATACCATGCAGAAAAAAAAGAATAAAATTCGCATCATTAGGATACATCAGAAGAAAACGATCAGAATCAGTTGCAATATATGTGCATTCAGAGCTTCGGATAAAAAAAGATGCGTCGCTATTTAAAATAAAAATAAAAAGAGAAGTTTAAAACGTGACAAGCTGTGAGATGCGTACTGGTAATAGTAGAGTTTCACAAAGTGTTGATAGCAATGGCTTCAAAAAGAGATGCAGGTTCTTCTGTGCGTCACGTAGATTTCCTCTTCCCTCAGATTCATCTACAGGAACTGCATGTAGTCCTGAAGCATTGTGGGGCGTAGGAGGATTGTGTGTACCACGACTTAGATCTTTAATAATAGCCACTGAGCTTGGCACATGTTGTGATACATTATCAGCTAGTGTTCCAGATGCTCCTGCAAAAATAAAGACGCTGCCAATCTCAAAACAGAAACAAAGATTTGAGAACCAATAACATAGGAAATGAAAAGCAAAATGCAATCATATATAATACCTGGTTCCTTCACTTTACCAGAAAAAAATGGGTCTTTCCTTGGGGAAATATAAGATGGGTCATTAGAACGTATTTTAGCTTCTCTGTCTCTGTCAGCTGCTTTTCTTTTATCATCTAGCCAAGCTTTGAGAGAGGTTTGATCAACGGTGTCACTGACTCCCTTCTTGTGCTTCTTTCTAACCTGATCTTCTTCTGGTTTCTTTGGTTTTCTAACCTGATCATCTTCTTCTGGTTTCTTTGGTGAGTCACCTAAGTATTGAACTTTCTTTCGGGCCCTCTGAGAGGGCCCCGACAAATACCTCCAGCGAGGAAACCTTCCATCGAGTAATTTTTTCCAAAAAACATGAGGGGCGTCTTCATCCATCGATTGCATCTCTATCTCACCATGCAAAGAAACATTGCCAGAATAGGTTGCTCGGCTGCTATGAACTTTAGAAATCACAGAGCAGCTGCTTGTATTGTTGGTATCAGCCTCACAGGGTACTTGCATCAACAATTCCTGAACTGCCTCATTCAAGAGTGACTGCTCATGAGAAATTTTTGAACCAATGCTTAGGCTACTACTACCATGGAACTCATCAAGCTTATTAAATTGATAAGAGGCACCCCAAATGAGCAACATATGACTAGTATTAGGGTTTATATTCTGTATATTGGTATCAAGAGTCATGTCTTGCTTCGCAAAAATCAAAACTTTTTCTTCCACTGTACAAGATGAATATAAACGAAATAATTTTAGCTGTTCAAATGGCGAATCAATGTTGATCTTCTGCAAGGCTCTTAAATCATTCCATGGATTCCAATCGCTGTCAAATATGATAACAAAATCTACTCCTAAAAGTTTAATGCTTGGAAGACAAGCACGATTCTCAATCAGAAACACAAATCTCCCTCTTTCCCTACTATTAAACATGTTCATGGCAGCTTGCTTCTTTGATGCTACCAGTCCACTATCAACACGTTCATATGAATCAGCACCAAACCTTTGACGGAGAAAATCATCTAAAATATCCCCGATAGAATTCCGCCCAGACCCACCAATTGACTGTCATATCAAAAAACCTTTAATAAATAAGTCGCTTACATACCATGAGGAACTATGCTGCTACATGATCAGAACTACAAGAAACAACCAAATAGATACAAGGTTGAAGTAGTTTGCACTTTATACCTAAACAATGAGAGACAGGACCAAAAGCAACCAAATCCAAGAACAATCTACCAAATCCAAGAACTATCTAGGAACTAAATATAAAAGCAGCATTACATTGGCATTCGCTTTTACAACTCAAGAAACCAGAAAGGTTTCTGAATTATTACTAACTCAAGCATATCAACTTAGTGTGTTTGGATTGCCAGAATCAGGCGCTGGAATTGGCATTTTATTCAAATTCAGCACGATTCCGGCATTTGGTTCAAAAAAAGAACAGAATCAAGGGGTGGAATTACAATTTCAAAAAAATATATCAAGGGGCGGGATAGATACCGGAGCAGAATCAGAGGGGGGAAATTCCAGAATCTGTTTCCCACCACAAGAAGTGGTATTTCGACTCTGCCCCGTCGAAATGGAATTTTTATTGGAATTTTTCTGAATTAAAATTTTTATTTAATTTTTTTCTGATTCCGTTTAAGGGAGAATTGAAAAGGGAATAGGAATATGATGTCAATTCCGATTCCTGATTCTGGCAATCCAAAAGCAGCCTAAAGTTTTTGCAATAGCACTAAAAACGGAATTAGCATACTAACTTTTTTTCTTTAAAGTAGTAGTCTCCAAGGAAGATCTCTGCCACTAGTGGCCCGTCATATGACATTTTGGTGTTGGTCTCTACCATCTGCCTACAAGTTTTTTTTTTTTTTTAATGGAAAAGAATTTTATTAAAGAAGAAAAAAACTAACAAGAGGGAACACCCACTGACCGAGATGGGTGAAACAATAAACATGAAATAGATAGAATGAAATGAAAAATGAATACAAGCCTGTATGGAGGAAGAAAATCAAAGAACTCAAGGGTCTCCCCATCGACCCCAGCCCTTGCTAGCCTGTCGGCTTCCCTATTGACCTTATAACATTATAGGCCATCTCCTTGGTAATACCCATAAGCAAAACCTTGCTTTTTTAGAAAATGACCATGATATTCACTAAAGAGGGGTCTACGTTTACAGCGCTCAATGTTAAAATGATATAAAAGAAAACTGCAGTAAGTAGAAAATTGTGCAGAGAAACATGTCACCCAATCCATACATATCAACATATCCTACATTAGATACCAATCAAGCATATTTCCAAACACCAAAAACCTCATAGACATATAAAACACCATCAACTCAAAATCATAGCTAACATGCCTGAAAAAGGATCAGTACTCTTAGCCCTCGGTTTTTTATCTCGGGTAGAATCTTATCAAGAAGTTGTAGCTTGCCGCTTGCAGTTACTCCAACATCCAAATACTCGACCTCTGGAAGACCTTTGGTGAGTGTGCCTTGCAAAGACCCATCAACAAGATATGGATGGTCACAACACTGCCACGAAAAATTATATGAGCCAACTATGCAAAATCTAGGCACACACCAGACACATTAGCATCAGACCGTATAATAAGACGGTAAGGAAATGAAACCAAAATGAACACATCCAGCTAGCAATGAATACAATTTTTAGGTTTAAGAGTGGCTAAAATTCTCAAGCAAATATAAGAGAACTATGACCCTCATCTGACAGAAACAAGTAAGGTCCAACCTTCCGGGTAGAAATAAGAATATCACGAAGAGCTCCAACAGGATCATTCTTTGAATACGAGCGAAGAGATATAGAATTTGAAAGTAAAGTAGCACAATACTGCTCAAGCTGTACATAGGAAAGCTGGACAGGAACCCAGTACTCTAGAAACTTTGAAGAGTCAGACTTCCGTTCGTATGCAAGATACCGTGCTAATTTCTCCTTCAACAAGGCAAGTGTAACAATGCTATCATTAGAGTCATTCTTAAAACGATGGATGCCAATTCCTTCGCTTCCTGAGTCAAGGAAAGACAGGAGGTTGACGTACTCGGGTATGCTATCCTGGAAAAGCCCCAAGAAAAGTTAGCAAACAAGGCAGCGCATAAAACAATGGAACATCAACATAAGAAAAATGAAGAAATAAATACCTTTATTGGACCATTGACAAGAAGTAGTCTAAAACCACATGTAAATGTTTTGATTTGTTCAAAATGTTTAGGGGTTCTTGATCGATGGCATTCATCAACTATTACTGCTTCCCACCCTAGGAGGTCTAAAGCTTCAAAGTCCTGCCAAAGAATATGTTAAAGGCTAACGACACACAGAATCCTTAAAAATCTAACAGAAGCCAATACTACTGGGAGAGCCACAATCTATAGCCTTGGACTGGCTAAAATCTCAACATGAACTTGTAACTAACTGCCATCTACTCAACTCAACTAAGCCTTTGTCCCAAACTAGTTGGGGTCGGCTAATGAATCCTTTAGAAAATTTTCATGAAGAAGGTGAAAGAATCTACCTGACTCAAATTGACTAAGTCTAATCCTGACACTAGTTGTAACTAAGTGCCATGTATCTTATAATTTAATAGGGAGTGATACATTAATAAGGTAGCTCAAAATGCTCAAATATAGAAGAAAAATGATGGAGAGATTATCAATGTTAGGATTCTTTTCCGAACAGTCATCGTTCGGCCCTGCGTACACCACATGGATGCAATCAGGTCCGTTGATTTGGCAGGTGAACTCAAGTCCATCTCATTGCCATTGGCCCCACCTTTTTTTTAATGGTAAAGTATTGATTTTTCTAGTTATTAATCTATGATTTTCCCAACACTTTAAATTTACAGTTGACATGCATGCCGACAACACTTTGAATTCATGGCTGACCATGTGTGTCACAAATTTCCATATACCTTTCGACACGTGTAAATGCACTGCTATGAGTGTCAACTTGATATGGGTGTGTCGACACGTTTTTGTACCATGTCAAGAATGAAATACGTTTGCTATTATTAAATATTGATTTACATCTATTTTATTGTTAGTTCTTCTTTTATCTATTCGTTAATAAAATATAGCAGCATGAGATCCAAGTAATATTAATTCGAATGGTTAGTGGGTTACTTACAACAAGTATTTATTCTACTTCATTAGAGCTTAGATTGATGAATGCATTGTTATCCAAGTATCTCATCTTTCTTTTCGATTAGTATAGTTTGCAGACGTCTTGTATTCTGGCAGTGAATCAGAACCCTGGCAGACTAATGTGAGCGGGGCACACCCAGGTTGATATCGGTTTTAAATTTCGGTTTCGGCCACCACCAAAATCTAAATATTTCGGTTTCGGTGGAAATTTCGGCCGAAATCATGTAAAATTTGGTTAATAATTTTGGTATTTTTAAAATTTCGGTGGAAATTTCAGCAATTTTGGTAAAAAAAATTCGACAATTTGGGTGGAAATTTTGGTGAAAATCTTTAAATTCAGGTCAACATCTTTAAAATTTCGGTGGAAATATTTAAAATTTCAGTGGAAATCAAGTAAACAAGCATGAAAACGAAATTTCGGCCGAAATTTCAGTGAAATCCTGTAAAAAATAATTCATTGTGAATTTCATTTCGGTCTTGGCTGGAACCGAAATATTTCGGCCGAAATTTAAAACCATGGTTGATTTGAGCCGCTGCCATAGTTTCCAGGGCAGGGCCAAAGAAAGAAAATTCAATTTTTGAAATGCGCTATAAGGGTATTTCAGTAATTTCTTGATGTAGAGGATAAGATATAAGCCACATATTTGGGTTACGGAAAGTAAGGTTTTTTGTGCATTTCATGGCCAAGAGGAAAGGAGGAGAACTTTGTAAGCCTAATTGAAATACTGAAACTCTCTTCTTCCATATATGTAGGCACCCTACAGGACCACATAAATTTTGGGGTCTTGTTTTGTTTGTTTTGTGTTTCTTACATCTCATCTTGGAGTTTGTTGCACGTCATGTTTAATTTAATTTTGAAAGATTAGGGATCTCTGGGTTTTCAACACACTAGTCGCTTAATCCTAGGATTTCTTAGTTTGTTAAATGAATATAACATATATCTTCTTGGAAGTTAAGATTGGTAATCAGTAATTGTATGTGAATGTGAGTACTGGCAAGTCCCCATTTCTGGATTTTAGGGGGTTCTCGTGTTGGACACCACGTGTCTGTGTCGACCCTTGACACATGAAACTGCAACCAGGGATCATAGTTTTTTATCTTATGGATGGGGCGACTGTTCATCATGGACCCTCAACCATGTATGTCTCTCCATATATGTCTCTCCATAATGGTCCATCAGATCAATGGTTCCGGTTACAGTCACATTTCATATGTGGGGTCATTAGGATCCAAACCTAATGGTTATTGTCTTTGTAGACAAACTTTTATAGAAAACTATAAAGCCAAGCAAACTTATACACAGAAACAAAATCTAAGGGAAATCTACCTCAGCAATAGCATCATAGGCCGATAAGAGTACTTGAAACATTTCACAACCACCTTCCTCATAAAACTCCAGAGCTCGAATACTCTTCCGAACATCTCTATTCCCATTGTAAACTACAACATCGATAGATGGTGCCAACCGCATAAACTCAGCTTCCCATACTGGAAGTGCTGTGACAGTTGAGATAATGAGGAAAGGTCGGCATACATGAGACTCTAAAGATAAGAGAAACAGGATCACCGTCACAATCCGTTCCTGCAAACATGGGTAAACACGTTACATACATTATATAGGTATAAATACACACTACTAAACAATTTGAACGTCCAATCAATTAGTGAAGGAAAGCAAAAGCCAACAGGATTCAACATAAATCAGACTGCATCATGAAACTGCAAAATAAGAATGAGCAATTAATAATTTAAGGGGGCGAGGGACAACTAAAAGAATGAACGAGGGCTTTACAGCAATCTTCTCAGCCACAAACAAAACCCATCTTAAACAGAATAATACAGAACCCCTCTCAAATAAAAAATAGAAAATGTTAACACAAAGAAAAAGTCCAAAAGACAACCTCAGAGTAAAGGACGTTCAGATTGATCACAGGACCCACAAAATTCCAGTCCTGTGTTTTTTTGGAACGGAAATTCCAGTATGGAGTTATGAAGTTGCATATGCGATGGCGCCATACATACTACAAAGAAACATGCAGAAAAGGAAAAGGAAAAGATAAAAAACAAACAATCCAATGGCTCCAGTTTTTATATTTTTATTATTATTAGTATTATTATTCATATAGCCGACCCCAACTAGTTTGGGACAAAGGCTTTGTTGAGTTGAGTTGAGTTGAGTTGACTATTATTATTCATATAGTAATAATATTAATAATAATAACAACAACAGTAGTTAATCAGGGTAGGGCCTCCATAAATGCAAATAAGCTGTCCTAATCAGCAAACCATAATTCGCCTCATTATGCACATAGAAGGACTTAAGTACAATTAAGCCAGGCAGAAACACAAGGTTTCTAAGAAAGGGCAGCAAGGGTAAGATTAATATTGCAAATTTTTTTTTTTGAATGATAAAATCAATATTGCAATTGAACTGTTTAAAATGCAGCATATTAATGCTCAGCAGTTTTCAAACAAACATAATAGCAGATGTAGTGCTGGTCTCATTTAAAAATTTCATGAAAGAATAGATATGATTACAACTCTCAACTCAACTCAACAAAGCCTTTGTCCCAAACTAGTTGGGGTCAGCTAAATGAATCCTTTAGAAAAATTTCATGAAGATGGTGATGATTACACACTGGCAAATATTATTTTTGGCATTGGCATATACAACTGTTTAAAAACGCGGATGCGGGTCAAAATGAGGCCAAGAAAAATCCTTGTCAACTTAGCGTGGGCGCGGCTGACACCCGGTTGACGTGGTTATAACTTGGCTAATCTACTATGATTAGATTCATGATGTTTCACTCATTCTTAATTCACTAATCCCTTTTGAAAATCTCTTTCGAAAGACAACAAATGTTTTCTAAAACTCTTTGATAAACACTATATCAAATCAACTCGATGGTCATATTTTATAGGCCTACGCTCTGATCGAAACTGTAAATGACTTTCCTCCCTAAAGAAAATGGAGGATTCCTTGTTGGGCATCCCTATTGATCCCATGGGTTATCTTACAGCCCAACACTACTCGTAAGTAATCCCAAGACTGAGACCATTGTGAGATAGGCCAAGGCTACAAGGCGGGCACAAACCACGATAACCCCTCAAGTCGAAGGACATATAAAGGGTCGTAAATGACAAAATATCCTTCTCCATTTCCTTGTCCACAGGCTATTCTGGAAATGATCTGGTTCAGTGTGTGAACCATTCATCACACCCATGCTACCTGCTTAGGGTCCACTACCCCAGTGGCTGAGAGCCACCCCATGGCGTGTATGGAGGCAAGTCGGATGCTGGTTGTCTCCAGGAAGAGATGTCCAGACTTAACCCCAACCAGGAACATTCTAGGTCTGCAAAGAGCTGGAATTTCATATCTCCCCGCCCCTTAGGATCTGTGAATCCATGGGCATGACCATTCCTATGATGCTGCCGAAGGAAAACGTGTGTCAAATGGAAATGAGCACATCACACACTCCTGTATAACACCCAATAAATGTCATGAAACGAAATACTTTATTATTTAAAATCATTTCAATATTATAATTACTGGCTTGGCATACACTCACTTATCGGTATGCTCCTTTAAATGGAGAGTAAAGGAACCACTAATCATACATACTATCATCAAAATTCAACCTCTACTTTGAAAGGGGAGAAAAGAGTGAAGTTTCCAACAACAATGAAATCTATCTGGTATTCTGGTCATTGTCCAAGCCATCCCGAACAAATCTAATAGAATGGACCAAATCCTCGACCAGGTAGGCAATGAATGAGCCAATGGTCCATAATCCTATACAAGAATAAATATTTTCATTTAGCTAGCCGCACTTTCAACCCCACTTGTAAGCTTTAGCATAGCCACAACCGAAAGCCAGATGAGGTATTCTCAATCTCAGGAAAGCATATCTCCTTGCCCCACTAATTGGTAGGCTGAACCAGACCAGGCGTCACTTTTTTCAGAGCCCCTTGTATGGTAGGGCAAAGAAAGAATCACAGGGAACAACCAACTCAAATAGTAGAGTTGGTTGATGGGTTCCTCTTTCAGACCCTCCCCTACCTGGAACGCTAAAATAAAGTTTTTTAAAATGAAATTCTGTTTTGTTTTTGTTTTTTTTTAAATTGATTAAAGTGAAATTCTGTTAATCAAAGATAACCAATGTTGAAGCTAGCAAAGACACAATACAAGGAGAAAACGGGTAAGAAAATGAAAACAAAATTACAATTTAGCATCTCATGGCTAATCATCAAAACCAACCTAGAAACATCAAAACTAGGCAGAAATGTTTCCTTGTGAATATGAGAGAAAGAACACTCGACATCCTATAACATGTCAATATAATTGCCATAAAGTAGCATCTAAATCTCAGGAGGGGGGAAGGGGGGTGCCACACCGGGAGCTAGTGCTTCCGATCTGAGAATTGTTCCCCGGAGGGGAGGGACCAATTTGCTCTCTATAAAATGATTGGGCCTTGGACGAGTTTTTAATCCACAAACCTTGACACATTACGCATCTATTTGGGATTTTCCATTAGCACCCATAAGATGATCCATCACTAAGAGTTCATTGAGAGACAAAATCTATCAAAATTCATAACAAAGAAGGAAAAAACAAGATTGCTACGAACAACCATACCAAATACCATTTCAAAAATTTGGGCATCATTTCCAACTCCTCCAAATGCAAATATCCTCTATAATCTTTTCATATTCTTTTCATAATAAATATATGTGTGTGTTAGGGCAAAGAAGCTAACACATAACATTTCATTCTGAAATCTCTTTGTTAACATGGTATCAGAGCCCTAGGGAACTCCTCCGTCGCCGTCACCTCTCTTTGTGTCCCTCATCTGCCGCCCGCACTTCCGCCGACCCTTCATGAAACCCTAACCCCAGCCCCCTTCGACAAAGCAACAGGATTGCGCAGCCCAACGGAACGCGTTCCCCGTAGGAACTTTGATCTGCTCTTCCCCCTCCCCCAACACACAAAATCACTTTCTCGGGAAAAAATTTCTAGGCTTGTGTTCTGCCACCCACACTTCTTTTTTTCCTGCCCCCTAATCCCTGGGTTCCCAGGTAAGCCTCCACAGAATTTTTTTATTTTAGATTTCGGATTTGCTCACCCCCCCCCCCCCCCCGCAAGGGGATTTCTGTCCTTTCCTGTCGGCCCTCATAACTTCGATTTTGGGGTGATGAGTTGAGCTTTAACTCTATGTTTCGTTGTATTTCCACAAGTATGGGGCTTCGTGCTTGTTCTTTCGGTGTCCTTCCTCCGCTGGATGTTTGTGGTTGTTCCCTCTGGTTGTGTCTCCGTGGTGATTTGCTTGCCTATATTTGGCTGCCCTTTCTTTGGGTGTTTGTGATTGTTGTGGTGTGTGTTATTCGGTCTACTTCACCGACATCCTCTTTGAGTTTTTGTGTTTATTATGGCCTTGCCATCGCTTCTTCCACCGGTTCAGTTCCGTTCCCGATGACCTCTATGACATCCATTAAATTGGATGGTGCTAATTACTCTGCTTGGAGTCGTTCTGTTTCTCTCTATCTGCGAGGTCAGGGCAAGTTACGTTTCATCACTAAAAAATCTTCGGAATCCGAAAGGTGCTGGGTATGATAAGTGGAGTCAGGAGGATGCCCAGCTCCAGTCTCTTCTCTGTCAGAGTATGGAACCAAAGATTGCGAGCCACATGCTATGTCTAGATACATCACGAGCAGTCTGGTTGCGTGCTGAGACACTCTATTCCAGCAGCAACAATCTCACGCGAATTACTGATGTTTACAGTGAGTTCTTTCGTATCTCGCGTGGAGATAAGACAGTCGATGAGTACTACTCGAACTTTGTTGGCCTCTGTGAGCAGATTGATATTTAGCATCCACCGACCTTAAGGTCTAGGCTCAACAGAAGAATGAGCTCCGTACTACTCGTTTTTTGGATGGCTTAGGGCCTGAGTTTGTCCTTCTTCGGCAGTAGATCCTTGGCTTAGGCACGCTCCCATCGTTGGATGAGATCTTTTCTCGCGTTCATCGCGCTCTACGTATCGATCAGGCTATCTCCGTTGCTGGCGACCAGTCCGCCTTTGCTGCCCGGTCTGGTTCCTTTCGGGGCACTCGAGATCAGGGCCGTGGTCGCGGTCGTCGAGGACAGGGTCGTGGCTTTGGCCGAGATTCAGGGGGAAGCCGTATTTCTGGGGGTCAGCTCACGTTATTGCACTCATTGTGACGTAGAGGGTCACACTATTGATTTCTGTTACGATTTACATCCTGAGCTGCGTCCCACTCGAGCAGCCCACTTCGCTTCTGAGACACATGTTGCACCTACTCCTGCTACCTCAGACACCATAGTCGTCTCTCGAACTGAGTATGAATCACTTTTGCAACTATAGGAGAAAGGGAACAACCGGCTACTCAACTTGCCACAGAAGGTAGCAATCCATCTTGCTCCCTTAGGTGAGAAAGCTGGCCTCTACTACCTGGATGATGCTATCACTCCCACAGCGTTTAGTACCTCAGCAGATTCCTTTCTATGGCACTGCCGGCTCAGTCATCCTTCTTATGAGCGTCTGCAGCGTTCTTCAGTTGTTTCTGGTGTTCTTAGTCCTCTTCATTGTGAGTCCTGTCAGTATGGAAAACACCATCGTGTTTCCTACCTGTCTCGTTCTGTTAGTCGTGTCAGTAGTCCTTTTGAGTTAATACATTCTGATGTTTGGAGTCCATGTCGTACTCCTTCTATGTTTGGTGGGAAGTACTTTGTTATTTTTGTAGATGATTTTTCCAGGATGACCTAGCTTTATATAATAAAGGATCGTTCTGAGCTGTTTTCTACATTTTGTTTATTTAAAGCTAAAATTACACATTTATACTCATGTTCCCATAAATGTTTACGTACTAATAATGCCCGTGAGTATTTTTCTGATCGGTTTGGTTTTCAGGAGTTTCTTTCTAGTCGTGGAATTATTCATCAGTCGTCTTGTGCCCACACTTCACAACAGAATGGTGTTGCCGAGCGGAAAATACGGTATCTTGTAGATATGGCTCACTCCATTCTGTATCAGATGCATGTTCGCAAACATTTTTGGGCTGATGCTATGCTTACACCCTACTTTCTGGCTAATCATCTACCATCTTCAGTTCTTAGCAATCGATCCCCTTTTTCGGTGTTACACCCTTCTGGGGATCCATTTACATTACCTCCGAAGGTGTTTGGGTGTGTTTGTTTTGTTCAGGATCTCACCCCAGGACTTGATAAATTGGCCCCAAGGGCAATCAAGTGTGTTTTCCTGGGTTATTCACGAACCCAAAAGGGTTACCGATGCTACAGTCCCCAACTTCGCCGCACATTTATTAATGTTGATGTCCCCTTTTTTTAGGATACTCCTTATTTTCCTGCTTCCTCTTCTTTACCGGTATCTCCTCCTCCGTTGCCATTGCCGGTTCCGGTTCCGGTTCCAAGTTTGCCACCAGATCAGGTTCCGGTTCCACGTTTGCCATCGGATCAGGTTCAGCGTCCCGTACGGGTATATACTCGCAAGCATTCTACTACTTCAGTTGAGCCTTCATGCCCTGCCATCTTCTCTAAGCAAGCAGGTCCGTCCGTCTTTACCCTCATCCTCTGATGATGCTGCTCAGGTTGATGACTCTCCTGATGCCCCCATTGCGAGCCGTTCTCGTTCTCGTATCACTCATCACCCGATTTCTGATGCAGTCAGTTATGCTCAGTTATCTCCTTCGTATACCGCATTTATCTCATATTTGTCATCAATTTCTATTCCTCGCTCTGCTCGAGAGGTTATGCTTGATTCAGGATGGTGGGCAGCTATGGAGGCTGAGATGGATTCCTTGGCTAAAAATCAGACATGGCAGTTGGTTTCCCTTCCTCCTGGTGCTCCGGTAGTCAGATGTAAGTGGGTGTTCACCGTCAAATACCTACATGATAGCTCGGTTGAGAGGTTAAAAGCCTGTCTTGTTGCAAAGGGCTTTACTCAAACTTATGGGATTGATTATGTTGAGACATTCTCTCCAGTGGCAAAGATTCCGTCCATCCGTGTCATGATTTCTTTGGCCGTGAATCAGTCTTGGCCACTATATCTGTTGGATATCAAGAATGCGTTCCTCCATGGAGGATGAGGTGTATATGGAGCAACCACCAGGGTTTGTTGCTCAGGGGGAGTTGCAGCATACCGTCTGTAAGCTTAGAAAGGCGATTTATGGTCTAAAACAGTCTCCCCGTGCTTGGTTTGGGAGATTCAGTGAGGCCATCCTTCGATTTGGTATGAAACAATGTGTTGTAGACCATTCTGTGTTCAGCTCTCGAAGCAAGGATGGTCTGATTCTCCTGGTTGTATATGTTGATGACATTGTTATTACAAGGAATGACAAAGCAGGAATACAACGCCGCAAAGATTTCCTTCCGAATGAATTCAGCACAAAAGACCTTGGTGTTCTAAGATACTTCTTAGGCATTGAAGTGGCATATTCAAAAAAAGGGCCTATCTTTGTCCCAAAGGAAATATGCTCTTGATATTTTGGAAGAAACAGGTCTTCTGGGGGCAAAACCTGCACAGACTCCTATGAATCTGAATGCCAAGCTTTCACCTGATCAGGGGGAGCCACTAGAAGATCCTGGTCGATACAGACGGTTAGCAGGACGGTTGATCTATCTCACAATCACTCGTCCGGACATTGCATATGTTGTTGGTGTAGTTAGCAAGTATATGAGTGCGGCTCGGACATCACATTGGTCAGCAGTGATTCAAATAGTGAAGTATCTGAAGAAAGCTCCCGGGAAAGGTCTTCTCTTTTGGAAGCATAACCATTTGAGAATTGAGGGATACTCTGATGCAGACTGGGCCGGATCTCCTGCTGACCGGCGATCTACTAATGGCTATTATACCTTCATAGGTGGAAATCTAGTATCTTGGAAAAGTAAGAAATAGGAAGTTATATCATGATCCAGTGCAGAAGCAGAATACATGGCTATGGCTTACACAAGCTGTGAATTAACTTGGCTACGATCGTTTATGTCAGAGATTGGATTCTCATACTCCTCACCTGCGTCCCTCTACTGTGACAACAAATCAGCCATTCACATAGCTATGAATCTGGTATTTCACGAACGAACTACGCATATATAAGTGGATTGTCACTTTATTGATCACAGGATTCAAACAGGCCAAATTCAAACCGAGTTCACTCGAACGAATGATCAGATTGCAGACATGTTTACCAAGCCGTTGAATGGAGTTCGATTGAGTGACTTATGTAATAAGCTGAGCATGTATGACAATCATACTCCAGCTTGAGGGGGAGTGTTAGAATAAGCTTATGTAGCCTAAGGGCATTATAGTCTTTTCATAATAAATATATATGTGTGTATTAGGGCAAAGAAGCTAACACATAACATTTCATTCTGAAATCTCTTTGTTAACAGGTACGATGCCTAAGAACCCCTTGCTGTGATGCCTTGGGTTTAGGTTAGTGAGCTTCCGACCTTGCTATTTTTTTTCTAGTTTTTCCCATAAATGGTCTTCCCGGGAACCCGAAAATCTCTCTTGCATTATTTTCCGCTCATCTTCTCCACAGAACCCCTCAAATGTTCATTAAAAAATTCTCAACCGAGTAGCCCTATCACATGTCTCTCTCGTTTTGTCCCAAAACTCATTTTACAGCTTCCCGGCATCCTTCAAAAACCTCTCGGCATATGTTTGCAACACTCTAAACCTACCCTAAACCTAGTAGAAATATTTTTTTAATCTCATGACATTTTTTTTTTGAAAGATAATCTGATAACGTTTATGAACCAAAACCTAATTTTTACCAATCCTTTTCATTCCTAGCATCCCTTCTCTAGACCCACCCTGCATCAGATTTGGTATAGGAGAGAAATATCGGTTCAACCTGCGATCATCCTTCATCAATTTGGTATCAAAGCTTAGGGTGGAAACATGTTGTCTAGATGCATTGAAGATAGAGTAGCTGAGATATTGGAAAACTAAAACTCCAAATTTGATGGGTTGCTATGTCACTTGGATCGTACTCACCAAGATTTTATGCACCTCTTTTAGCCAAGACTCCACAGGTGCACAGATTCGGGAGTTTGTGCCTAAACAATTATTCCCAATGTCTTTTATGGAGAGCGTGCAATTAAAGCAACAGACTAGGGCAGTTATCGTCATACAAAGCTGGTTCCGACAGAAGTTAGTTCGTGAACATTATATGAGAATCAAGAGACCAACAAATGTCATACAACACGCCTGGAAGAGGAAAGTCGCTCGATATAGTCAGTAAGAGCTTCAGAATACACCAAGAAAGTCATCGATCGTAATGTTTGGACCCCTACCAAATTTTTACTACTTGCTCAAGGATACACAAGTACAAGCCTACAGACTTAAGGAAGCAGAAGAACCAAGTTTTTCTTTTCCCAAGCAGACACGTCATCGGGAATACATCGAAAGCGCACATGGTGATCACACTACTTCAAACCAACGGCATGACTGCCGAAAGCTACTAGTGCGTTGGAAGTACCTAGTTCGTTGGAAAGGAAAACTGTAAGCGACACGTGCGAGGATTCCAGCTGAAGAACTCATACTCATCACGCAAATCATTTTATTCGACATGGTCGAATCTTTTCAAGTCGGGGCAAATGATGGGGACCATCCTATGGCTATATTTTAATTTTTAAGTGTGTTTTAGGTGCCTTTTAGGCCCTTTAAGTTATATTAAGGGTATTAGAGTCTTTTTACATCAAAATAGTTTATGTTCTTTGAGTTATGTACGTTTTAAAGAGGTCCCACATGTCTATTACGGGATTTTTTAAGTAGGAAGCAAGTAAGAGGGTAGTTTGGTCCAAAGGTATTGGTTTTTTTTAGGGTTTGAAAAAGTTCAAGTTCTCTTCTTCGTTCTTATATATTGTAAGCCCTAGGGCACTTTTCAAAAAAGAATGCTATATTATGATGATGGATGGATGGATGGATGAATGAAAGATTTGTAAATTTTTCCTCTTTTGTGGATGTGATGTCTACTCTTGCAATGGTGTGATGCCTTGATCTTCCCTAAGGTGTGATGCCTAAGAACCCCTTGGTGTGATGCCTTGGGTTTTGGTTGGTGAGATTCCGACTTTGCTATTTATCTCTTTCATATTTCTTTTTCTAGTTTTTCTCATAAATGACCTTCCCGGGAACCCGAAAACCTCTCTTGCATTATTTTTCGCTCATCTTCTACACATAACCCCTAAAATATCCATTTAAAAAATTCGCAACCGAGTAGAAACAGCATTCAAATCCATCACAATCACATGTCTCTCTCGTTTTGTCTCAAAACTCATTCTACACCTTCCCGACATCCTTTGAAAGCTTCCCGGCATCCTTCGAAAACCTCCCGCATATGTTTGCGCCAATCTAAACCTACCCTAAACTGAGTAGAAATATTTTTTCAATCTCATAACATATTTTAGGAAACAAAACCTAATTTTTACTCATCTTTTTAACGCCTAGCGTCCCTTCTATAGACTCACCATGAATCAGATTTGGTATAGGAGAGAAATATCAGTTCAACATTCGATCGTCCTGCATCACTCTTTTTGTCTGTAAACTCGGATATTTGATAGTTCCACTTCAGTAAGCTTGGTACACCAACCAAAAGGTGAGAGTTTCCTCTTCCACCTTTATAATATATTTTTAAACCTTCCTGCCATTCCAACCAAATCCCATAAGATCGTAAAGGCTAGGGGATACACAATGAGAGCCCCATATATGAAAGTTGGCATAACATCCCATACAAATCTCAAATAAGAAGCAATTTTTCAATATTAAATCTTCACCCAATGTCAATATCTTGGAAAATCAACATCAATACAAGCTTCCAGTCTCCATATGATAACAGGATGAGAGATTCATCTTCCACAATTATTAGTTCTAAACCTCCACATGTACCACCAAATCACATAATGATTTTGACAGGGAAGCACGGCTACGAAAGCATGTCTTCTCAATCCCAGAAAATAGGCGATTGTTTTATGCAAGATCTTCTCAATTTCCATCCATTGGAGCTTTGTGAAGCAAGGCAAGCTTTTTCTTGCCTTTGAGACCTTATGTGATAATGAAAAATCAGCACATATGACCATAACTTTGTTTGACAATGAGATATTGGATCCGAATATAAGATTTTGGTGCCCTGGTGGGAAGCTTCATTAGACGCCACTATATGGACATAAGGCTATGTAACAATTACAGCCAAGTTAACTGGACTGGCAAACCCAAACAGAGTAAACTTACGGCAGGATTTCAAACTTATTACATCCATACGATGAGGTTAGGTACACAATTGGCACGTGTCTACTCACAAGAGAGTACACATTAGTTATACGGAACTCACAAGCATGTGAAGGGACAAGATGATAGCTACCTAGGCTAGTCCATCACATCTCTAAAAAATATATAGAAAGCATGCTTTCCTACAGCTTTAGAACTTAATAGTAAGAATGACATCCCCAGGGTGGCACTCCCTCTCTGACTACCAACTCCAAATCCTACTTCCACTAACAAACCTCCTATTCTTCCTACCAACTGACTTTACCCGTATGAACCCATTGAACCACCAGTTCAGTCAATTTTCTGGTTCTCAAAAAATTAGTGTCATTATATAACACAAACACTCCAAGTTGCACTCCTAAAATTGTTTTAGAACCTTCACTTGCACTCCAATCTTACAACTACAGCAACAATTTTATGTTTATTCACAATGTTACCAACTAAGGTTTGACATCACTAACATCAGTTACAAAAAAAAAATATTTCCATGTAACACAGGCCAGATCAATTATCAGACCAGGATGAAAACATGGCCAAGAAGCCATAAATAGATTAAATGAAAACTTAATAAAAATTGGACATAAGACAAAAGTAACCTCGCTTTAGATAGCACTACCTGGTCATCAACGACAAGAGCATTCTCAGACTTGTGCCAGTATTCACGAAGCTTGTTAACAGTACTTAAATAATCATTATCTAAACCAGGTGGAAGCCCTCCAGGCAACTTTGACAGCTTAGGAAGAGGACCTTGTCTTTCTTTCAGTACCTGCAAATTTATGATTATAGATTTAAAAGCTAACACAAAGTCGGCAACTTGAAACGATAAAATGTGAGAAAATTTACACTATTAAAGGGTGTGTACCATCAGGGGAAAAAAAAAACAAGTCCCTTTAGATGCTGGAAATAGGGCCCTTAAAACCTCATGACCAGATGAATAACACAAAAAGCCCGGTCATGATCCCCATCAAGGGCGTCTTCTATTTGTTCTACTAATGCATTAAGAGGATTGAACATCCAACGCTGATAATTCGATGATCAGTGACCCAGTTCACTACATTTCACACATTTGATCATGGTAATTTGTGGTTTGGGTTCTAAAAATCCACGGCCCACACTTGACACACCAATAGGTGGTCTAGTGGTTTTTCTCTTAGGTGGAAGAGTGAGAAGCGGTCGACTAACCACAGTCCGTCTACTGGATGAACTAGGTGGGACTTGATCCATGTCTCACCGCTGAGACCGCTGGGACGGCTTCTCGGCTTTCAAAGCCAATCGAAAGGCATTGTCCAGAGTGAGCAAAATATGAAGGGAGACAGACTTCTGGATCTAGAAAGGAAGCCCGTCAATAAATCGAGCAGTGGCTTGCTCATCGTCTTCAATTATGCCATTACGGACAGTCAAGAGGTGGGACTCTTCCGTGTAATCTCTCATGAATTTCACACCTCGTCGTAGGCCTAATAGGCTTTGATATTAATTGGCCTTGAAGTCAGTCGAAAGGTATTTGCTTTAATGTTGTCCTTCATCTTGGTCTGACTGTCGATCTTGGATTTACTTCTTTGACGTCCCCTGAACTGAGCTTGTTTCTACCAAAAGAGGGCAGCACCCTTCAGTTTCAGTGTCACAAACTAGAACCTTTTGTCCTCTGGGAGTTCTTCCCATTCAAAGAAATGATCAATGCTAGCAATCCACTCGAGGAATTCATCAGGGTCAAGGTGACCCTTAAAATCCTCAACATCAACCCTAGTGCCGCAGTTGTGTGATCTCTCTAAGGCTCTCACGAGCCCATCCTCAAACTGGGGTCCGAACCCATCGTAGATATGCCTTGGCCCCTTATAAAGCTCAAATTCATCTTTCGGGTCGGATCAGCCTTCAGAGGAGGCATCTACACCTAAATATCGGTTATCGGTCTCGGAACAGGTGGATGGGGAAGGAATGTCAGAATAGGTGGCACAGTGCGTCCAAGAGGTATTAAACCTAGGTGAACACTGATATGGGTCAGTGCGGTGCTAATATCGGCCAACATGTTGGAGTGCAGGGATTGAGCCTCCAGCTCAATAGCCAAGGCTTTGTTCTTCAACCTGGAGGCCGGAGGTTCAATCACAGCATACCTACCAAAAAAACATGTTGGAGTGCTGATCCAACGTAGCCTGTGTGTTCTGCTACCAGGCCCCTCTAGGCTAAGGTCAACCTAGGCCCCGATGTGTAGCATTGGCCTTGTTAGCCACGGCCAAAACGGACGGGTTCAAAGTGCAGGCTAAGACAACCTTAACTAAAGGCTAAAACAATCCTAGACAACAGAAACAACACCTAAATTGACCTGGACAGATCCTATGCCCCATAAACATTACCGGGAAAAGAAAAAAAAAAAAACTCAACTCCTACCTAAGACAGCGCTAATTGATGGAAATGAAGATAACCCTAAGTGAAAATCTAGTGAACGCCTCGACGGCATATAGTTCTGGAGATGACTAGGAATCAGAGCACTGGGCTCTCTGATACCAATTGGTGCAAAGTTAGGGTTTTTACATGTAAAATTGGTCTTAAAAATAAGAGGAGTTCTAAACTGAAGGGCGCCCTTGCAAAAAAGGGATGAAACGGAGCCCCCCATTGGTTGTAAATCACCAAAGTGCATTTGAAGTCCTTCTTTGGTGATTTACAACCAATGGGGGGCGCCCTTTCATCCCTTTTTTGCAAGGATGCCCTGCATTTTAGAATTTCTCTAAAAATAATCCATCATCAAGATTAATTCAACCTAAAATAAACATGCGAAATAGCTCGCATCCAAAGAAATCAGATCTATAAAATAGGGCAGCAAGTCACACAATCTGTCAATAGTCTAATAATAAATGGAATCATAAAATACTATGGCCCAAAAATCACCAAAGGTAAATAGTCTCAATATAAAATATGGGTAGGTGAGTCGCTGATCCAAAGGGTAAAGGTAGCAAAACCACATCTATAAAGTCAAGAAGATGAAGTAGGACAGATCTCACCCCAATGGTGCCTGCATCAACATCAAATCTGGCAATATAGAAGGCCCAAGAGGAGGTGGAGAAGTAGCAGAAGTCATGATCCGTCCAAGGACTACATCAGCCATCAATATCACGAGCCAAAGTCGGGAAACTATGATGGAAGTATGTGTGTGGGCAGCAGTGGCAGCAAGACAAGCAAAGTGGTGATTAATGGCTACACTAGAAGTTAAGATATCTCTATGAGAAATCAGTGGTACAGTACAGCCCCTATAAGCAGAAGGACAGTCCAAGAAGGGAAGGAGGTGAGATGACTAGAGAAGGGAGATGTGGAAGAAGAATGGAAAAGCTGCAACAGTGAGGTTACCAGCCATACGAAGGGAAAGAAGGGACAGGAAAATAAGGGCTGGCTGTTGGCTGAACAAAGGTACAGGAAGTTATGGACAACAGCCAAGAATAGGGTAGTTGTGGTTCAAGGAAGGGGAGGGGAGGTAAAGAATGACTGTTGACAATGGGCAGTCCCAATAACTGCAGGATGACAAGGGAAGGAGAAAGAGAAAAGTTGAAGAGAAAGGGAGAAAAGTTGAAGAGAAAGGGAGAAAAGGAAGAGAAAGGGAGAGGAGCAGGAGAAAGAGAGGAGAGAGGAGGAGAAAGGAGGTGGGAGAGAAGTGAAGAAGAATCACCAACCTTGCAGCTCCTCTTGTGTGTGTGTGAGCGCGCGCGCGTGTGTGTTGATCATGGCTGGATCACATCAAGAGTTAAACCAATGGATTCTCCAATGGAAGTTGTTAACTAACCAACTTCTCCAAAAGCTTAAGCTGTTGGAGAAAGGCGTTATTTATCTTTTATACTTTAACACTCCCCCGCACGTGTGGCCTACTTGGCAAACACGTGGCATATGTGGTCCCACTTTGGGCCGACCATCGCATGTGGATTTTTGCTATCCGGGAGTTTGAACTCGAGACCTTTGGCTCTGATACCATGTTAACTAACCAACTTCTCCAAAAGCTTAAGCTGTTGGAGAAAGGCGTTATTTATCTTTTATACTTTAACAGAAGTGAATCGTCATCTTCATGCAGATGAGAGGATTCTTTCCTGTAATGTTAGTTCCATCAACAGCTTATTAAAAGTTGATTTATTTAACTATCAAAAGGTGAAATTTTAAGTGCTAAGTCGAGGTTGTTTGCTATTTCGTGCATGTCTCCTAGAGATTGTTAGCTACTCAATCAAGGTTGTTAGCCTGCTGAGCTAGTTTACGCATGTCCATGGAAGTTGTTCATAAGATACATTGAAATCTTAAGGCAACATTTTATAATTTTCTAAGTATAGACAGCTATGTATTGGTTGTAATAGATATGTTGGAGGTAAATTCATTAGGGTATAAAGCAAGAAATAAATTATAGTTGCACATTCAAGTGCCGAAGCCAAATATCGTGTTATGGCTCACAACGCTTGCAACCTGATTTCTCTAAAGCATCTTGTAAATGAGCTTGGTTTTCTCATAGTTTTAAATTTTCTCCAAAACTGACACAAGACGAGCAAAATGTTTCCATTTCCATACAAACAAAACACATAGAAACCAAAACGTATAGTGAAACTAAAACCATCAAGTGTGTTAGCAGTATACTATACCAATCCCATTTAAAAAATTTATAAAAAATAAAAAATAAAAAAAGCAGTATACTATACCAATATGTGTTACATAATTATATTTATATAAATTGCAAGTGAAATGCCGTGTATGTATCATGTATAAATATTTATACGAATTACATGTGAAATGTGATATGTGTTGAACTATCATGTCCACAACAACACATGTCAATAGGTGTTCGATGTTGTTAAATCATTATGGGCATTTTTCATGTTTCTGTGATGGTTTTTTAGTGTGTAATTGAGATTATTCTAATGCTTTTTGAATTTCATCTTAAATGTCCATCATTTGCATATGTTTTCCATATGTTTGTGTTTGAGCAATTTTTCTTATTTTTTATTTTTTAGTTTTCCACGGAAATTTCAAACCGAACCCAGCATGTTTCTATTTCCATCACGACCAAGCGCATATTGAAACTGAAACATGAAAACTTGGGTTTTCTATATGAAGATGTGTAATGATAACCAAAGCTGCAATGCGCATCGCATCTAAATGAGCCAAGGCATATAAAGTTGGATAATCACTTTGTAAGAATGACTGTGATATCCAGGGAGAATGTACTCCACTTGTTAATCAGTCGAGGAGTTGGGGCATTTTCACAAAAGCCCTTGGTTACAATTGTTCGAAGACCATTGAGTCATTGACATGCTTGGAGTGTTATTAGTTATAAGCAATGTTAAGGGTAATTTTCCATTTCAGTGTTGTGATTTTGTGATTTTTTGTCATTAGCCTATGAATGTATTATCAATGACAATGAACAACATTAAAACAGTACACGCATATACTTTTATAAATTTTATGCATTCAATCGTTTTTACTTTTAAGCCTCAATGGCAAGAAAACTAATGCCATATACCTCAGAGTTGCGCTTAATGCAGCCCACCTATAATCTTACTTTGGAAATATAGATTAGAATACATGACAAGAGACCCAAATGGCCTCAAGTGCTTAATACATTATCTATCGTTACCAACAAGGAGAAGATAAAAACTTTTTGAAGGAGCGATTCTAGAAAAAGAGATTTTGTTTTCACATTATGGTCATATAACAGCCTCTGGTGGTCACAGGTTTTCACATTAAGTTATGTGCAACTAGTTGGACAAAGGCTTAGTTGAGTTGAGTTTTTATGTGCAATATGACCATAATGTGAAAAAAAAATCTCTTGTGGTCACGGGTTCGAGTCACGTAAACAGCCTCTCTGCAAGGCTGCGTACATCTACCCCTCCCCAGACCCCGCAATGGAGGGAGCCTCATGCACTGGGCCACTCTTTTTATTATGGTCATATTGTTAGTGAACAAATCTGCCAGTCAATGGTTAAAGCTTAATAACCAAGTGAAAATTGAAGTGCCAACTGCCAACCTCCCAAGTCCCAACGAAATGACAAGCAAGCTTAATAGATTTCAGCAGAAAGAACAGGCTAGGTGTCCCATCACTAACGAAAACTTTACTGGGACATAAGGAAGAAGTAAAATTAACACTGATCAAGAGAGTTTCATGGCTCAACAGTGACATTGGACTGCACGAATAAAGACCAACAGCAAGCAATAATCAAGAAAAGAATCACGGAGAGAAACTCCTCAAAATACAACGGAATAGAGATTTCCACTAATGCTACCCTCACACACACACACACACAGACATCCTGGCACACACACAAACGCGCAAATCCAGTAGCTTCGGGATACATGTAGATTGAAAATATAGATCTTTGCACGACTTCAACTTGCAAGAAAAAATAAACACAACAAATTATGCACGACAAAATGAAACACGAAAAGAGGAGATTCATCCCAAACTAACATCCAAGGCTTAAATAACAAGAAATAACAAAAAAATTAAGAAAAATTCTAAAAGTCAAAATCCAAAGGCCATATTAAGAAAAGATCAATATACTCATCAAATGTCAATGGCCTAGAGAACAAATAATAATTTATATTTGTAATTGTGTGTTGAGAAGCACCTTATCGGCTCTAGAGGGATCAGATCGTTTCTTTGCTTTCTTACGACGGCCTTCATAATCACTTATGAGTTTCGTAGCTTCAGGTGAACTTAAAAAGGATGCATTCTCCAACTCCCATGTAGCATGCTCATAACCAAGTCCATTCCATTTCACAAACCATTCATAACGGCAGTTTAGAAAATCACCGCAATGCTCTGGTGATATCAATAATCTTCTCTGCAAAAGACGTTTGGGCACAGTCCACTCCAATTTCCAAGTTATGGCCTGTAAAAAACTTGGAAGCGTAAGTATGATAAACATGAGAAGTTTCCACTTACAGCATGCAGGAAACATATAGTACAAGAACGGTAATTAATTGTCTGATGAAACTTAATATCAAGAGGTAAGCAACCTTTTCTCTCTGATGCCTCTTATTGAATTTGGCAACAAGCATAGGAGCTTCACGAAGAAGTTGATTCTCTGGAACCCAACAGTTATGCACGTGAGCAAGGCCCCTGTATTTAACCAAATATTGCTTCTCCGTCTGCACTCCTAACACCACATTACCAAGTCATCATCAGCGGGACCACCTCCAATATCAACATACCAGTTAACAGAAAAAGGTACAAGCCCAAGCCCAAGAGCCAATCCATATATGACATTAATTGCAGATGCATCCTTACCTTTGTCATCTGACACCTCTGCTTCTTTAACATCCCAAATGTATTCCACTCCTTCAGACACCGAATGTACACCAGACTCTATCTTCTTCTTAACACACCACAGACAGTACCAAATTCCAGGTGGAACATCTTTTAGAGGAGGATCAAGACAACTGATATGATAGCTACTCCTGCAGCCTTTGCCATCGCAGCACCTAACATAGACCAAAATTGTTATATTTTGTATGTTATAAGGCATCAAATGCAACAAAAAGCATATCAATAAAAGTTAAAAAATGGGGGGAAATCTAACGGCTAAAATGAAACTTTCCCAACTTATTTCCACCACTAATTTGCCCTCGAACACACAACACATTCTGGTAACAACCAAATTTAAAGCATTGCTAGTATTATATCATACAACTTTTAGAATATTAATTATAGGAATGAGTGGAAATTATACAAAATGCATTGGCAATAATTGACAATCTTCACTGAAGTTTTCAAAAAGAAATCCACTATTCCAAGATGGAAAACAAACTAAAATAGATTTTCTATTCTCCTTTTCATTGATAGGTACAATAGTCATGATGAAAGAAAGAAAGTTGCAATCAAGAAACAAGAAACCAAACAAAATTCAACAAAAATGATTGAAGAACTTGACAAAAAAAGGTGAACTTTTTTTTAGAAAAGCTAGTATAAATCAAGACGACAACTTCCAAACTTTCCCTTTGATGTCAACGCTAAAGAAATATGATGTGACTCAAGCAACCAACGGAACTGGAGTATGGTTACCCACAACAGCTTTCCACCAAGCTTGCATTTGACACATGCATTTTGGTCAGTATCCATTTGATTTTCCAAAGAGGGATCCTTCGGCTGCGCACCAATGCCGCACTCTTCTCCATGTCTGCCTCTATCCTAAATGCAAAGAATTAAAGAAAGGATGGCATTATCAATTTCAAAATATTATACTTAATCAAGATTAATAAAGCCAAAGGGAGAACCAAAAGAAATGGCAACAAAGCCACCAATCAACTGAGATTGCAGCAATGCTAAAACTCAAGCCAGTTACCAACTATTACCTCTTCCAAAGGATTGGGGATGTCTACTGTAGTATGTGAATCTGTTAGGCCATGCATCCGTAACCTACATAATTGTGAATATTAAAGAACATAAAATAAAAGAATTGCTCAAATAAGCAAAATGACTGTGTGAGTATTAGAGCTGTGAGGACAAAATTCCAAGCCAACAATATGAGAAATTCATTAGAAAAAGAAAGAGATAAGTAAATCACAGAACTGCTCGTCACCGGTAGATTGTTTTCTGGCATCAAGGTCTAGATTTTCTCCTGCCCCATCCTCGTGTAAGCAGTTGCTGACAATCTCATCTTTTTGAGGAGTGCCTAAGATGGCTGCTTGCTTGGAAACCTCCTAAAGTAAGGAGGCAAATTCAAAAATAGATTATCACAGGAATCGGATGAAAATAAAAGCATTAAACCATTGACAGTATAACTAACAAGATTATAACCAAAAG
Source organism: Tasmannia lanceolata (assembly GCF_043159265.1). NCBI lineage: Eukaryota > Viridiplantae > Streptophyta > Magnoliopsida > Canellales > Winteraceae > Tasmannia > Tasmannia lanceolata. Next base: position 15,740,052 of record NW_027518714.1, on the reverse strand, counting down.
CCAGTCGAACAATTTCCCGGCAGCCAAACATAGTGATCCAAAATTAACAATACATAACTCGATCTTACGCTATATGGACGCTATGGCTATGGCTCCAAAACCCAATTAACATGTATGAGTGTATGACATAATCATATCAATGAGATGAATGATAAATAGAAGAATTGCCAAATAATAGTCTCAAACCTTGCACTACGATGAAGATATTGCAAAAGAACCCCATCATTGCAACTTATTAGGAAATAAATCTCTATCACTATGCATTACAGAGCTCACCCAATAACTTAAGACTCTCAAGAGGAATTCACCTTCCTTTCTCCCATTGAAAGAGAGAATAGGGCAAGTGAATGATTCAGGCGGAAACTTATTGGCACCAAGAATCAAACCACACGGGCAACAAGGATCATGAAGGTGATCACAACATTGCCATCTCAATACATCTGAAAAAGCTGGTGCAAAAAAAACATAGTGGATAGACTGAAATCAGTGTATAGGAGGAACTTATAGCATGTATTGGCACTATCTTTTGAATAACAGCATGTAACTTGATGTTTAATGTTGTTAAACTATTATGGATGGTTATGTTCGCACTGAACACTGATCCTCAGTTGGCTTCTAATTTAGCAAGTATCCTGGGTTGCAGGTTGGATCAACTTCACTCCACCTACGTTCGTCTTCCCCTGGGGGTGGGTCACCCTAAAAAGCTCTATTGGGATTCTGGTGTAGAGAGAATTGACAGTAGATTAGATAGATGGAAAAGAAATCTTGTATCGCACGGTGGAAGAGTTACACTAATTAAGGCGGTTCTTGCTAATATCCCCATCTACCACCTCTCCCTGTTTAAAAGTCCAATCTGTATTGTCAATCGCATGTGTGTGTTTTGTGTGTGGGGGGGGGGGGGGGGGGGGGGGAGGGGGGGGGGGAGGAGAAAGGGCATTCCTTTGGTGAAGTGGGAAAGGGTTTGTCAGTGGATCAAAGGATGGGGCCAAGGTATCAGAAGAATTAAAGAGGTAAATCATGCCCTTTTGGATAAGTGGCTGTGGAGATTCGGAGAGGAACAGTCCCAAATTTGGGCAAGAGTAATTGAGAACAAATATGGCTCTAAACTTGGCCATTGGGAATCACTTGATTTCTAAAGGAAACTAGGGGCTACGGTATGGTGTGACATAATGCGTATCACTCACAGATTCAATCAATGTACAAGATTCAAGGTTTATTCAGGAAATCGCATCTGATTTTCGTATGAGGCTTGGTACTCACCTGATCCGCTTAAAATTATTTTCAACCTTGTTCGAAGTTGCATCGCATAAAGAGGCTCTAGTAAAGATTGTTTTGAGAGAAGTGGGAACAGAGTTGTTTAGAAGCCAGGATTTAGAAGAAACTTCTTTGATCGGGAAATGGATCCAATCTTGAGGCTCTTGGACATGCTAGAAGGGAGCTATATTAGTTAGTCTAGGGTGGACAAAAGGGATGGATCTGGGACTCTTCTTGGTGCTTTCTGCCAAATCTTTCTATAATCAGCTTGTGCCTTGTTATGTGCGTTCCATTGCAGCTAAAGTGTGGAGGATCCAAGCTCCTCCTAGGGTTCGTGTTTTTGGATGGGCGACTGCCATGGTTGTATCCAAACAATTGATTTCCTTCAGAAACGGGGATGTGGCTAATAGATCATTGTCCTTTGTGCCTAGCGGCGGGGGAATCAATTGACCATATTTTCATTCATTGCAAGGTGGCTAGGGAGATTTGGTGTAGTATCCTTTCTAGGTTAGATATTGCTTGGGTATTTCCATCAACCCTTTCTGATCTTCTGGTGAGTTGGGGGGTGGTTCCTTGGAAGAAAAAAGGGAAGTTGCTCTGGAATATTTGCATGCTAGCTGCTCTATGGGTTATATGGAAAGAGAAGAATTGCCTAGGCGAGAGCCCTCCCTGCCTTTCGGTTCGTTTCGGCTTTCAATCTTTGGGAGGGTTGGAAAGAAGTATGTTATAGCGCGGAGGGGCGTCCTCATATCGTTCAAGAATGGAGGCCCTACATAGCGGGTTTATTAAGCTTAATTTTGAAGGCTCAAGCTTTGGGAACCCTGGTCCAGCACGTATAGGTGGTGTTCTTAGAGATTTCCTATGGCAATGTCATTTGGGCTTTTTCAGGTCCGATTGGGGTAGCCGATTCGAGCGAAGCGGAGGTAAGAGCCATCTCCCAGGGCATACAATGCTTAGATCCTGATTATTTGAATCAGGTCATTGTGGAAGGAGATTCCTAGAATGTCATTAGGTGGCTTTGCCGATTGATTGTCCCTCGGTGGAGATTCGCTCACTTCTTCGAGGAGATCTTTGACCGGGTGCACGGGACCCCTATTATTTTCAAACATGTTCGAAGATCCACAAACAGTGTAGCAGATGGCAAACAGACTTGCAAGGGAGGGTGAGGAGAAACTGGGTTTTGAGATATTTGATTTTCTTCCTCCTTGATTGTCCCTATATTCTCTGTATCTTCTCAAACCTGTTTATTCTTGATGTACTTTAAGGTGGACCACCTCTGTCTTCCTTTTTCTCTTTTAATGAATTTGCTACCAGCCTACCATTCAAAAAACATATGGATGGTTATGTGTGATAATTTCTAAAAGTGTGTTTGTGCTTATTCTAATATTTTTTAAGTCTCATCCTGAACTTTTATCATTTGCATATTTTTTCATACGTTTTTGCAACTTAACAGGATTTTATACTGAAATTTCCATCCGAAATCAAAATGCTTCGATTTCCGCGCTGAACGAAGCCAAAACTACAACTGAAATTTAAAACCTACTACTAAGAGCTAAGAAAGAGCAAAGTGTAATTAGCATACTGAATGTGACAAATCTGTCTCAGCATTGCCCACCTAAATTGATGTTGTTAAATAAAAAAACACAAGATGGGAGCAAAGAAGAAACCAGAAATTACATGGTCCGGTTGCACACCTACGTCCACGGGAATGGAATCTCACCCTTCTAATTGTTTTTCACTCACTTACATTCGTTACAATCCCTACTCTCTATATAACATCATACATTTGTTGATAAAGGAAAAGAAGGAAAACAGAATTGATTGTGATTCCTAAATTGAAGAGAGAGATTGGCGTAAATTCAATTCTCTCATTTAGGTTAATAGACATAAATGCCCAACTTGCATGTAAGAAAACTAAACAGATCTCGGCCAAGCGTTTTAGTGATGTATCAACTATTTGCTATTTAGAGGGGGTTGAGCAGTCCGAATCAGACCCGCTTGAAGCTATTAGCGAACAATATGACAATGCAACTCAATGTGTTCCGTTCACTCATGAAACACAAGATTGGCGGCAATGTGAATTTCAGCGTTATTATCACAATAGATGTCCATGGGCTGAGGAAGAGGAATGTTGATACCATAGAGAAGAGTCTTTAACCAAAGTATCAAACTAGCTCACATGTAGTGCTGACCATGAAGTGATATTCAGCTTCAGCAGGGGAGTGGGTGAGTGAATTGCTTTCTCACTCATCCATGAGATGGGGTTGTCACTGAGAAAAGTACAGTAACCTGAAATGGATCTTCAAGTAGTAGACTAGTAGGACAAGACGCCCAATCAAAGTCACAATAAGCCTTCGCATGAAGGGAGCTATTCTAAGACATTACTCTCCTAGAGAGGCCTTAAGATACTGGAGTACACAACGAACAACATCGAGATGAGGTTTCTTAGGTTTTGCATATATTAACTTAGAATTTGAACAAGGTATACAATGTTTGGCCTGGTGATAGTGAGGTATATGAGGCGTCTAACAAGGCGTCTATAATAGTCAGGGCTGCTGAGAAGTTCACCATCATCGGGAGTAAGCTTAAGGTTCTGTTCCACAGGAAAGTCAACGGGGGGCGTGCCAAGGTATAGGATTAGGTGAGACCCAGCCTGGTATGGGACAAGTTTAAAGGGCCTAGCCTAATGTGTTCCACCAGCATTGGAGCTTTTGGGATATAGGTTAGGTTAGGTAGCTAACATTTGGTATAAGAGCAGCCACCACATCAAGTGGTCAAGTCCCGAAAGGGGCGACCTATGGAAACTGGAAAGGGCTACCCAAAAAAATGACCGTAGTGGAAGCCACCACAGAGTGGGCCGCCGAGGACAATAGATGTGGAAGCATGGTGGGATGTTATGGTCCTAAGTTGAGGTGTACCAAGGTATAGGACTAGGTGGGACCCATCCAGGTAAGGGACGGGTTTAAAGCACCTAGCCTAAGGTCTTCCATTAGCTTTGGAGCTTTTGGCATATTGGTTAGGTCCGTAACATTTGCCTCCATCATAAATCCCTCGAAAATGCCCTCGGAGAGAGCCTTAACCATCATCTTACTTTTGGATTTATTCAAAATATCGAAGAGGAAAAGGGAGAGGATCACCCAAACGCAAACCCCTAGAAGTCTAGAAGAAACCTCTACAAGGCGATCCATTAATCAGGACTAAACACCCAACAAAAGAAACGCAACTTCAGATCCAATTACGCCATCTGCACTCAAACCCCATCTTACCCAATAGATAAACCAAGCAACTCCACTCCACCCTGTTGTAGGCTTTCTCCATATCCACCTTACGAATAACCAAACTAAGCTCATTTCTCTGACAGAAATCGGCACATTCACTGGTAATTAAGCCCCATCTAGAATTTGTCAATCATGAAGAAAGGCACTATGAGACTTCGGGATCGGCCCCCCAAAACCACCCTCTGTCATCAAGAACCTTCGCCAAAATCTTGTAAACCCTGCCCATCATGCTTATAGAGCGAAAGTCAAACAAGGATTCTACCTCGTCCCGTCCTTCTTAGGGATAAGCAAAATAAAGTTAGCTCCCATGCATCTATTGATGGAGACCATCCTTAGGTCCAAAGTTTAATTTTTAAGTGTTTTTTAAGTCCCATAAGATATAGATGGGGTACCATGGTATTTCTTACCAACATCACTTAGTTTCTTAAAGTTGTAGGTGTTTAAAGTGTGGCTGACAAGTGTGTTCCGAAAATCTAAGTGATATGGGCATTTAAGTCATTTGAAAATAATAACTTAAGTTGTGAAGTAACCACAAGAGCCCACATTGAAACATAAGGGAGTCCTTGTATTTGTGGGAGTTAAAGTGGGTTAATTTCCATGATGAGTCCTAGTTTACTTGTAGTGAGAAGAGTCCATGTAATAGTATATTTCAATGAGGAGTTGGTAGTTTAAGTATAATAGAAGTCCTAATTGAACTTGAAGTTTTGCAACAAGGATTGGGATTTCTTGTTTCAACTTTCGTATGGTTTGCATAGCCTATAAATATGAAAGACCTATCGGGCTTAAAAACAATTGAATATGAATAAAAATTGATGGTTTCTTATGCGATATATTTTCTGAAGTGTTACGCTCCATATCCTATAGTATGATGCCCTAGGAACCTTTTGGTGTGAGGCCTTGGGTTTTGATTGGTGTGAATCCAACCTTGCTATCTGCCTTTCTTGAGTAAGTTATCATCTTTGACTCCCATCTCCCATTCTCTCATCTCTAATCTACTACTTGTACACTTTATGTTTTCTCTTTGGTTTCTAATTATTGCACCTATTGATTTTCTCAGGCACCCATGCCCATTTGAATCAAATTATCTCATGATCTAACGGATCGATCAAGGTATGCGTTTGGGATTCTTTTAGGATCTGTTGTCGACAGATTATCAGTGTTTCAAAACACAGATGCGGTGGGTCAAAATGCAGCCAAAGGAAATCCTAATCGACTCCGCATGTCATGGTCGAGTACTCAGTTGATGTGGCTAAGTACTCGATTGATGCGGTCATAAATCAGGAGAGTGAAGGCGTTTTAATTGACTTTGCAGGGAAAATGAGGACTCGGACAAGAACGTGACCAAAGCAAAACAGAGTCGACTCGGGGGAGTTAACGATGACGCGAAGGAGCTTTGAAACTATGCATATTATAGTCAGCCCGATCTAACAAATAGAATTGGATCTACTGTTGGATCAAGTCTTGAGTTTGATTGAAACCTGCAGAATTTAAAAGTGTAAACATCATCTTTCAGAATAAAATTGTACCCATCATCCCATGATCTGATTGATCCCAAAAATTTATACTGTCTTTCAATAAAGGTTCCCTACCATACCACCAAATTTTGTAGACATCCAATGGTCAGATAGCCACTGATCCTTTAGATAAGTTCTTAAACTTAATAACTTTTTCCAAATCCGAAAAATTACTTTTGTGATCCATTGATCAACTTTACTTTCTTGTTGCTAATCTTGGTTTAGAATCCTAGAAATCCCCATCAATAGCCCTAAATCAACTATAAACCGCTTAGATCAGTTCCGCCTCCTTTGATCTTTCCTAAATCAAATAGGTATCAAAGCTACATATCCAACTGTCTTACCTTATCCATCCTGCATCATTTTGGTACCACAGCGAAGTATTAGTCGTTCCTTCATTGGCCCTACATCACTTTGGTATTAGAGTGAAGTATTAGTTCCGTCATTGGTCCTACATCATCTATCTAAGTAGATGCACTCGTAGTATTCTACAAGCATAGACATCGGATTCCCTTTGATTATCTCCAGCACTCGTGAATGAAATCCAAACGGTAACTATCGAGACCCGGAGCTCTATCTCCTTTCATAGAGAAAAAAGGCTTTCTTCACTTCCCCAGTCCTCATCACTAAATCAACTGTCTAAGTTGTCTATAGACTCTGAGTCAAGCTGCCTAAACTCAATCCCGTCCGGAATTGAAAGAGTTCTACGCTTAGATGTGTAAAGGTGTCCGTAAAATGTGATGATCTCGAAGGAGATAGAAGCTGAATCGTCACACTCACTCCATCAACCAACAAAGAGTGAATATTGTTCAATCTGGTGGCATTGGCAAAACTATGGAAGCATGCAATGTTCTCATCACTCTGGCAGAGAGATGACTGTTGTTAGCTCTCTCAAACATAAAGCGACACCAGAGACACTTTTATGTTTATATAGGATGTGGCCCATCATTAGTAAGTACATGAATGGCAGATTTATCTCAAAAAAAGGTATATGAATTTCATACTTTTGTTTGGAGCAAAAAAGTATATGAATGGCATGCATGTAGAAAGATTGATTTATTTTACCATAATAAATATAAAGGATGAAAGCTGTGGGGTTGGATTTCAAACCTAACGAATTCTTTCCCCTTTCTTGATCCCCATCTTCTTCTCTATTTGGCGGGTAACAATGTAATACTTAAAAATTTTCAAGGAAAAAAAAACATTGGACGACTTGTAGTATATAACAGATTTATTTTTTTTGTGGAATGGCTGTAGCATATAACAGATAATCATGTTAAAATCAGGCAATCAACAATTTGTTACATATCAAAACAATTAATAGACTACATAGACCTAATAGAATGAGCATCTTATTATTGATTTTTAGTTTTCCTTAATTTTTATGATTTTTCGATTGTTTTTTCATGGGGAACCTTTTGAGGTGTAACGATTCATAAAGCATGTTGTGTATAAGCAGGACCCAAATTCTGAGGTGTCAAATACACCACATATGCTCGAAGCAGCTTACTATGGGCAGCATGGACTTATAATGCTAGGTACCCATTTTCACCCCCTCTTTGGATCGAGGAGTCATAACCATGGTTTTGACTGTTATTAGAGATGGATTGAAACAGGAAACGGTACTCTTTGGCAGACAATCACTGATATCTACGAGATTAAGAAGTCAACAAAGTGCAGCATGAAACAAATTCTCAAACATCTAGCAGGACATGGAATCATAAAAAAAGGCAGGTCTCCATGTTTGATAGGAGATCAGTTCTGGTTGAGATTGTTTTCTCCCAAAAAGTCTCTCTCCCATTATTTTCTTATTTCCAATGTTCCACATTTCTACCGTGAAGAGAAAGTTGCATAAACATAACAAAGAAATTCATTCAGTTTTAGACTAAACAGATAAAACGTTACGCTCCTAAGCACCAAACTCTATCTCCAAAAAAGAAAAGAGAAAGCAAGACAAGCAAATAGAAAGCAAGAGGCAAACCTCAGATAAAGATATTTTACACAAATCATTGCTTGTTTTGGCATTGCAAGAACAGATCTGGTTTGGCGTATCACTACCCAACCTGCCAATAGTTGACAACATACATCGGTCAACAAGCTACCAACTACCTTTGTAGCCAAAGTATCTGACTAAATGAAGGTTTAATCATTCCCACATCACAATAATTTCATAAACCATGAACATAGAAATTATAGAATGTACGCATTCGAATGTAGAAAGCAAGTATTCTGCCACCTCAAATAAATATATAAACTAGCCATCAGGCCATCATAAGGTACCAAACCAGTACATAATAATCCACTCTAAGCAAGCCAATTTACTCATGGAATGGTTGAGACTCAAGATCCTCTAGATAGATATTAGCAATGATTACATAAAATGAGAGATAATAAAACACAACCATCAGAAGAGAGGGGGGGGAGGGAATGTGGGTGATAATGTCGCCTAAAGAGACTTTTTGTTGTTATTCATTAATAAAGAGGGCTTGTATTAGAATAAATATCAAATTGAAATCATGCTTCATAGCTTGATTCATGAGAAAAGCATGAGAACCTTGATGTTGTCAATCAGCAAGCCAACCCACATCATCAATAGACATATTGAGAGGGGTGGTGTGGGATCTTGAAGAATATGACACATAAATAGCTACACTTAATCCCCATTATGTGGAAAACACAACGGAGGGCATAGAGCATATATTTTCAGAAAGGAGGCTACCAACTTCATTATCTGAAAGCTTAAATGATATGATGAATATGAATTCCATAATACAGCAAAAAAATTGCAGAAATGTGAGTTGAACAAATCCTGTGCTTTATAGTCAGTTGTATAAGCAAGTTCTTGTGCATTTCTATCAAGAACTGGCTTACAGCACATTATGAAAGAAAGATTCATCACAAATTCATTGTGAATTGAGGACCTTGTGATGCATAGTGCATTAAAATGATCACCGGAGATGTAAGAAATGAGTAGCACAAACATCAACAGTGACAAAGGAGAAATACTTAAGAAATATGCAGTTATTTTGAGTTATACACCAGGGGTGATAAACTCTCAAAATTGACCTAAGAATCTTTGATTATAATATGCATGTATGCAGTTATATAGGTATATATGTATGCAGATACCATGCAATTAAGAATAGCATGTCATGAAGCACAATGTATCATAAGCATCAGATACCATATCATTATTATTGTATACGACATTTAATCTGTGAGGTTACAAAGGTATAAAAGTCCTAATTGCAAAATACTCTGTTAGATATGCTCCAACAAGTATCTACAAGAAATGCAATAAGCCTCCTTTTTTTAAAAGATAGACACATGCAACAAAACATAAAACAACATATATTGGCATACAAATTGCACAGAAAAATTGCACCCACAACCCAGTTAGATTGCATACCCAAACTAACCCTCAGCATTAGTAGTATAAAAAAACATTTGCATTTTTATTGGCTTCCAAAACATTAAATTATATATCTGTCCCTAAGTATATAAGAGCACCATGGTGCAACTTGTTTAAAACCCCAAAAGTATTAAAAAAAATGTAGACACGCAGAGTTGGTGCTTCGGGTGGGCAATCTAATGAGTTTGAAGGTCCAATCTGTTTTACAAATTGCACAGACTAATTGCACACACAACCTAATTAGATTGCATACCCAAACTAACCCTCAGCATTAGTAGCTTCCAATCATTGGTCATGAACAGATTAGCTAGTTAAAAACACATGATGATAGATGTGAAGTCATCCAGTCGCTACAAAACATTTTATATAAGAGAGGTGTTTCAAAATACTAACATGCTCCAGATGCAATAATCTAGCCAGACACTATACATTTACATAAATTTCATTACTGCAAAGAGGAAGCATTCATGTTTTCAGTAATAACTTAAAAAGTAATGGAAGGGAATACCGTGGCTTAGAACAGGAATCGCATGTCTCAATAAATTTACTCCTCTTGTGAGGGGGTGAAGAAGAAATTTCATCCGGTGAAGAAGTCTCCAGAGTGTGGGTCCCTTTACCCACACCCGTAACAGAAATATCAGAATCTGAACCAGGAGCATTCCTCTTCCTTTGAAAATCTCCTACTTTGCCAAAGTCAACAGCTAGTGATCTTCCTTCAGAAGAAATTGAGCCCTCCCTTGTCGAGCAACCAACTTGTGCCCTATCAGTATTATTCTCAGTTTCTTCTATGTATTCCCTTACCAAACAATCTCCTTCTGGCCTGTCGGCAAGGTCTATAGTTTCTTTTGCTATTAATTCATCAGGAGATAAATGATGTGAACCATCACTATATTTTGAACCTGGTGAGCAGTCTCCATATTTGGACTCGTGAACCTCCTCTTCATAACAAAGTTTCCTCTTTCTGCTAGAATGAGCTAATTCAATCTCCTCAATACCATTTCTCAAGTTCCTATCAGGATGCTTTTTCGAACCAGAACTAGATCCTTCCACAGCTTCTTCACCAGGTTGTCCAAGATGTTTTCCTCTCAACTCGTCACCTTTTTTACCACTGCACTCATCCACACCCTCTTTGAATTGCTTAGAACTACTAGTATCTGTATTGTCGCTATCTGGTTGAGATATATTATCCTTTATCATGTGCTTCTCACCAAGATCTACAAGAAGAACAAAGAAATAGAGAAAATTTTGAAACATGAAGAACAGCAGCCAGGCTGTCTTTGCTTTTGCAACAATGCAATTGAACAACTGCATAAAGAAATAGACAAGGGTACTATGTCACAAATATCTCCGATATTTTAAAAATATCACGTTTTTATCGCGATATTTTGATAAAATGAAAAAATCCCAAAATAATCCCGGGATTTTAAAAATATAGCGATATTTTTATTTTTAACATAAAATATTGCGATAATATCACGATATTATCCCGATATTTTTATTTTGAGAATTGCTAACGTCCATCGCAAAAGGCATTTCGCGGCTGGTCTGTCGCATTTCAGACCACCTACCTCATGAATGGAGACAAAAGTTGTTGTCTTCATTCACGAGGTGGCTGATCTGACATGCAACAGACCAGCCGCGAAATGCCTTTTGCGATAGACACTAGCAAAACCTTTTTATTTTATATTTTTTTCTTAAATTTTATATATTTATATATTTTTAAAATAATTTTATTTTTATCGTTTTTTTTCGATGTAAACCAAAATATATATATATATATATATATATATATATATATATATATATATATATATCTCAAGATTTCCCCTTGCCGAGAAATTCCCGAGAACAATATTTATGACATAGCAAGGGTAGCACACAATCCTCCCCACATATTCAAACAAGAATTGATATACATGGCATAAATGTGAGAAAGGAAATACTTACAGGGCAAAAGACAAGGATAAAAAGGTAAAATGATGGGGTTTGTAATACTGTATTCTTATATTTGCAACAAAGTATCCAACACCAGAATGCATCATATTTCCAACTGCCCAAGTAACAAACAAGAGGAAACAGGGAAACATTAATATACCTGACACCTTAACCTTCTTTGGATGGGGCTTGAGGTATGCCCTGTAACTACGAGCATCCAATCTCTTCTTCTTTTTTAATGTCAAAGAGACACTTTTCCGACCCCATTTCTCGCTTTTGCTCCGATCTCTCATATCCACTGCCACCACGTGCTTTCCACTGTTCTCTCTCTGCTCAGTTTTCCTCTTTGCTTCAAGAGAACAAGAAGCCTTTTCGGACGTTTTTGAACCTGAGGAGCTCGACGAACGGTGTTTATAGCCTCTCTCAGATCTTCCCAGGATCCTCTGCTTCTCAACGCGCACTAACTTAATCTTAACATGTGTCGATGGTGGCCGCTTCTCAAGTCTCTCAGACTTCCTTATGCTCGAAGGACTTGATGACGAACTCTGTTTCTTTGACGGTGTTTCTCTGGAAGACCTTCTCAAACCAGAAGTCTCTGTCTTTGCGGAGCCAGACGTAACTTTGGCATCCTTTCCTTTGCCAACAATGTTCTTCATCTTTGAGCTGTTCCTATCATCATCCTTCAATTTCTTACTTGACCGAGTAACATTTGCCATTTTTTCTTGCTGGAAAATTGCCAAGAAGCATAAATTTCAGCAATTTCTTGACAAGATGGTTATCAGAATTTTCTCATAGAATATTAACCAAACAAATCAAACAAACAAAATCATCCATTTCAATCCAATCAAGTAAGCCTTCATATAAACAATACTGGAAAGAATAGAGAAAATCACCCCTTCAATGCTGTCATTTTACATTTGAATTTATTTCAAAATTACATCACCAACCCATTAATTTGGTCTCTGACAAAATTGAGTCGATAATTACATTCGCTAATAGAAAAGATACTATGGAACCATAAAATTAAGTCATTTCAAATTCAAATTTTTACCATTGAAACATTGTCTAACAAATGAATAACCAGCTATTTCAAGCCAAACCAGCATCCTTTAGGTCTTTCTTCGCCAAAGTAGACCCCAAAACCGCAAAACACCATTTCAAAACAGACCAGGCAACTTTTTGCAATTTCTAGGAAAAATATAGCCCAAATACCCTGGATATTTTCCATTTACTGAAAGCAATCATATAACCATAGAAAAAAGTACCATAAAATCCTGAGCTGCAAATAGTAACAGAGAATCATATTCATTTTATAGATAAGTGTAATAAATTGATGAAGAATTAGAAACTCCTGCATGCAGTGTGTTACGAACTGGAATCAGTTCACAGCGTGATTGATCTTCTTAGAGGAAAGATCATCCTCCCAACACACTGCGAGTAAAGGGTCCTCTGTGGGCAAAAACACACTTTCCAGAATAAGTTCCTTCATTGATATGAAAAAAGACTACTTACATGTTAAATAGAAAACCCACTTTGCAGCCACTTACCACTTCCTTTAAAACCCCTACCTAAACAAATCTAGATATTGTAACCCTTATCTCTCAGACTCCTACCCATAACAGACAACTGGATAGCAAACTCACAAGCTATACAAATTTAACCTAATTTATTCTGCCCAAGTGGAGCCCATCTAAGCATATAAAATTACACTGGCCTTGAAATTAACCTTGTCCTCAAGGTTGAAGATTAAGCCGGTCGGTAAAAAATGAAATCTTCTTGTGTGGGACTTTCCGAAATTCTACTCTCCTCTTGTTCTTTTTCCTTCTTTCTTCATTTCTTCTTCTCTTCTTTTCTTTTTTGATGATAAATCCTCCCCAAAGGGAAAGGCTAACATATAAATAACTCTCTTAGTTGCCTTTCTTTAATTAGGTAAATTGATAGCTATGAAATATGTAATTTATAGAGGGTTGCCTTTTTGGTTTCCCTCCTTCAATTCAGTTTTATAAAATCAAATTTACTTTCCTAAAGTCATTTGTGTCATCGTTAGTTTACAAAAGTAAGAGAAGGAAAGTCAACTCATGGGAGATTTGCCATAAAGGCATATCCCATGATTGGCATACTTTTCCTTATGGGAAAATTTGCCGGACCCATGGGGAAAGTGAATATTTTTCAAGGAAAAGAGGTTTCGGGTAAAATCTATTACTTTCGAATTTTCAGGGATTAAAAGAGAGGCTAAAAAGGATTTAAAACACAAATCCTGTATTGGAACCATACCATAATGGTAAATGGGCCATGACTTCATCAAATCACGTCCAAATTGCGTGATCTTGGGCCCGTTGGATAGGGAATCGAAAAACCCATCCAATAAGGCCAAAATCAAGATTTGGCTACAAATAAAATATCGAAAATGCACTACAAGCCGTCGATTTGCATGCCATCCATAAATCACATAGTTAAGACATGATCAACTCTCGGATGGTACAATCTCGCATCCAAACAAGCCTGATTGAAGATTCAAGGAGCCCAATGGTTGATCCAAGGGTCCGAACGGCTCCAAATCAAGGATCTAGACCGTTGATCTTCGATCGGAAAATCTGTGGTAAAGATTAAGTCAAATTTTGCAAGCTCTACCGACCTTTGGAGGGGTTGGGTATTACACCTCGTCTTGCGATTAGTCATCATTTTATATGTTGTCGTCAAGGGTTGAGACGGCTCCATTTTCAAGCTGATCTCATTATGTCGTTCATCAAAGCTCCTTTTTATGGGTTTTTTGGAATGATTGGGATGTTGATGCACAGATGGTTGTGGATGATGATCTTCTCAATGGCATTGACTAGTCTGAGCAAAAATGTAGATTTTTCGGCAGTGACCTTATCGGAATTGACAACGCTGATACTCATCGCCCCCTTTCTTTTGTCGCTTTTTCTCTTTCTCTTCTATCTGATTTCTTTCGCTCTTCTTCTTTCTCCCATTTTTCGGTTTCTTTTCTTTTTTGTCATACAAGTCTTCTCAGCGGTGCTTTCATTGAACTTTTCATTCAGCTCCTTCAAACATGAGGGCTCTTCTATCTCCATGCCAAGCAATAGTGCCATCTTATTAGACTTGACATTTGTAGAGGCTAGATGCCTTTTTATCTCTCTCATTGTCTCATCCCACTGATACATTGTTTCTTAAATTTTCTTCATCATGAGGCTAGATCGACCTACTCAGATACCAAATGTTACGAACCCGAATGAGTTCGCAACGTGGTTGATCTTCTTAGAGGGAAGATCAGCCTCGTGACCCATTGTCCTCCACTGTGCGCAAAAACGCACTTTCTAGAATAAGTTTCTTAGTTGATTTGAAAAAAGACTACTTACATGTTAAATAAAAAAAACCCACCTTGCAGCCCTTACCACTTCCTTTAAAACTCCTATACAAGCCAATCTAGATATCATAACCCTTATCTCTAAGACTCCTACGCATATCAAAGTCAAACAACTAGATAATAAACTCACAAGCTACACAAATCTAAAGAAATTTATTCCACCCATGTGGGCCCCATTTAGGCATGTAACACAGTGATTTATCTCCAATTAGTAGAAATGATGCTTGACACTAAAAATAACTCAAAAAAGTCAGTCGATCTCTCCCCATAAACTCAAAACCCTAAGTTCCCAACAATCATCAAAATGCCCAGATTTAACTAGGAAAAAAACATTAAAAAACGACTAGATTCTAATGTGTGGCTGTCACATGTGGGGTGTAACAAGATTTCTGGTTATAATACAGGATAACACAGAGATCTGCATTCGTCTTCCATATAAACATAACCTTAGGCCTAAAGCATCTCAATCAGGGCAATGCCATAACCCTAGATCCCAATATTCACTCAATAATCGACAAGATTCCCCTCGAAGATGGAAAAAACGACAATAATGATCAGAAAATGCAGAAGAAAAACACTATAAAATCAGAAACATCGCATATTTTGACGATAAATTACTTGAAGAAAACCAAAGAGTAGAGAGACCATGAAAAAATCAAAACCCTAGGTTTCCAGAACCACGAAAATCTCTGGTTAGAGATCACGGCATCTACCTGAAAATATACGATTTAAAACGGAGAACGTAATGAAAAAACATGAAAAACAACAGACAGGTGGATTGTAATGAAATTTTAGCGTGAAAATCAAGAGAATAGGAGGTTTTAGAAGTTCTTACTCTAAAGCCAGTGCAAAAGTTTTTCTGAGGAGTCTTCTGTTTTTCTCCTTCTTTTTCCCACGTCCAGAAGTTACTCCGATGGAAAGCACTCAAAAAAAGAAAAGTAGTGGTCATTTGTCCAGCTATGTATGTATATATAATATAGTTTTATATCATACCCGAGCGTGCTCCCATTAATACTGGCTCATGCTACACACGCGCATATGGGAAGATATATGTGTCCGCGCGGACTATTCTTATTTCTTGTGAAATTATAGTTGGGCTAACTTTTTGATTATCTAATCTTTTTTTTTTAAAGAAAAGACTTTGCTGGAAAAGTTTTTCCCATCCAAAAAATGATTTTGCCTCTAATGTTGGTTGCCCCTTCTCAACTCAACTAAGCCTTTGTCCCATACTAGTTGGGTCGGCTAATGAAACCTTTAGAAAATTTTCATGAAGAAGGTGAAAGAATCTACCCGGCTCAAATTGAATAAGTCAATCGTGGCACTAGTTGGATTCGTCTAGATGGATAATTTTGGTAGCCCTGTACGAAATTAAATTTTAATTCGATTTGCCACCTTGGTTTCCCCAATTTCAGGCCGTTAATCCGCCTACTAATTGAATTGCCTATTCATTTGGGTTCTGATTGAATTGCCTTTTCATTTGGGTTTGCCACCTTGGTTTTCCCCAATTTCAAGCAGTTTTGCTAGCCTAATTATTGAATTTGCCTTTGAATTTGGGTTCGCCGCCTTCTGCATGCTAAGTTGGTTTTAATGTTACATTTATAGTCTAATTAAAGCTTTAGCACTACTCCTTAAACCTTCCTTTTTGTCCTCCATTACAGTCTCTTTAATATTTGTTTTTTCCTATTTTTGAGAAATCATTTCCATGGAAGAAATGTTACTGCATATACCCATGCCTTGGGGGAATAATATAACTAAAATTTATATGGCAGGATTTTGCAAAGTAACAACGAGTTCCTTCCGTAGTTATCGGTGCTCCAAGCATGTTGCTTTGATTGGACCATTTCTAAAATGGTTTCCAAATGCAACCTAATGTAGTTTCTTAGGAAAGATTTTGGAAAAAAAAAAAAAAAAAAAACATTCTCAATTTTAGTTAATATAATTTAGTCGCTCGCGCATTGTGTTTTCAAGCAAATCTACCTGTCCAATTTTTGAGGGAATGTGTTTTGACTGCAGCTTATTTAATTAATTGCACCCCATCTGTCATTCTTTCGGGACAAACTCCTTATGAAAAATGTTATAGGTAGTCAGGATTAATTATGCAGCTAGAACAGCATTTGGTAGCAATATTAAGTAATTAGCTTTTTGATATCGAGTAACGATAAAGAGCATTTAGATTAATCACCTGCTGAATGGTCCAAGCTTGGATTATAGTTAAACCCCTCCCTCTCCTGCTGAATGGTAGTCATTTAAAAGATGAATACAAATAGAATACAAATAAAACATAACGTGACTTTGCAAGGTGAGTGAAGGAGATCAAAATGGGAGGCGAAATTTGAAGAACAAAGAATGGGAAGTGGGAAGTTCAGAAGGTAGAGGATAAGAGTGATGGATGAAAATACAAGAAGACGTTGACAGATAATGGTTCCTAGTTGAGCTAAGATGGGAAGACGGTGTCATTTGAATTAGCATCCAAGCCCAAGGTTGGCCGGTGAGAAAACCACGTAACATTTTATCACACTAATGTTAAAAAAAAAAAAGAAAAAGAAACACATTTACAGGATATATAGATGAGGAGGTACTGGCAATTCTCATCCCTCGATGTAAGTGTTGGGATTGGTCTCTTGTTTTCACCCAAGTAGAGACACTCTCTCGTAGTTTCCTAATGGGAATAAGTGATTAAGAGAGCAAGAGATAAGGGGGGAGTTCTTAGCTGGTTTTGGAAATTTGCGGGATGTATCTTATAGTTTTCTACTCATAGATAAAGACTTATGTTTAGAAAACTGAAGTTATATAATGGTGTCGATATAACTTATGTAAAGAGAACAAAAATATGGGGATTTTTTACGCGAAGAAGAGAGACATGTTGCTCCTCCCGGGAATGTTCTTTCCGAGTCGTGAGCATGGAGCATTTAGGGCTTGTGTAAAGGGATTGATGATTATCTCCTTATGATCTCTTATGTTTGTTGCCCACAACGGATGATGGTTCTCTCATGTGGATGTAGGTAATCACGTCGAACCTTGTAAAATCATGTCTTTATTTTGTATCTTGTTGTTTATTCATTATTTCCACTTAGAGTATATAGTTTTATGCTAGTCAAATTATTACAGCGAAGTAGTCTCGGAGCCGTGGTTGGAGAAATTGTTGGGGAAGAAAAATCATGAATAGTGGAGTCTTGAAGGCACGACAGAGATTCTAATGGGAAGTGAAGGTTCATTGACTTCGTGAGGTAACATTTGTTTTAAATATCTCCATAGTTTAGTTTTTACTCCGAGGTAAGTGAATTGATTGAAGGAGGTCTCGGTTGATTGAAGGAGAAAATAAGTAAAATTTGCATGGAATTCTAAAGCATTTTGGCATACTCTACCTAGACGATCAGTGTATCGTACGACTGATCGGTTAGATGTTGCTCCAATCAAAGATGGTTAGCTAGGACATAGCTGACTGGTAATCACTGCTCTGATCAAATGATCAGGGTCAAAGTTGAATTGTTTGCTTTCAAAATTTGTGGAATTATTTGTGCTGATCTAAAATGGCAACAAGGGACTTGTCACCAAAATTTAAGTTCGAGAAATTTAATGAAAACGGTAGTTTCACTCCATGACAAAAGAAAGGTGAGAGAGATCATAGTTCAACATGGCCTTGCTAAGGCATTAGCATGAAATGATGGCAAGTTGAAAAAAGATGGAGCCAGACGAATAGGAAGACATTAAATCGAGAGACATGAGTACTATATGGCTGTGTGTTTCATCTATATTTCATTGTGGCTAATGTTAATTCTTCGACAAATAAAAGTATTATAATTATGCTCATCATATTTCATAGTGGAATGAATGATAGATAAATGTTCTTAATTTATTTAAGAGATAATGCCCACTATGAGATGAAAATCCATGCAACTACCGAATCAGAGTTGTCAGGATCAAATTCCCAAGCTGAATCACCACAACCTTTAGCTAAAACGAAGTATCTCTCACAGCGTAACTCATAACACTGTCTTTCAAGTGTTGCATGACTCTGCCCAGTACTTTCAATGCATAATTCTTGGATTACTTGTATACTTTCTCAACGTCCCTACTACAAAGGCAATTATTAAGTTCGAAAAATACAAGGAATGCATTAATCTACCAATCACACTCGAGTATTTTGTACAAATAGGTTGACCCATTATATGGATACGTTACCATTCATAATCATAACTTTTTTGTCCCTTTTTTATGCCATTGTTTGTGTTTGATTTAGTTTGTAGAGAAATTTGACAGTCTTGTAAACTTTCTTTTCTTGCCCGATCAGCATTTATCGCTCTAGTTGATTCGTACCAATTTCTTCATAATCATCAGCGTTTTCACATCCATCTAGTGATCTAGATAGATATTAGGGCAAACAACAACTCGACCCCAAGGATCATTGCAACTGCACAGATAGCTTAACTGTGCATGGCTACCACAAACCATGGGGGGGCACATTTTTTGAGGGATCTAAAGCATTCATTTGGAAGGCCCTTCCATGGATAAGGTGTGTACCAAAAATCAGCCCTATATGATCATCCTAACCCAATCAAAGTTGGAGGGGGAAATGGACAGACACTGTTTCTGCCCATTTTTTCCCTCCACAAATGGCAGGGTTAAGATGATCCTATAGGGCTGATTTTTGGTACACACCCTATCCATGGAAGGGCCTTCCAAATGAATGCTTTAGATCCCTCCAAAAATGTGGCCCCCCTGGTTTGTGGCAGCCATGCATGGATATGCTATCTGTGCAGCTGCACACAAACCATTTCCTCATATATATATATATATATATATATATATATATATATATATATATATATATAGTAGAAGAGAAAATAAGAGAATTTTTTGTAGAATTACACATGACTCTTTTTGACCTTTTTTAACAAAGGCACCCATTCAACACACATATTTTCAATCCTACCCCCTCCTTTATTCTTTTTAACAAAGGCACCCAGTAAAGCCAACTAATTTCAATCCTACCCCCCTCCTTTATGCTTTCTTAATAAAAAATCTATAGGATGATCTTAACCATCCGATTTAAGATGAACGACATATTATGGAAACCTCTATAGATTAGAGTGCTAGGATCAGCCTATGGAAATGATTTTTGGGGCACAACCTATTTATGTTGTGTTCCATCACATGGACGGTTTGGATCAACCCGTGATGTGGTCCGTACAGTTCTTTGTCGGCCCGTGCATCGCACGGGGTTTTTTACTAGTATATATATATACATACTAGTTGCAGTCCCGTGTGATGCAGAGGGTGGCTAAAAAATTAAATTAATAAAAAAAATTATTAAAAGCATATAGGAGTGCAAGACGAAAATGAACAAATTGCTTAATGAATACCATAATGAAACATGGAAACTTTGGAAAGCTAAGAGATGTTTCAGAATAAAACTATTGGATTATCCCTACATGAAGCGTTGCTTTATTGTATTGCTAAAAATAAGGCAGTCAATGGTGACCTTTCTTATTCTACTGAAACACTAACTATGAATTATGGGGCTTATGTGATTAGCACAAAGGAAAACGGGGAGGAGAAAGGAGAAACAAAAAAAGGGGATACATAGATGCGTGCAGATATATGCGTAGAATAGAGATTAATTAGGCGGGGAAAATGAAAAATTCGGTTTAGTTTTTTTTAGTAGGTACGTTTGGACCATATGAAATAACAAAAGAGAAATAAATAAATAAATAA
The DNA here is from genome assembly GCF_043159265.1 of Tasmannia lanceolata. Taxonomy (NCBI): domain Eukaryota; kingdom Viridiplantae; phylum Streptophyta; class Magnoliopsida; order Canellales; family Winteraceae; genus Tasmannia; species Tasmannia lanceolata. The sequence continues at coordinate 15,719,577 of NW_027518714.1, read as the reverse complement.
ATTACCTGGCAATAATTTGTTGTGGGAAGAGAGATTAGGGCAACGAAGTAGAAACGCTAATGAGTGAGAGAGATTTTAGGAATATTTGTGATACGTTTTGGATTTATTTCTATCTATATAAAGACTCTTTATTTACATTATAACCGTTGGAATAAAACGTTTGTGACGTTTTGGAATAAAACGTTTTGTATTCCTTTCTATATATATATAAAGACTCTTTATTTACATTCTAACCGTTGGAATAAAACGTTTGTGACGTTTTGGAACATTTGTAACATTTTGGAATAAAACGTTTTGGATTTGTGATATGTTTGTGACGTTTGAAATCAGTGACCGAATAAAACGGTTATTGGAAACTTGGTTGAATGTGTAAAAAAAAGGGCTGAATACGGTTTGCAGAGGGGCTGCCACGTGGCACACCCTTATATATACTAGTAAAAAACCCCGTGCGATGTACGGGCCGACAAAGAACTGTACGGACCACATCATAGGTTGATCCAAACCGTCCATGTGATAGAACACAACGTCAATAGGTTGTGCCCGTAAAATCATTTCCATAGGCTAATCCTAGCCCTCCAATCTATAGAGGTTTCCATAATGAAAAAAAGCATAAAGAAGGGGGGTAATATTGAAATTATGTGGCTTTAATGGGTGCATTTGTTAAAAAGCATAAAGGAGAGGGTAGGATTGAAAATATGTGGGTTGAATGGGTGCCATTGTTAAAAAAAAGTCAAAAAAAGTGATGTGTAATTCTCATAGAATTTTGGGAGAAATTCAAATAATTCTCTCATTTTCTCTTCTGCTATACTCTCTTCTGTTATATAGTATATAGATATAGATATATACACACATGTATATGTATATATACACATGTGGGGATGATATTGTCACCCCCTGCAGTACTTGCACACCCCCCTTATAATGTGATTTGACATTAAGTTGCCCACTCTTCACGTCAAATCAGGTTATAAGGGGGGTGTGTAAGTACTACCGGGGGGGTGAAAATATCATCACCCTAGATATATATATATATATATATATATATATATATATATATATACACACACACACACTAGTAAAAAACCTCGTGTGATGCACGGGCCGACAAAGAACTGTATGGACCACATCACAGGTTGATCCAAACCGTCCATGTGATGGAACACAACAGAAATAGGTTGTGCTTGTAAAATCATTTCCATAGGCTGATCATAGCCCTCCAATCTATAGAGGTTTCCACAATATGTTGTTCCTCTCAAGGTGCCTGGAATTCGTCAATATAGGGCTGCAACAGGGTCGAGTTGAGTTGGGTTTTTCGAAACCCTAGTCCAACCCTAGATCCCATTATCTTGGCCCTGACCCGCCTTGACCCTAGTAAGGGCCAAAGAAACTTCAACCCAATGCCCGCCCTGCAGGGCTCAGTAAAGCCCTGGCCCGCCCTGATTGGGCTGGGCTAGGCTAACTTTGATTGCCCCTAGTGCAAATACCTGTTAAGAGTGTCAAAAATAAAACAACCACATATCATATAGAACAAAATGATCAATAAACAGAGAAAGGGAACAAAATAAAACAATATGAATTCAACAACAACAGAGACAATAATAATAATCTAAAGAAACCTCAATCCAAGATAATAAAAAACATTAATAAAAGAAACATGGACAGATGGTTCTATTCTTTAATAAAAAACTTAGGCTTGGGCCAGGTCGGGCTGACCTGAAGTATCAACCCTAAACCCGACCCGACCTTGAGCCAGGGCCCAAAAAATGAACCCTGACCCGCCCTCAAGGTTGAAAAATCCAGCCCAGACACTGTTCGGGCTAGGGCGGGACAGGGATCACAGGGCCAAACTTGCACACCTACGTCAATATTTTGAAAGGCATCCTGAGTCCGTAGTATTATGTAATATGTTCACAAAAATCTATAGTATTATGTAACATATGTACCAAATCCATAATTTTGCAAAGAAAAAACGTCACTATGTTCACTTTGTCCACTTTTTTTTATTACAAAAGCATAAATGAGGGGGTAGGATTGAAATTATGTGGCTTTAATGGGTGCCTTTGTTAAAAAGCATAAATGAGGGGGTATGATTGAAAATCTGTGGGTTGAATGGGTGCCTTTGTTAAAAAAGACAAAAAAAGTGATGTGTAATTCTATTAGAATTTTCGGAGAAATTCAAATAATTCTCTCATTTTCTCTTATGCTATGTAGTATATATATATATATATATATATATTAAAAATGTGGCATATCAGAAAAAAAAACTTCTATACAAAATTTTACATAACCCTAATGTAATTCACCATCTAAACCAATGTTCATTATTTTACTCAGCAATCTTGTTTTGATGAGAAGTTGCGATCATTAGTACTCACGAAATATAATTCTCCTCACAGAATGAAAAAATCACTCGACATCTATTCACCACAATTAGACCTTATTCTCACAAAAATGTTTAGACTTCGTATTATAGGATCTAAATTTGGGATTTGGTAGGCAATTTTGAGGAAAGCCATTTCGCGGCTGACATATGCACGAGAAAAACCTCATCGAATGAATTAAATGAAAGGCTAGAGTGAAAGCCGTCGCAGAGTGGGCCCCCGATGACAGCGGATTCAGAAGAGTGGTGGTATGTTGCGGTCCTGAGTGGGGACCCGCCTAGGTATGGGATTGAGTGGGACCCATCATGGTATGGGACATGTTTAAGGGGCCTTGCTTAATGCGTTCCATCAGCTCTGAAGTTTTTGGCGTATTGGTAAGGTACCTAACAAAGGTGGTACGGAGAAGAGACGTTGGGGGTGACGTAAAAGATGGAGAGTCTGAGGAGTAAAATGGTGAATGAAAATCTATGATGAGAATGAGAGAGAGCTTTGGCCGCTGTTAAAGTATAAAAGATTACCTGTGAAACAACCAATTACTGTTTGTATAAGACTATCACAATTGATTGTGAGAGCTAAACCGATTATTAGACTCAAATTTAAACTTAATTTTGAGTCATATAATTTGTTATGCACTCACAAGCGACTGTCGTAATTGCAGCGCCCTAGAAGTCCCATAGATTTGGTCCTTTAGCCTTTTGCTTTTGAAACGATTTGAGGTCTTTACCAGAACCAAATCTGATAAGGATTGTAGAGTCACCACCTAGGAATTGGCCTAGGACCCTTAATTGACTTCGTTTAAAGGCTTAGATCTAACCAAAATAAAAAAGTTGTGCTAGTTTACGGGAATAAAAAGTGTTAGGCACCATTCACACCCAGCTCACGCCCAAGAAACCCTGGTCTTATGAATCAGATCTACAATTTTTAATAAGATTTATTGAAAGTTTAGAGAACTTGTTGTTATTTTGAACTTGTCACGAAATTTCGTACAAAACTACTATGTTTTATAATTCCGTACAAAACATATAGTATTTTCGTACAAATTTGAATTTGAGAAATTTCTTGGGAAATGGAATTTTCGTACGAATTTGAGGGGCGTGTTAAGATTTGTCGGATCAGGTATGGCAAAGTCTGACCGTTGGATCGTCTAGGATTAGATGAGAGGTAGTTTGGTTATATTAGTCTACTAGCTAGATTAGGCAAGTAGTTTAGATTTGGTTTATCTTTTCCTAATCTTATATCTCTTTTTTTATCTATAATTGCTTATTTAATCAACCATTACTCTTAGGCCCTGTTCGTTTAAGATTACGAAAACTGATTGTTAGTGCACAACTGATTATTGTACTAAAGAACTCCATTTAAATTTGATGCCATTAATCAGTTTAGCACTAACAATAGTTTGTCATGAGGGATTTGCTAGCATCCATCGCATAAGGCATTTCACGGATTTCACGGATGATCTGTTGCATGTTAGAGCAGCCACGCAGGCTCACTTTTTCCCTTTTTCGCAGATTTTGTTCTCATTAACGAGGTGGCTGCTCTGACATGCAAAAACCATCCGCGAAATGCCTTCCATGATGGACGCTTGCAAATCCTTGTCATAATCTTAAATAAACATGGCCTCAATGAAAAGAGTGACTTGCTAGCTTACATCGTGAAAGGCATTTCGCTGACAGTCTGTTGCATCTGACAGCAGCCACCTCATGAATAAAGACAAAATCTGCTGAAATATAAGCCTCTATGGCTGCTGTCAGATGCAACAGACCATCCGCGAAATGCCTTCTGTGATGGACGCTAGCAAATCCCACGAAAAGATCTAAGAAATGAGTGGAAAGTACAAAATAGGGTTGGTGAAGAAACCTTACAAATCCCGCGTATAAATATAGATATCCGGTATACTAAGATCTGTCTCTCCTCTCTCTCTCTCTCTCTCTCTCTACAATGGCTTCCGAGGGGATTCTTTTGGGGATGGGAAACCCCCTTCTCGACATTTCTGCCGTGGTAGACCATGAATTCCTGCAAAAGTTAGTCAGATCTCCCTCTTTTCTTCTAATTTACAATGTCATTAGATCATATCTGCTATAATCACAGATCTCTTATTTCTATCCGTGTTTTTATTACTGCAAATTAATAGGATTTCCTTCTATCTCTCATCATTTAGAATCGATCTGTTATCTGCTCTGCTATTTCATGGCTCCGAACTTACATTTTTTTTGTAATTCGATGCAAAACGGATTTTTTTTTTCTCATTTTCCTATGTTTTTCCTAAATTTAAACATATTTTCGTACTGATGATCCTTATAGGCAAGATAAATCTTAACAAAAAACGGACTTCTCGGTCTTTTATTCTTATCGTTTCAGAGATTTTACTTACATGTACAGATCTCGTCAAATCATCAGATGCTTGTGGTTCTGAAACTGATAATAGCTAGGTTATTTTATTTTCATGGCTATGATGCTTCATGTTCTTTGAGATCTTAGCTTTTAGGGATATGGATCTTGTTTTTTCATGTTATTCATGATATCGAGATCTTGTCTGATTAGGTTTTTGTTGGTATTCATGGTTTTGTCCTGCGTCTGGGGTGTATTTCTACGATCCTGTCATCTATACTCTAGATTTGATATTTCTTTTGATTTTATGTTTCTGGATCTGTAATTTTTTAAGTTCTTGGGCAAGGTTGAAGCTTGTAGAAATAATGATTAGGTTTTGTGATCGTTTTGTTTTTGGTGTTTTAATACCCCGGCTATATGTATCTAGGATTTTGATTACTGTTTTACTGTAGATTTGAATATATTGTAGGTATGTTATCCATTCTCATCGTTCTTAGATTGTATGTTATTGGAAGATGGCTGCTTATTATATTTTTGTTGTATCTGACGTTACTGTTTTTTACATAAAGAACCGACTACAGTTTTTTTTTTTTTGATATCTGTGGATGAGTCACAGATCTAGTTTTTACATTCATTGGTTTTTATTCAAGTATGGTATCCCCCTGCTCCTGGGTTTGTGAAATTGAACTTTGGTGGATTTAGCTTGGGGAATCCGGGTCCAGCTGCATGGACGGAGCCAAGGGAGGGCACGGGGGGGAGGGAGGTTGGAATTGCCCCCCTAAGATTTGGGATTTTCCTTTTTAGTTAGATTTTTTCCCTAAAATTGCCCCCTTAGGATTTTTCATATGCTAGTTTCTAAATCAATTCTCTCTTGTAAAGTTGCCCCTTGAATTTAGGGATTTTTTCCTTAGTCTCTAAATTAACTCTCTCTCCCTCCCTCTCTCTCTATGCACTAACAAAAAAAAAATCTGATTATGAGGCTAAGAGAATCGCACATTAGCACATAAGTAGGGATTTGTCATGCAATTTCATGAAAAGCCATTTCGCTTGTGACTTTTGCACGAGAGAACAACCACACATGCTGACTTTTTAGCATATTTTGTCTTATTCATTTATTCATGCGATGTCGCTGTTCTCTCGTGCAAAATTCAGCCTCTGAATGGCTTGCAGCAAAATTGGCTAGCAAATCCCACATAAGCAGGAGATTTTATATATTGTGTGCCCCTAGAGTCTAAAATTTTTCAAAAAGTATTGTGGGCCCTGGGCCCACTTCATTATAGGATAATCCAAATTATTCATTTGTTGGGCCACAATGTAAATAGGATACCCTTTAAAAATCTCCACAGGATGATTCTAACCCTCTGATCTACACTGGATTGCCCATTATAGAAACCTCTATAGATTAGAGCCTTAGGATTATCTTATGGAGATGGTTTACACGATGGAGTCGATTTCATTGTGACCCAACAAATGAACGGTTTGTATCATCCTATGAAGTGGGCCCATTGTATTTTAAAATAAATACTGGACTACACGTGCGAAAAACAAATAAAATCTTGGGCACCCCTACATATGAAGTGTAAATTGGTGGGCCCAAAATTCTATTACAACCATTCTTTGCCCCCCTTGGAGCAAATTCCTGGCTCCGTCCCTGTCCATCTGGGATTGGGGGAGTTCTGAGAAATGGAATGGGGGAGGTTGTACGGCTTTTGCGGGCTCCATAGGGGAGGCGGATGCTACAAAAGCTGATGTGCGAGCTGTACATCAAGGTTTGAGACTCTTGGCAAGAGACGGCATTGTTAATGTTGTGGTGGAAGGGGAGTCATTGAACGTGATTAAATGTCTCAATGGTCTTCAAAAACCGCTGTGGAGATTTGATAGTTTGTTGGATGAAATGTTTGATTTGATGATATCTTCCTCAGCTGTTCTCTTGCACATGCGTCGCTCCGCCAATGAGGTGGTGGATATCCTTGCTAAAACTGGAGTCTCCTTGGAGTCTTTGGCACTTTATGACTCTCTTCCCCCCTGATTATCTATTTCCTGTATCTGTATTTGCTTATTTTGATTGTCCTATCTATCTCTGTACGGACCACCTCGGTATATGTTGCTTTGTTTAATAAAATTGTCTGCCGCTTTCAAAAAAAAAAAAGATGGCAAATTTTTTCATTGCTTTTGCACGATTCATAATTTTTTAGCTGTTTGTTATTGAAATCTTGCCGTTTTTATGCATTTGGTTTAAAAATTGCAGTTCATTGTCACTGTATGTAAATGTACGTAATTTAGTGCATGCCATGGTCCCAAAATTCTTATATTTTGGTATTTTTTGGTGTCCTAGTTCTGACTAGGAGGAACATCATATCCAGTGCGTACTGTGATTTTTCTGTAAAAGTTGCAACTGATATAAAAGAGAGTTTGTCTTTTTGTGGTTTCAGTGGTTTTCATGCATATAGCAGCTGATGTTTTGTATCTAAGTTGATCTTCATGGTTATGGTTTTAGGAGTTTCTGTTTTACAGACTTTTACGGTTCGAAGTCTGTCCATGCTCATGTTCTTGATGATTTTCATGGACCCACAAAGAGAGATTATTATTGGCATTCTGTGTCATCCACTCTGTTCTGCTACAGAAAGTTGCTAGTAGGGAATATGCTGTTTAATGTTTTGTAAATTCTGTAGTAAGTTTTCTGGGCTGGATTTTGTGGTTCTAAGTCAATAGAAGAAGTTGGCTAATGGGTTTTTCAATTGTGATTTATTTGTTATTATTTTTTTGAATGGTGAATTTGTGATTTAATTTTCTATTAATCTGGCTAGCGAAATAGCTAATATTTTTGCTTGATTTAAAGATTGGGGTCTCCAATTCGTTTTATGTTTGTTGATGTGGGGTTGGTTTTCTTATATGGGGAGTATGAATTATTTCATTCTGTGATTATCACTTTTCTTGGTTGAGACTTTAATTCCATGGTTCTTTGCAGATATGACATCAAGTCGAACAATGCCATTCTTGCAGAGGAAAAGCATCTGCCAATGTAAGAATTTGTTGGATTTTTTATTTCTTACAGAGCCTCATAAGCTGGGAGCTTCTATCTGTGATATGCTGGCGCTTTCTGTATTTTATTTGTACATTTAGGAAAATCTTGAAACCCTTGCTTTTTCATGGGCAGAAAAAGGCTGATTTTTTTTTCACCGGTGGGATTCTTGATCCTTGTTAAATCCTTTTACCCATGATATGGGACTTTATGGGACCTTTTTTGATTGAGCTGGGTTTTATCTTAGGTTTTCTCGTCCTTCTGGAATTATTTTGCACATATGATGCTTGCAAGTGAATTAGCTTTTCCCATTAGCCATTGATTCTAATTATTTTACACTAAGAATCTTTGGTTGCCTTTTCAGGTACGAGGAAATGGCCAAAAAATTCAATGTGGAGTACATTGCCGGAGGTAATCTGATGGTTGCTGATATTGGGTCCTGTAAAACGATTTCATTTCTTCAACTATATTCTTCTTATACCCACATGTTGCTAAACTATTGATCTTATGTTAATTTGGTATGCCCAGGTGCAACTCAAAATTCAATCAGGGTTGCACAGGTATATTCTTCATTTTTAATTTTTTTTTTCATCGGGACTTAATTTTCTCAGTATATTCAGATCAGTTGAGTTTTTCCATGTCTTTTTGCAGTGGATGCTTCAAATTCCTGGTGCGACTAGTTATATGGGTTGCATTGGAAAGGATAAATTTGGGGAGGAGATGAAGAAAAACTCAAAAATGGCAGGCGTTAATGTATGTTTGTTCATTTTTACTCTTTTTGTTGTTCTCTCCGTTTAGTGCTGCACAGAATCGTTGTTCATTGAAGGTCAGTTATGCCTGAATTTTTCTCATACAGGTTCATTACCGCGAGGACGAGTCTGCACCAACAGGTACTTGTGCTGTTTGTGTTGTTGGTGATGAAAGGTTAGTTTCTGCACGTGCATATCTTGTACCTGTCTTTGTATTCTTATGGTTTCTTTATTTGCACATGTTCGATGCTTGTTTATCATTTTTCTACGAGTTATTGTTGTGATGATCTGCCTGACATGTCGTAATTGATTGTCATTGTGAAGTGGTTTATACAGTGGACAAGCCAAAGTTATTTTCCACTGCTCTTTTTGTGAGATAACCTTATAGTGGCTGCTATCTCACAGTTTGATTCTTATGTTTCTTATGACCGGATGACTTCCTTGTTTTTTCTCATTTTATTTCATGCATATCAATGTATCTAACACACGAGTTTTCTATGTTATTTGACCCTTTTCATCTCTAAACCTTTCAAAATAATAAGGGAGCTGATATACCCAATTCCATTTACATTAGCAGTTTGCTTATTTCTTGTTTTCTGTATTCTCTAAATAACCATGATAACTTCATATGTTTACACTTTACAATTCCCTATGTCATTTCTCTTCTCTTCTTCCTCACCCACGTTAAAGACTTAAACAAACTTTTCTTTCCTTTCCCTCTTGGAGTCCGAGTTGTTCCTTCTTCAAATCTCAATAGACCTCAGAAAGAGGGAGTGCCAATATAAGTCCCCTAATTATAAAAATAAGAAACAATATTAGTAACAGTAACAGTGGCAATAGCATCAACAATAATGATTTTATTGCTGAGGAACAAGCAAATCGTTCTAATAAGAAGATGACATTCCGGCATTTCATACGATTGCACACTAAAACTTTCAGCTTCTCGTTCATGCAGTAGTCTTGAGGAAAATGTCAGTAGGTAGGCCCATGTGTATTATACACATTAATTGTTTTCACAATTATCTTCCTCATTCTTCATAACCCAAAACTCTTTTTGGTTTCTCATTACATGAATAGCGCTTATATATATATATGTGTGTGTGTGTTGAATGGCAATTAACTCAAAAGAAGCCACAAGTTGACCGAGATGGTCCAAATGAGCAAAACAAAGAACAAGTGATGACACAAAGAACAAAGCTACCCCTCCCCCGCCATCAAGGGGGGAAGGAAATAAAAAATATCAAGCTCCATCCTGCCCCAGCAGCACCAGAACAGGCAAAATAATCGGCCTGAGAATTAGCCAATTGCCACGTTCGCTGAAAAGTGAAAACCCATGTCATGGCTCTCCCCGTTGTTTCCCCCTTTTTCAATCTCATCTACAAAACGCCGCGGATAACACTTCCCTTCTTTCACCCGCCTAATAATGTTGAGCGAATTGCCTTCAATGATAAGGGCATTGAAATGATCCCGATTAATAAGATGAATACCCAACAGAAGAGCTTGGACTTATGCCGTGTTCCAATCTTGAACACCTATGGGACCAGAGAAAGGGAAGAGGCCCCCAATGCCAGCCAGACTCATTTTACCTAAACTAGATCCATCAAAATTCAAGTTAAAGAAACCAGGTGGGGGCACGTAGGGGCCGGTTTTATCCCACAAAAGGCCCCCAAATTTTGTAATGGGATTAGGCTCTCTTATATTAATTTGCTGGAAAATGGCATTTGATGGAATACCATGCTCATGCCTTCCAGTCATCTCAATGAGCATGCTTCATCCCATGCATCCCAGTCATCTTAATGTGCATGCTTCATTTCAATTGTAAACAGGTCCCTAGTTGCCAACTTATCAGCAGCGAATTGCTATAAACCCGAACATTTGAAAAAACCAGAAAACTGGGCACTTGGTACATTCCTTCTCATTTTTTTCCTCAGCTGTTTTTTTTTGGGGTATATTCTCATCAAGTAACTGATTTGCAATAAATTTTATGGTGACAGTTGAAAAAGCCAAATACATTTATATTGCTGGCTTTTTCCTCACGGTTTCTCCAGAATCCATTCAACTTGTAGCTGAACACGCAGCTGCTAAAAATAAGGTAATACATGATGAATATGAAGCTTTTGATCTCTATAAACTTTCAATTCTCTTGGTGCTCATACAACATTTGCTCATTCTATCTGACAGGTATTTATGATGAACCTTTCCGCTCCCTTTATCTGCGAGTTCTTCAAGGATCCACAGGAGAAAGCTCTACCGTAAGCTATTTCTGCTTCCCCTCCTCCTTTCTCGTATTTGGAGAATACCACATGTGTTAATGCTGGACATTATCTGGAGTTCAGATATATGGATTACGTGTTTGGGAATGAGACTGAAGCAAGAACCTTCTCAAAAGTTCATGGTTGGGAGGTAAAATATCTTTGTCAAATTTTGGGACATTGTTTATGTTAAACTGTTTATGCTGACTGTTCGCCTTTGATGTTTAGACTGAGAATGTCGAGGAGATCGCTGTGAAGATCTCGCAATTGCCCAAGGCATCAGGAACACACAAGAGGATTACTGTCATCACCCAAGGCGCTGATCCGGTGGTTGTTGCTGAGGATGGAAAGGTTAGAGCTTTGCATTTTCCATTTGGAAATCTGAAGGACTGTAATATCAATTACTGATTTTGTGATGAAATGGTGGCAACAGGTGAAGTTGTTCCCTGTAATGTTGTTACCTAAGGAGAAGCTTGTCGATACCAATGGGGCAGGTATGTGCTAATATCACCAGCCATCATGTTATTGATTCCATTGTTTAGAAAAAAAATAAAATTGCACCCTACTCAAAATAATGTATAGATAAATTTTATATTTGAAGCATTCAAGGCTAATTTTCTCCCTGTTTCACCACTGAAAGCACTTTGCATTATGATTACTGTTCGTTTTTCTTGATAAGCCATCATTCCATATGAATGTTGCTTGAAAAACCTCCATTTATAAAACTGTTTCATGCTTGACTGTGGGTTTTTTGGGGGAAGAAAGGGATGGTGGTTTCAAAAATTGCTCTTTTTCTAGAAAGCTGAAATGACTAATGATATCTTAACAGAGAAGGGGGAGGGGGTGACCTTCTGCATTTTAAATACAAACTGTATTTGGTAGGGTATTTTGGTCTTGCTTTGGATGATCGCTGTCACACATGCTGTCATTATTAGTACCTTATTATAATCATCATCTTTCCCTTGTTCAAAATCATTATCATTGTCATTGTTATCTTTTAAAAATTTGGTGAATCAAAATCCCTGAAATGCACAGGATCAAGTAGGGAGGGACTAGATATTTGTAATGAATCCATTAATAGAGAAGTTAATAGAAGATCTTTTCACTTAAACTCTTGTCTTGCTCCCTTTCAGGATATGTACTTTCCACACAAAATCAAACAAAAAACATAAGCCTATATTGAATGGCTGATTTCTGACCTGTACCTAAACTGCTTCTGTAGGAAAATCATGTTGATATCTCAGCATTTTCTCTCATACTCAGCATTTCCTTTCATAAATCACCACATTTGAAATTTTCTTCCGTAGGGACAGGAGCATGACCCATATTGCCTATTAAGCCCTTTCTCTTATGAAAGTAGTGGTGCATCTTAGTGTTCTTCTTTCTTTCCTGAATATAGGATTCACCACAATTTACAACATCTACATTCTTACAATAATGCTGCTGATAAGCCTTATCCAAGTGATGCTTCTTTTGCCGTATTCACAAGCTTTTTAGTGGCTGCTTTCTTGAGCTTATGCAACCACAAGATTTGTACCAACACTTTCATTGGAAGTTAAATAAACTTAAAATTCAACAGTTTGAATTGTCTACTGAATTCAGAGTATATTGTTTACGCAGTCCTCATCCTCCAAATTGGACGAGTTGCTTGAGTCTCCTATTATTGATCTAGAATCTAATGCTAGGATTTGTTCTAATTTTTAATTTTGAGTCCAATAATAGGTTTTGGACGGACAATCGGTCGCCATAATCTAAAACGAACAGGGCCTTATTGATACCATTCCTGGTAAAGATAAGATATTCTAAATGCAGTATGATGATTGTGAATCCCCCCCTTCTGTTTTACAAGTTAACTAGAGTTTTGAGGACGGCTCCTCGGACTAGTCGCTAAGCAAATGGAGTTTGGTTATCTTATCTAGTCAGATTCGCATTATTTAAGATATCATAATGCTTTTTATTTTGAGAAGGTAACTTTCATTCCACTGAAGTTACAGCTGAAACCAGATCAGATCAGGAGACAAGATGTCTCCTGTCACGATTACAACCCCCGACATCACATACAATAAGGTTGCTATATATTTTGGATTGGTAAAGTAACTTGGCTGCATGCTCTACGAGTCTACAAATACTTCTCCATATTAATATCATTGAGAAACATGTTTTTGACATCCATATTTGTCGTAAACTCTAAGGCTCTCTCTCTCTCTCTCTCTCTCTCTGCTAATGAAATGCGGACCTGCTTTTTGCCATGGGATGCATATCTTCTCTTTTTCAAAAACATGGTATGCATATCTTCTCATTGTCAATCATGTATTGCGAAAACTTTCTTCTCACTGATCTTGTCTCATCCCTGTCAATTTTGCAATCATTCTTTTGTTTCAGCTTGTATATCCTCTCATCAGATCTTGTCTTTCCACATGGGGCCAACAGTATAAGTCTTGATTTGCGTTTCGGTTTTGAGTCGAAAACCTTCCTGTTCTCTTCTTTTGCCACTCTGCAATGCCCTATAGTTCCTACTTGCTATGTTGTGCAACAAAACATTGTGACAAATTAGTCTTCTAAAGCCAGCACCCGTGTGCCTAATTTTGTCTTTCTCAATTGCTTTGATCACTGAAGTTCAGCTTTTTCTGTGGTTTGGAGGTTTGAAACCCTCATCTTCTTGAAATTAGTCTTCTATAGCTGACATACCCCCCCCCCCCCCCCCCCCAAAAAAAAAAAAAAAAAAAAAAAAAAAAAACTATAGCTGAACAAAGTTTTGTGCATGATTCTCCTGCAAACTCATCCAAATGCTTGTTCGTCACTTTGCAACTCTGTTTTGTTGCAGGGTGTAACTAGGCAAGAGTTGCGTATCAATTCGATACTTCTCTAGAAAGTATTAAATTCCAACAACCCGTGGTATCATCCCAAGTATCGGGCGCTTACTTTTCTATCATCACTTCTCTTGAGACCATGCTTCTAAATTTTGAAAGACTTTTGGTTTTCTTCTAGAAAATGTGACCCTCAGGCGCATAGTCATCATTAATAATGAACATAGAACATCTTATCTGTACATAACAATGTGGAGATCTTTCTAAAATAGTCTCAAGTTAATATACCCGAGCAGGGACTGAATACAAATTTGACTTCTTGAATGACAAACCTACGTGCCTTGACCAATTTTCATGCCATACATCCGAACATAGAGAAGGAAGCCTTCATACCACTTCATTTGGTCATTGTTGAGTAACACATGCCTTGCACTATGGAAGTAAGACTGCATGCTTGATTTTTGTAATAATATTTGGCTGTCATTGAGCAACGGCCATTCTGTCCCAGTTTAATATCCTTCTCTAATCTTTGCAATTCTACATCTCAACTTTCTTTTTGGCCGGGTCGTCTAATAAAATAGTCATAGTTCGAAAAAAAATAAAAAGAAAAAACCATTTTACGTCTGCGCAGTACACTGAAAAGGTTAGGCAGTCTTGCATTAAAAAAACTGCAAAGATCTTTTTTTTTTTTTCTGAAAAGGTAACTACGAATTTTATTCCATCAACCCAATATCATACATAGGGGACCAGCAGTCCCCGTAACAAGTTTGGCCATATTGCCAGTCCCAAAACTACAATTGTTTACAAAACAAAGGTAAAGAATATGAAGTCCGCCTCCCCCCCGGCATCCTCCTCAATATGAGTAATTTCGTGGTCGACGCCCTCCTTGGCCAACTCATCCGCCATGCAATTTCCAGATCTTCTCATGTGGGTGATTTGTGGTCGGATGTTAGCAACCAAATCCTGTATCTCATCGATCTTGTTAGCTAATCGCCATGGCGTACAAATCTTATGCAACGGCCATGCAATGGTGTTAGCTGAATCGCCTTCCACAATGAGGGGGCGCCAAGATTATGTTTTTCATACCATCTCAATCCGAACAGAAGCACCGACACCTCTGCTTCATTTGCGTCGCAAATACCGGCCGGACCAGAGAACGTCATTATAATTGTTCCATTGTGGTCGCAGATGACCCCACTGACACTGGCCCTCCCTGAATTACCACGTGAGCTCCCGTTGAAGTTGACTTTGTACAACCCCTCCGGTGGTGCAGCCCGCCCACTTTGGAGAAACACATATGCGGACTTTCTTCTCTGTTACAACGTAATTCCAATGTCGGAGGATTTCCCCAACAGAATATGGGATTCCTCCCTTGACGTGGGACCACGCAATAATGGAAAGCTTTATGTCAAGCACCGTGTGTAGACGTCCCCGCTGTTTCCCACTGAATATCCTGTTATATCGCTCCAACGAAATATGCCACATGATCGCATATGGGATTGAACACCACATCAATTGCCCTAAACATCCAAAGAAAGCTCTACTCCAATTTAAGATAACCCTGGTAACCCTTCTTTTAAGTACCCACGACATTCCAAAGAGTTTAATGATGCCCATCCAAACCTAATATGTAAATGTACAATGTAAGAATAAGTGATCAAGAGTCTCTTCAGTGTTATGGCAGAGAACACACCGGCTAGCTAGTCTATCAAACTGATGTGTCTTTCTGCAGCCGGATGTTGATTTTCCTTGCCAGCCCTTTCTGAAGTTTCCCAAGCTCCGTGGCGACGGAAGGAAATTTCTTCAATCTTTAGGCACATAGACCGCGCATGGGTCCCCCCTATCGCCCCTGGGCGGCACCACGATTACCGTAATCTTCAATGAGGTACCTCATCGCATCTCATAGAAGTGGAATAACTACATTGGCAGATGCGAGAGCTGGAAAGCCTCGAAGCCTGCCTTGTGACACAGCTTCCTCGAGTTAGGTTGTAGCTAGGTGTAGGGCTACCACGTCTAAGAAAGTTGGCATATCTTATCTTATGATATATACTAATTAATTACACCCTTGGGGAGGATCCCATAAGGATCGGCGAAACCACGCTTTTTAAAACTATTGCAGCTATTAACAACGCGGTGCACAACTGTCCAGAGAAATGCCGTAATGCGTGGTGGAGCCAAGGTTTTCCAGATTTTTGCTTGTTTGGGGATGGCACCATTTCCTTCTAAAGAAGGATTGAACAAAAAATCCACCTTGGGTATCAGGTGTCCATACCCATCGGTCGCCCTCGTCTTGCGCCAAATAGCACGAGGATAATATATTGATGAGAGGCCCGAATTTATCGATCTTTGAGTCCTTCAGGTTACGTCTCAACCGAATATCCCAAAAATTGTTTCCAGCCCCCTCCCCCCTTATAAGATAATCCGCGATCCTTGCATCCGGGTTCTGAGCAATACGGAAGAGATCCGGATACTCCACAACTAACGTTGTGCAGCCCAACCAAAGGTCCACCCAAAAGCGAATGTCCTCGCCCCCTGTTGACCCTGAATCTAACAAGGGGTGGAAATTGGTCCTGAGAAGAGCATATGAATTTCCAAACACCAACTTGTGATTAATGGGGCTATTACAAACCCAATCTCCCCATCCACGATCATATTTATTGCCAATAATAATGTGCCACAGTGCTTCCTTTTCCGTTCCGAAGCGCCATAACCATTTTCCCTAGGGTGCCGTGTTTCTTAATCGAATTTTACCGATTCCGAGTCCACCTTTTCTTTTCAATTTACAAACCTTGTTCCATTTGAAGAGGTGCTTGGTTCTCTTCCCGCTTTCCTTTCCTTCCCAAAGGAAATCCTTTTGAAGCTTTTCAATGCGTTTTGTAATACGGACCGGAATTTTGAAGAGGGACATAAAATATACAGGCATGTTTGCAAGTGCAGACTTGATAAGAGTTATTTGCCCCCCAAAAGATAGATATCTTTTCTTCCACGTCGCCAGTTTTCTTTCGATAGTGGGTCCCATAAATCAGCTTTAGGGATACCATATTCGAGGGGTAGCCCAAGATATCTGGTGGGAATGTCGGCGACTTGGCATCCCAAAACCCGTGCATAGTAGGCGATAGTTTCAGAATTTAAGTTGATCCCAGCTACAACTCTTTTTGATAAATTAATTTTCATACCTGAAATGATCTCAAACCATCGGAAAAGATGCTTCACTTTTCTTACATATTCCTCATTGTCCATAAGGAATAGCACCATGTCGTCAGCAAATTGCAGGTGAGAGATAGAGATGGAATTCCGACAAGGTTTTAGCCCCTTGATCAAACCACAATGCTCGGCTTTGGAAATGAGCTGGCTCAGGGATTCCGCCACCATGATGAATAAGTATGGTGCTAATGGATGGCCTTGTATGAGACCACGAGTGCTGTGGAGTGCGAAAGTATCCTTTAGGGGAGCCGTTCATAGCAGTTTACCAGGATAGAGAAAGTAGCTGAATTTAGGAACGCCGAAATCCAACCTCTCCATTTTTTACTGAAACCCATATGCATCAGAATATAGTCCAAAACACCCCAGTCCACATGATCGTAGGCCTTCTCAAAGTCGCCACCGAACAATATGCCGTGTTCTTCCTCACTCTTCATAGTATCTAATATCTCGTTAGCGACAGCCCTAACAAAAGCACGCTGGTACTTTGAAATAACATCGCCCATAACCGCATTGATTCGATGCGCCAGGACCTTCGACAATAGTTTGTACATACTATGCATGAGTCTGATGGGCCGATAGTCTTGGACTCCAACCGCACCTTCCATCTTTGGTATAAGGGTTATGAATGTCGAATTCGCCTCTTATTAATAACGCATCTATCGTGAAACTCATTCATGAATCCCCACATATCACCTTTGATCGTCTCCCAAAACCGCTTGTAGAACACCATTGGAAAGCCATCAAGACCCGGGGCTTTGTCTTTCCGCATCGAGTTTAGATATATCTATCTGGTCTGCACTTGATGCCCGGGGGTTATTAAACCACTGCTAAAACTGCAAAGATCTTGATGCTTCTTGCGAGAAGAATCATCCCCTCAAGAAAATCATGGGATTTGATTACCTTCCATGCAAAACCAAAACCATACATCTGACAGGGATGTGGCGTTAACCACCCATGTAGATGTTTCTCACAGTTGTCTAATCATTTTTATTAAAAATTGTGGGGATATAGAATAAATTATCCTCTCATCTTTCAAGTATAATTTTCGTGATCTGATTTACCAACCTTTTGATCAAAATTTTGGTTCTGTTTTTTGGACAGGGGATGCATTTGTTGGGGGATTTTTGTCTCAGATGGTTCTAGAGAAGCCTATAGAGGACTGCGTAAGAGCTGGGATGTATGCTGCAAATGTCATAATTCAGAGGTCCGGCTGCACCTACCCGGAGAAGCCCGATTTTATTTAAGAGTTTAAGCCGGATTTTAATTAACCGAGTTTTTTCTTGTCGATTGATTTTGCTGCTTATAAATGATGGTTTATTTTCATTTTTACTTTACCACCTCCGGAACATGCTCCTAACCCGGTTTTCGGGTATTTGAGTTTATTATTATTGCAATGTTGCCGTCATATTTGAGTTGCACTTCTTGTGATCATTTCCAGAGAATTTTTATTGAGATCACCGGCTGTATTACATCCAAGTTTCAACATCATTGTTTTGCAATGCCATTCTCTCTCAGTAATCGGATTCATATTATTACTGTTAGAAAACAATTAGGCTGGCATCTGAACGAGTAGAATATCACAAGGCAACTCACATGGTGTTGGTCCCATGCCGAAAGGATAGTAGGATACCCCATGCGAAAAATAAGTACAACAAAATGGTTTGTTTTTTCTTGGTGGAACCCTAAAAGAAGCTCGGTAGATCAAGGGATGTAGGACAATCCGATCAGGGTTTTCCCAATGGGCTTTTGGGGGAGTTGTGATCGCCGGTCGGGCCGATGGATCCAACCACATGGATGCACCACATGGATGCACGCGGAGCCCAGTGTCTGATGGGAACGAGCCTAATAGCCAGTCTTTCTAGCATTTTTTTAGGGGAGTGATAACTCGACCCCCATGTATCTTAAATCGACTCCCTTTTATATATATAGAGGAAAGTGTCTCTAGTCTCTCCCCTAGATAAGCTTATCTACTCCTCCCTTTAAAAAAACACAGTGGGCCCACGCTGTTTAGATGATCCAAAGCATTCATTTGATAGGTCCTAACATAGATAGGGTGTGCCCAAAAAATCAGCACCAAAGGGTCATCCTAGAACTTCGTTTTGTGGTGCCTTGTGGTACCCAAAATGGACACATATAAACGTCCACGTTTATATGCGTCCATTTTGGACACGGTGTGCCCAACAAAACGAAGTTCTAGGATGACCCTTTGGTGCTGATTTTTTGGGCACACCCTATCTATGTTAGGACTTATCAAATGAATGCTTTGGATCATCCAAACAGCGTGGGCCCACTGTGTTTTTTTAAAGGGAGGAGTAGATAAGCTTATCTAGGGGAGAGACTAGAGACACTTTCCTCATATATATATATATATATATATATATATATATATATATATATATATATATATCTCACTCAGAGAGAGAGAGAGAGAGAGAGAGAGATCTTTTCAATTGAAACTGACATGTTATGAACCATTGTAACGATAAAAAAAGAAAAAGGGCAATGATAAATAGACCCCCATGTATCTTATATCGACCCCCTTATCTCTCTCTCTCTCTCTCATGCAAATCCCAAGGAAATGGTAAGTTAATAAATGAGTAGTCATTTTGTAATGGGTAGTCATCTTTGAAGGAATTAAATTAGTCAATGTTTACTATGATAGTTGAATTGAGACGTACTAGAGAAATTTTTTTTTTTGCATTGCACACGAATTACGTTAAACAAGAGATCGAATTTATATTACATCATACATAGTGTACAACAATTAAGAAGAATATTTCATTTTGAAGTTACGGATCATGCTAAAAACAGCTTAGGAGAAGCACAGCCAGATCCCCCTATTCTGTTGATTGCCGACATGACGAAC
Organism: Tasmannia lanceolata; assembly: GCF_043159265.1. Lineage (NCBI taxonomy): Eukaryota > Viridiplantae > Streptophyta > Magnoliopsida > Canellales > Winteraceae > Tasmannia > Tasmannia lanceolata. The sequence continues at coordinate 15,699,968 of NW_027518714.1, read as the reverse complement.
AATGTTGAGGAAGATCTTCTCCTCACAAGGAATACAAAGCTTCGAGTCGGGGGTGAATTCGTACTCCTCGCGGGCCTGATCGAGGAGTTCTTTGAATAGAGGGTGCTCAAGGAAGGAGACTCTGATAACAAACCTCTTGTAGTCTTCTCCTACATAGACTACCATGTGACCCTTTGGGACATCTCTTGGAATGGTCTTCTCTACATGGAAACATGACCACCAACAATATTCATAGCTTGTTGAAGGGGGGAACTCAGAGCCCAATTTCCTCCACTTGTAGAGGAATGCCCTAAGAAACCTCTCCTTCATCATCTTCATGGTAGAGAGAGAGAGAGAGAGAGAGAGAGAGAGAGAGAGAGAGTATGAAAAGGAAAGGAAAGGTACATTTGCTTATATATAGGTATAGCTGAAGTCTTGTCTTGGAGTAGTAATGGTTGAAATGATAGGCAGCTGTTGCTGAGCTTGTATGATATTTTTCCATGTTATCTTTTTTACAACATTATTAAATCTTGGGGCCGTGCATCTTTCTCCTAAAACTTGTACGAAAATGTATGGAATCATATAAAAGAAACTCTCTCTCTCTCTCTCTCTCTCTCTCTCTCTCTCTCTCTCTCGCAATACTGCTCTTTCGAACTTCTCAACTGTAAGGCCCCACACGTTGAGAATGGGCAGGATATGATATCAAAGAGAGATGGATAGGGTTTCTTGGGGATGGTGCACTACTCATTTATGGCATATGACATATGTAACATTATAAGTTTTGCTTGCATTGTAATATGACATGAAGATAGAGTAAAATATGGGTTTTCTTCCAATCAGAGCATGGGTATTTTGAGAGAGTCAGAGAGGGCAAACAGATTTTTCAAAACAGTCTACCAGTATCTCTCTAGTCCTAAGGCAATTTCTCGTTCAAATGTGAAGATTGTGAATTTAAGTTTGGACAGTGAAACTGATGTGCATCACGTGTAGCGTAGCAGATGAAAGTTGAAGAAATAGAAAAGCATGAAGATCCAAGGATAAGTCACCTCCATAAAATCATACAAGGGAAGACCCAAGCTTAATAAGGAGGTCCCTCTCTTGTGAAATAACCAATTGGGTTGGCTGTACACGTGGATTTTTAATATCAATGACTTGTTGGGTTTAGATCACAGGACCTACGCCGAGGCAATAGCTCTGATACCATGTGAAACAACCAATTACTCTAGAAGCTAAAGCTGTTAGAGTTGGTATTATTTAATCATTTATACTCCAAGACTCCCCATTGGTACTTTGAATGACAAACACTTGGCCCAAATAGGATTTTTGAGTTTAAGGTGTTTAACCCTTGGTTTTCTTCCAAAAAGATAAGTCAGAAAACTGGCCTTGCTCCTGGTTTTCTTTCTCTCCATGTGGGTAAAGATCAAATTTAGATTACCTAGATAAGGTGTCTCTTGTATTTTCTTAGATTATGAAAGATTCAGTGGGAATTATGTTTAAAAAGCCAGTTGATTGCTTTAACGATCTTAAAGATTTATATATGAGCTCACAATGCCATAAGAAGGGGCCACTAGGACTCAACGGTAAAGCAGTCCGCCTCCCCATTAGCCGACCTCTGAACATGTTTTGAAATGAACCAGGCGACTTTTTATGATTGCTTATATTTTTACCCAATCAAAACCTACTCATAAAGGCATAATTTTTTTTTTACGAAAAGGGTCGGTGACTAGAAATAAGTAGTGGAATATAGTAATACATGTTTTAATGTTTGTTGACCCACCAAAATCCAAAGAGGAACCCAAAACCACTCGTGGGATTTTTCATTGAAGTGAGATAAGGAGCTGCTTTTTGCCAATTACCCGTTGGCATATCTTGATATCTGTGAGTATTACTAAACACGTGAGGACCTTTGATGTGGTTTGGTCGGTTGTGGGAGGAGGAGAAAACTATTTCAAAGGTAGGAGACATCATTTTAAAAATACTAAGGCAACCGATTTTCGAAAATGATTGAGAGAGAGAGAGAGAGAGAGAGAGAGATAGAGAGAGAGAGAGCATTTGGATGGGAATCTTACACAATTGATGCACGTATTTTCCAAGAAAAAATAACCCCACCTATTCAATGACCCAAATCACTTCTCTCTTAGTCTTAGCTATAGATGGGCCATGGGTCGAAATCCACTCCCATCAGACAATTCAATGGGAATCTTGTACAATTGATGCACGTATTTTCCAAGAAATAATAACCCCACTTAGACCCAAATCACTTCTCTCTTAGTCTTAGCTGTGGGGCCATGGGTTGAAATCCACTCCTATCATACAATTCTAACACTCCAATTTGTGATCATGTATACAGATTGCTGTTCCTTTTTTTTACTGTTCATTTAACGAGACAAATTGGAGTTAGAATCGTCCGATGATAGTGGATTTTGATGCATGGCCTATCCCTAGCAAGGCCTAAAAGATAAATGCCATTGAACGTGTAGGCTTTACTTGTTCTTTTACATAGAAAGAAACAGACCCATGTAAAAATATACACATCCATCCAGTACTACCCTTAAACAAGGAGGGCTAAGCCTCTTTGCTTCACCCAAATTGATAGAGTATGTGCTTGGAAAATGCAAGGAAAGCACACGGCCGGGGAGAGAGAGCAGGATCTTAAATGAGGGGTAGGAGGGTGGCATGTGGTGCACATGAGAGTGGGTCCCTTTGGGCATGGGGCTAGAGACAGCTGGTGGGTGAGGCCGCCGTACAGTTAAATGTACACCCTGCTCCCCCCCCCCCCCCCCCCCCGGCCCAAATGATTGATAAATTTGGGAGCCCTACTGCATGTGCATCCCCCTTCTCCTCACTCATTCACCCGTCGCATTTATGCTGCTCTTGTTGTTGTATGGCTAGGGTTCAATTCCGCCTCATGCCTCCTCTCTTTCCTACCTCCTTACTTTATCGTTTGAACCATTTTTATTTTTTATTTTTTAGTTTGTGTGCAAAAGAAATCTTCTACATTGCTTTATTTCCAAAAAAAATTGTCTTTTAGTTTGATAATTTACTGTTACGGTCTTGAGTGGGGGCCGCCTAGTTATGGGACTGGGTGGGACTTGGCCTAGTTATGGGACAGGTTTAAACGGTCTTGTCTAACACATTCCATCAGCTCTGAAGCTTTTGGGATATTATTGGTAAGGTACCTAACATTTACAAAGGCTATTGTTGAGAAAATTTGCCAGGCAAATTCGATCCGATCGTGCACAAATAAACGAAAAGTAAAAAGATAAACACAAGCCACAAGATGAATACCGACACGTTACGTGGTTCGGCCAAGATGCCTACATCCACAGTTGAAAACACAATCTTCCTAGAAAACAATATATAAGGAGTACTATGGAAATTAACCCAAACCCACAAACCCGTAACCCTCTCCTTGTCCTTGTTGAGAGTCATTGCAGACTCTACGAATGCGTCCGAGGGGCTAGGCCGACGCGACGCGGGCCTGTACGGGCCCACACACAACTCTTTCCTAGTCAAACTAGGACCTTAGTTTGGTAGTTTAATAAGTTTATAATTTTGTTTAGGAGGAAGAAACACGTGGAGATTGATTAGTTACTTTTAGAATTTTATTTGGGTTTTAGGAGGTGAGGAAACGTCATATAGGAAAGTTTCTTTTGGAAAGTGGAGGAAAGGAATATGTGTGCTTGTTAGCAATTATGTCTTGGAGTTGGAAACGTTTTTGGTTTTCTTTAGAAAGAGTAAAGAAGTAGGATACTTATAGGAGTCCTAATTAGCAGTGTTTGTTATATGTTTTATATGTATTGAAGGCAGATGTGCCAATACCTGAAAGAGTGAGACGAACAATGAGTTGTGTTGTGTAATTTTTTGAAGAATATTCAAGAGAAGAAATGGTGTGGATGCTTACCTTGGCCCTCTAATGATTGAAGGAGACTCTTCCAATGTAATCGCATGGGCATCTAAGGAGTCTGTTGGGCCATGGAGGATAGCTCTCATTCATATTGCTGCCCCACAAATCTTTCATAGAAGGAGATCAACTAATGAAGCGGCAGATGCATTATTGAAGAAACAGGTGTGGATATGGTGGAAATGCAGGTTATCGTGAACGAGTTTTCATTGGCATAAGGCTTGCTACTTGATGGTGCTTAATCCACGTGCCTGATCTATACTAGTCCTTGTGGGTTTAAGGGGTGGTTAGCATTAAATTGATTTTTGTTGGGATAGGTTGTAATGATTACTGTGTTTGGCGGGACTCGTTGCCCCCCTTGATGTATCTCTTTTGTTCATTCTAATAAAGTTACAGTACCTTTAAAAAAAAAAAAAAAGGATTGACGTGGTTCACCACTGTGTGAGACTACATCCACGGGAGAAGACTTCAAAAGATTTCATTACGTTGAAAATATGAAAAATCACAAGAAGCTCTTATCAAATTACAAAACACACCAATCCAATATGATAGATAATTGAAAACACATGTATCAATGACTTTGTATCGTGGCCTCGTTGTACAATGGAAACTGGAAAGCTCCCGCCGATCACCGCTAGCCCTCTAGAATCCGAGCATTAATACTCCCTAGTTGGATGTGTTTCTTCAACTTTCTTCAAGCTATCTTCAACCTGAGAGATCCAAGTCTCATACTTCTCCTCCTAGACTTGTTTTTTCCCATCTTTCTTGTTTTTCCAGTTGTTTTCTTATCCTTTTTTCTTGTGTTTCCAATCCGAATCATTACAAACACTTTTTGTTAAAGGATAAGTTCTCGAAAAGATTTCAAGATTTCTCAAATTGAAAAGAAAAGTATTGTTTTTAAAACCGAATAAAAGAAGAGTACTAATATAAAGAAACATGGTTGGAAACCCATTTATCTAAGCTGCTTGCCTTCTCGAAATTCAAGGCAACTACAACAGATACTTTGATGTCAAACTCATGAGATTACAACCTGTTAACATAATCTTGAAGCCATGAAGAGATATTTTGTTAATTGAACTTTAACATCAAAGTCTTTATAAGACTTCAATGTCACTACCTCAAAGCTCATAATTAGATAGCATTCGGGTGTATGTCAGGCCAAATGCAAGTGGGGCACATTTATTAATTGGATGATCCTTGGGTTGAAAGAGAACAAAGTAATTGGTTTTGTGGTCAGAATGAGATCCAATTAACCTGCTCTGATACTATGTGAAGGAAGCTGATTTTATAAAATTGATATACTAATCTTGGATGATTACAATCAATAATAAGAGTGCTTATATAGGGTGCTCCTGCGGAAATTCCACAAAAGTCCCAAGAACTGAAAAAAATTCCGGCAACCAAACGGAGCATTAAGAAATTTAATTTACCCTTACAAGTGTCGGGTTAACATAGCCCAATCTCGAATCGGGTATGGTATTTCAAACATGGAAACAAACTCAACGTAAGACGTACCCATGGTGTTTTCAGGTCCATCAATGTAGGTGGGGGTAAAACCTGTCCCTAGTGATAGCATTAACGACTGTCCTTTCCTTCTATTGAGTTTCTTCCCTCTTTCCTCTTTTGCCTCTTTCATAACCCTAATTTTAACCGTGTACAACGTAAATAGGTCCTAGGCCACTCCAATAGATGTCCTGTTCGAATTGAATCATGCCCCAAACTCAAAAAGTACCATAAGTAAAGCACTCCACGGCCCTGTTTGGATAGCTGGAATTTTATGGAAGATTTTGAAAAGGAAAATATTTCTAAAATTTCTTACTATTTTTACCTTAAAAAAGATAAATTTCTTACTGTTTTACTTGCAAAAAAGGTAAATTGAACCAATCCTAATCAATTTTCGCGTAGAGGACCTCGAATTAATTATAGTATCTCTCTAAATTAACCATAATCATATCATTTCCCTCTAATTGTCGAAAGAAAAAAAAATTACATTCACAAATGTTTTTCTTGCAATCCAAACAGGAATAAAAAAGAATAAATAAAGATAAGTATAACACATATTATCCCACTTTATTAAGTTGCCTAACATAACGTAGGGATTTGCTAGGGAATTTTGCAGAAAGGCATTTCATGGCTGACTTATGCATGAGAACAAAGCATAAAGCTCACTTTTCACCACATTTTGTCTTACTCATTTAATTCATGTGAGGTGGCTGTTCTCTCATGCAAAAGTCAGCCACCATGCCTTTCCGCAACATGGACAAGTAGGTTGGGCATGTCACTCGCAACAACATATGCTCGTTTGTTTAACTGGATCCTTTTCACAATGTCCATGGTTAGCGCCAATTGACTGGCATTTCTCATCACAAGCCAAATTCCCAAAACCACCTGAGCAATAAGTACCGAGGCAGGTTTTGTAGGGGGCCGCTCTCACTTTTTCAACTGCATATATGCACCGTCAAGGAAAAGATGAAACTTATACTTGTTAGATAGAACAGAGAAAGAAAAGTTTTGGGCTTCTTTAGAGCAACCTAAACTAATTCTTGTTTATTTTAATACTAAGGCCCTGTTTGTTTTGGATTTTGGGAAGTGATTCTGAGTCCAAAACTGATATTTGACTCAATTTTATGTCTAAAAATCCAAAACAAAGGGTTTCAGGTGAGAGAGAGAGAGGTTTACCTGACATAGAAGATGTGATGAAAAGTAAGAGCATAAGGGCTACAGAGAGTCGCATCATTTGATCGAAGGAAGCCATTTTTCAGATCAATGTCTCTTGCAATCAACTTCCTGATTCGAGGTGAAAAATGTGTTGGTATTAAGCCATTTTTATAGTGGAGAATGATGAATCCTTTAGATTTGATTTTACCTCATTGGAGATTTTGTTGTTTTTGCATTAAAAATGTTTGTCATTTTTAGAGTGCCACACAATTTCACCATAAGCAACCATAATCTAAAGGATTACCAAAATCAACGGCCAATTTCTTTTGTTGTAAATTTTGAGGGTACTGTTGTTGATAAAAACAGAAACTTGTTGCTTCAAGGCGTGATATCACTTTCCTTAAGACAAGATTCGCCCCCACTAGTAGAGTGCAAAGGGGATCCGCGAATTGCCTCCAAGATACAATGAAGCCTAGTAGGGAAGCCCTACTAATGTTTGATGACGTGTAGTACTAGTGGAATCAAACCCGAAATGCCCTTCCGAAATTTCAAGCCTTAGAGAAATTTCTAGATAATGTTTCTGCAGAAAAACAGTATCTAGAACAGTAAACAAAAGAAAAACAGTATATAGAAATACTTGGGGATTTTGTAGGAGTGTAGAAGAGAGTGTAAAGTCTGTCAGAATTGCCAATTCGTTTTCTATATGAAATGACTGAAGTTTGCACATTTTTATAGACCATCTGGTGTCTTTTCAGTGTGAAAAACACCTCTACAGGGCACCTTTCCAGAATGTTTGAAATCTGACCGTTAGATCGCACCCATTGATATTGAATGATCCTGATCGATTCTAGAGGTGACTGTTGGTTTGAGTAAAACCTCTCTCCAACCCAGTCATCGTTAGATCAACCATCTATGGTGTGGATCGCACCCCCTTGGCACATGACCGTTGGAGGAAGGGACACAACCCATTTGATCACACCCTTTGACCGTTGGAGTCATGGGCCCGTTGGGCCGACCGTTAGGCCCGAACCGAAGCCCAACCCAACTGAACCATTCGGCTTGATGGGCCAGCGAACCATTTGACCCACCCATCCGACCGGTCCACCTTCATCTTGATCCAACGGTGCAGATCAAATCTGAAAAAATTAAAGGCTCCAATTGCTCCTCGCGACGTTGCGGACGTGCGAAGTGCAAAGTGCGCCTAAAAAAGCGCCCTATAGCCCATTGCCCACACCGCGCGCGCGGGTGTGCCAACGGTGCGTTGCACCGTCCCGCGGGTCCAACCATGGGTTCAACCCAATGTGCAATCAACAAGAGTTAGAAAATGTAGTGCTTTATAAGCCCTTCTCTTTCTTTTCTCTCATCCGGTACGGGACTATCTTTTCAACTACACTTCTACATCCTTTTGTAAAAGCAAATATTTCCAAGAAAACATTTTCTTTTTCCCAAACGCTTTTGATAAAACATTTTCCAAAACACTAAAACGTGTAATATACATGATTTTGAAAATGCAAAATCACTAACAATCCCCCACCATTTTCAAAATCAAAGAAAATTTTCTCATCAGGCTTGAAAATCTTATGTATAGATGAAGGTATCTCTCGATTTGAACCTTCACTTAGTGAGGACATATCAAAGTTAACCAGAATTGCATAGTAGACGTATCTTTGAACTAGCTATTCTATTTGGTTAACCGGATACGTCTCACACACAAGATTTCACATCTTTGGGCAATTTCTAAAACCGACACATGTACTGGCCTTGTGTCTATATCTTGGTTTCATGAGCGCTCTAGAGACTAGCCAGGTCTCATAGGAAGCGGCACCACTTCCACACTCACATAGGTAGGCTTATCAAGAGTGCCCCTGTAACTAAAACACTCCAACACTATGTTATAAGCCTATTAAGAGTTTAAATACTCAGCCTTCTCCTTTTAAACATTACAGGTACCAAGCACTTTACCTTGGGATGGCAAATAATACAGATTATAGTGCTTGCAATCACTCCATATGATGTACTTGGACTCATTGAACTCAAGACTTGATGTTTATTCAAGTGTTGAGTTGATGTTCCATCATTGGTGACTATTGGTTAATGGCTTTAACCCCATCCCTAATGATGTTTTACACACCAGATCTCTTGCAAGAGCTTTAGTGAATGGATCGGCCAAGTTTTGGCTCGATCTCACAAAATGTTTTACACACCAGATCTTTTGCACCGTCCCGCGGGTCCAACCCAATGTGCAATCAACAAGAGTTAGAAAAGGTAGTGCTTTATAAGCCCTTCTCTTTCTTTTCTCTCATCCGGTACGGGACTATCTTTTCAACTACACTTCTACATCCTTTTGTAAAAGCAAATATTTCCAAGAAAATATTTTCTTTTTCCCAAACGCTTTTGATAAAACATTTTCCAAAACACTAAAACATGTAATATACATGATTTTGAAAACACTTACAATCCCCCACCATTTTCAAAATCAAAGAAAATTTTCTCATCAGGCTTGGAAATCTTATGCATAGATGAAGGTATCCCTCGATTTGAACCTTCACTTAGTGAGGACATATCAAAGTTAACCAGAATTGCATAGTAGACGTATCTTTGAACTAGCTATTCTATTTGGTTAACCGGATACGTCTCACACACAAGATTTCACCTCTTTGGGCAATTTCTAAAACCGACACATGTACTGGCCTTGTGTCTATATCTTGGTTTCATGAGCGCTCTAGAGACTAGCCAGGTCTCATAAGAAGCGGCACCACTTCCACACTCACATAGGTAGGCTTATCAAGAGTGCCCCTATAACTAAAACACTCCAACACTATGTTATAAGCCTATTAAGAGTTTAAATACTCAGCATTCTCCTTTTAAACATTACAGGTACCAAGCACTTTACCTTGGGATGGCAAATAATACAGATTATAGTGCTTGCAATCACTCCATATGATGTACTTGGACTCATTGAACTCAAGACTTGATGTTTATTCAAGTGTTGAGTTGATGTTCCATCATTGGTGACTATTGGTTAATGGCTTTAACCCCATCCCTAATGATGTTTTACACACCAGATCTCTTGCAAGAGCTTTAGTGAATGGATCGGCCAAGTTTTGGCTCGATCTCACAAAATGTTTTACACACCAGATCTTTTGCACCGTCCTGCGGGTCTAACCATGGGTTCAACCCAATGTGCAATCAACAAGAGTTAGAAAAGGTAGTGCTTTATAAGCCATTCTCTTTCTTTTCTCTCATCCGGTACGGGACTATCTTTTCAACTACACTTCTACATCCTTTTGTAAAAGCAAATATTTCCAAGAAAACATTTTCTTTTTCCCAAACGCTTTTGATAAAACATTTTCCAAAACACTAAAACATGTAATATACATGATTTTGAAAATGCAAAATCACTGACATCTTTTAGATTTCATTTTCTACATAACTATGGAAGGAGACTATCCTAATACATCCTAGTTGCTTCATCTATTTACGTATGCTGACAGATTGATAGATTGTGTTGTTTTTGGATACTGAACTAACCAAATAATAGATACATTAGTCCCTGCTATCATAACAATTAACTATGAAGCAAACTATCCTAATCCACCCTAGTTGCTTAATCAATCTATGTTACCTCATCCAACGGTGAGATCTCAACTCAATCCAACGGTGCATGAGATTTCATGTTTTCTGACATACCACTTTAGTATATCATAGATACATTAGGACCCGCTATCATAACAAGTAATATGACCATTTGAATTGAATTGCCGGAATTGTGAATTGGTATCCTATTCCAATTTAGGCGATTCCGACGAGCAGTTCCGTTTGCAAAAATGGAATGGGAAACGATACTTAACTCCGATGGGGAAAAACAAGGGAATATTTGGCGCTTTTTGTTTCCCGTCCAAGGAGGCGGTATTCTAATTCCTGGAATAGAGAGGAAAAAAATGCGTTAAATCTTCTCCCAATAATGGCACTTGACTGAATCCACACAAATTCCAAATTATTCAAGTTAATTCTAATAAGGTTAGTGAGCTTATTTGAGGAACAATAGTCCGTAATAGGTACTCTAGGGTTTGCATTTGAGTTACTATAAATATGGGAATGGTCCCTATTGAAATACACAAATAGAAGTGTGGAGAGAGTAGGATAGCGCCCCAAATCATTCCTTGTAGTTTTGATAGTCAACAATAGCATTCCTCTCTATGACCATTTGATGGTCAACAATGGCATTCCTCTCTATGACCAATCCTCTCAAAGGCCAAAACCCCAAGTTAGATTTTAATCTGCTAATCCGTCTTTAATTCGAGACCTGAAGTGTCTATTAATCAATGGATATATCTTTTGCAAGATCGAGAGAAAGATGATTGCTAAGCCATTGCATAGGCAACAGACAATTCCCTCATTTGGAATTTGTTTTCACCAGAGAGGTGTGTACGAATGACCATCTTAAGTACAACGCCCCCTCGACCATGATAATTGTTCATCATTCGGCTTTCACACACGACTACTCCAATATCAGGATCCCAATTTGATAGATCATTAATAGAAAATTCAATAATTATTTAATTTTGTTTATGCTCAGTTTGGGGGTGCAACCCTATTCATTTTTTAGTAAAACGCAATTGAATTTTTCTTTTTCTTTTTTGAAAGAATGAAATTTCACTAATGATAAAAAATAGAAGTAGACAGGGAAGAAAATAATAAGTCAATGAGGTAAATAGTCAAATATCTCTAATTACGGCGGATCGACACAAGCTCGAGCAAGTCTGTCTATCTCTCTATTAGCCAATCTCCGCGCATGGGGGAACCTAATAGGGTGACCCTCCACAATATCCAATATCTCATCAATCATCTCTGAGAATCACCAAGGTGAGAGAGCCTCCCGTCTAACCATCTAATTATGTTAATTAAGAGAATAACCCTCCTCAATGATATTATCCTAGTATCATCTAGCCAACAATCTGATGTTCTGAAGAATGGCCCTCATTTCTACCTCATTAAAGTCCTTGAAACTGTTAGAAAATATGTTGAGGGTACTGTTGATGATAGAAAACAGAAACTTGTTGCTTCAAGGCGTGATATCACTTTCCTTAAGACAAGATTCGCCCCCACTAGTAGTGTGCAAAGGGGATCCGCGAATTGCCTCAAAGATACAATGAAGCCTAGTAGGGAAGCCCTACTAATGTTTGATGACGCGTAGCACTAGCGGAATCAAACCCGAAATGCCCTTCCGAAATTTCAAGCCTTAGAGAAATCTCTAGATTCTGTTTCTGCAGAAAAACAGCATCTAGAACAGTAAACAAAAGAAAAAACAGTATGTAGAAATACTTGGGGATTTTGTAGGAGTGTAGAAGAGAGTGTAAAGTCTGTCAGAATTTTCAATTCGTTTTTCTATTATGAAATGGCCGAATTCTGCACATTTTGTAGACCACCTGGTGTCTTTCAGTGTGAAAAACACCTCTACGGGCACCTTTCCAGAATGTTTGAAATCTGACCGTTAGATCGCACCCATTGATATTGAACGGTCCTGATCGATCCTAGATGTGACTGTTGGTTTGAGTAAAACCTCTCTCCAACCAAGTCATCGTTAGATCAACCATCTATGGTGTGGATCGCACCCCCTTGGCACATGACCGTTGGGGGAAGGGACACAACCCATTTGATCACACCCTTTGACCGTTGGAGTTATGGGCCCGTTGGGCCAACCATTAGGCCCGAACCGAAGCCCAACCCAACTGGTCGGCTTGATGGGCCTACGAACCATTTGACCCATACATCCAACCGGTCCTCATCTTGATCCAACGGTGCAGATCAAATCTGGAAAAATTAAAGGCTCCAATCGCTCCTCTAGCCCATTGCTCACGCCGCGCGCGTGCACGTGTGCGAACGGTGCGTTGCACCGTCCCGCGGGTCCAACCATGGGTTCAACCCAATGTGCAATCAAACAAGTAATAGAAAAGTGTAGTGCTTTATAAGCCCTTCTCTTTCTTTTCTCTCATACGGTACGGGACTATCTTTTCAACTACACTTCTACATCCTTTTGTAGAAGCAAATCTTTCCAAGAAAACATTTTCTTTTTCCCAAACGCTTTTTATAAAACATTTTCCAAAACACTAATACATGATTTTGAAAATCCAAAATCACTAACAGAAACCAATAGGTCCGGAGAAAGCCCATTTCAATATCCATTGGGCCTGGGTTGCCGAAGCTAGAACTGTCGAAATTTAGTTGTAACCACTCAGGTTAAGAAGTAGTCCCTCTGTGGGCCTTAACCACCTCTAGATGCTTACTAGCACAAATCTCCCTCCAACAACACCTAATGTCCGTTGCCGAATTCAACTTGAAGCACAGAAGGATCATACATACCCCAAGAAATTGCTAGAATAGTCCTGCGTGAAATGCAATTTAGTTGTGAAACCCAAACTGACCATTCTGTTCTAATTTTTCGCTTAGGTACTTTCACAAGTTGGACTTACATGTCTTAAAACCATAGTTACCAGGGTGGGAAACGGAAACGGGAAACGAAACGTGAAATGGAAACGGGAAACGCATGAAAAAAAATACAGGGGAAACGAGAAACGAGAAACAATAGAAAATCGTACGAGAAACATCTTAGGAAATGATGAGTTTTTTCCACAATGATTTTCGTAATTTCCACACATGTTTCCTACACGTTTCATATGCATTTTGTACGAGCGTTGCATACGTTTATCATGCGTTTACACATTATTAACATATGTTTTCCATATGTTTCCCATGTGTTTCAGAAATATTTCTCCAATTTTGTATCAAATTTTGGAAACGTTTCCGAAACGTGTTTCCCAACTGCGAGAAATGCGTTTTAGGGGAAATGGGTTTCCCACCCACCCAAGGAGTTTCCGGCAACTATGCTTAAAACTAATCTTATTTGGTGCAGTGGTGCACTTGTTCCTCTAGATAATTACAGTTGTTGTATAAGGGGAAATGATAAGAAGATGAACTGAATCTCCCTCAGTTTGGCGAAAACCACCAGCCATTAAAGAGTAGCGTATCAGATTCAAGGTTTTTTTTAGGTATTCTTTGATGTTTTCAATACATGCATACATCAATATACACCATACAATTGTAGTTAAAATGACGATAGTAAGGTAATAATAAGTTAATAACACATTGGGCCTTCCCTCTCAAAGGAGGACCATGTTATATTGTTACGGGCTTACAAGCGTAGCCTAGGACAGCATATGGGCCTCTCTAGATAAATGATACCCAAACTATTCAGCAAGCATGGATTTAGCTTTCCAAGTTCACGAGGCTACTACCCAGTCCATTGACAGGCCCAAATTTCAGGAAAGCAAGAAGGAAATTACATAAATATCCAATCAGTTTTAGTCTTTTAGATATGGCTGATTGTTTGTAAGGCACTAAGTTCAGTGATATTGGGGGCAAGAAAAAAAAATACAGAGAAGACAAAAGCAAAGAGAATTGGGCCTCCTTTGTAGATTTTGTAGGAGACATGGTTGAACTTGATCGGTCCTTTCTTGTACTCAACTTTGTCAGGAAACCCTTGTGAAAAAATGGCCAAAACTCTCTCTAAAAGCCAATTCGAACTTTCTAATACAGTGGAATCTTAGTAGTTTAATGAAAATCAAGGCGTACCTTCATTGTTTGAAAGGAACCAAGTTTAAGTGATATTGGGAGCAAGACAAAAGTTATTGGTCATTATTTCTTTGATTGTTTGAGAGGCACTATGTTGAGTGATAATGGGAGCAAGAAAAAGCAAAAGTAGAAAGAAAAGGCAAAGCAAAAATATTTGGGCTTCTTTGTAGATATTATGAGAAACAGCCACCTTATAAGCTATTCCAAATGGCTGTACTGAGCTTTGTCCGGAATTCCTTTTGAAAAAGTAACCAAACCCCCCCTTACAAAAGCCAATAGAGATGGTACTGCTATCTCAAACTATACCATATGATACCACCAAAAAGGAGAAAGCCTTGACAAAGGTTGTGGGTAAATGTAGACGACCACAAAAAAAAGCCATTAAGACATTAAGACATAGTTAAAAGAGATTTTCTAACAGCTCATTTTTGCAAGAAAGAACAGCCACACAGGCTGACCTTTTAGCAGATTTGTCTTACTCATTTAATTCATCTGAGGTGGCTGTTCTCAACTGCAAAAGTGAGCCACGGAATGGCTTTCCGCAAAATTGCATTGCAAATCCCTAGTTAAAAAATGTACCACATGATTATGGGAAAAAATTCTATGATTTTTTTTAGAGTATTTATATTTGCTATGAAGTTTTGGGTCAAAGTGGATTCAAACCAAAATTAGCTTTTATTTGCAAATTTTAAATTAATCTTATTTGCAAAGAGGACAAACACATAGGGGTAGCAATGGTTCGGTTTCGGTTCGGTTTGACCCCCAAATTGAACCGAACCGAAATTTGAATCTGTTTGGTTTAACCAAACCGACTCAACAGGATTTTTTTTTGAACAGGATTGACTCCACTTCTCTTCTGATACCTCGTATCCGCTCCTCGGTCTACTAGCTAATAGCTGTTAGCTTCCTCGCTCTATTGCGCGGTACGGTTACTAGAGCGTATTAGAGTGATTAGGGCGTATTACTCGTTTAGTGCGGTACGGTTACTATAGTACGGTTAGTGCGGTGTAGCTGGTACGGGTAGCTAAAACTTTAATCGGGTGCAACTTTAATTGAGCGTAACCAAGGACGGGGGCGCGAGCCCCCTTTTCTGCTGCTTTAGCTTAGGGCTTATTTATAGTATAGCTAGCTTGGAGGCTCTTCTCTTCACGCTGCGCTAAGCTTTCTTCTTATATAAGATGCATCCTCTGCATCCGGCTTTCAACCCTCGGTATAACACTGGGCGAAGGCCCAGGAAAACAGATCATTAGGTAGGACGGGTAGTGCACGGCGTTGCAATCATTCATCAACTTCCTCTTTATTATTCTTCAGTTCGGTTTCGGCTCGGTTTCGATTCAGTTCCGCCAATTTTGCCACCCCATACTCATAATCATTGGAAATCTTCGGTTTGACCCCCAAACCGAAATTTGAATCGGTTTGGGAATTTTCGGTTCGGTTCCGACTCGATTTCAGTTCGGTTCGGCCAATTTTGCCACCCCTACAAACACATATTGAAAGCAATTAAATATGTAATTTCTAAAACTATTACTCCTGTAATTATTAACAAATAATTGTATTTAACTTCAAAACTATCTACATATAAGATTATATGCAAATTTAATAATGTTTAGAGTATCCACAAGTGCACCTAATTTTTAAATATTTATATTAGATTGTATTCTGTGCTTATCTTTGGATACCTATAAAAGTTATATGTATATAATATTCAAACTGCAAATAATGGATATAAATAATTTTACATATATCTTTCCAAAGTGGCTTGAGTGACCCATTTATAAATTATAAGTAGCTTAAATTAATCTTATTTACAGATAAGTACCCACTGTGGTGGTATCCAAAGATGCCCTCCATCTTTATCTAGGCCAATTTTTTCTGGCTTTAGTAACACCAGAACTTGCTAAGTTTTCTTCTAGTTTATATCTACTGCGTTACAGTGTTCACTCAATGATCTTTGTTAAATAAAAATAAACTGAATTAAATTATAGTGTTGATTTAATAGCTTCTTTTTAATTACGTTACAAGAACATTAAACTTGTGATTTTCAATTAGACAGATGTATGCCAATCTCAAATTGGTAGTAGTGCGAGCAACATCTTGAGATCAGATTGAGTCTGATTTAGTTGAATTTCAAAGATAGAGTTGCCAAATTCCTTTGCACTTTAAGCTGCTTCATTTGTCTTTAAGAAGCAGCATCCAACATGCAATTTTTATTACCAAGAACAAGCATATACTGTTGATGCCCTATTAGGCCCTTTCATTGATGATCAACATTTTCCTCTCTGGCCTTGTTTAGCAGTCATGAAATTTTTTTCCATAGAATATTAGTTTATCCAGTAGTGGGAGACGGGGAGAATTGAGAGCAGCGAATAGAGGATGAGAAGTGGCTAGGAAAGAAAGACTCAAAACAGAGTTTTTGTCTCCTTCACTCCTGCCTTATCAATTCTCCCACCACTCGGTAAACTAATATTCCATGAAAAAAAAATTCATACGTACGTGCCAAACATGGCCTTTGATTTTCACTTTTCTTTTCAAATATGAAAATAACTAAGGGGAGCAACTAGGGTCGATTTTTTGGGAATTCGGGTTGTGCTTTTACCATAAAATTGGGTCAGGTTCAAGTTGATTCCAATTCATTTTTTAGCAAAAGCTCAACCGAACACAAACAAAGTTGCACCTCTAAAAATCACGGGTGCAACACCCAGCCTTAGTCCCACCTTGCCCAAACATGGACTGTTGGGTACCTAACTAATACACCAAAAGCTCAAAAGTCAATGGAATGGATCGGGCTAAGTCCTTTAAACATGTCCCCCACCAGGCTAGGTCCCACCTAGTCCCATACCTAGGCAGGTCCCCAGAGCGTAACCCAGACCCACATGAGATGAGCCTCAGGGAACACATTGGCCTATCCAGACCCACACTAACGTGGAATTGTTTTGCTGTTGCAAAGCACTTCACACTCATGCGGGTCCACTTCCTTTCATGCGTTATCCTGAGAATAAGAGCAAACACAAGAAAACGACGCTAAATGAAATCCTACAATGAAGTAGATCATATCAATCCCTTGTTTAACAATCTTATCTTCTTCAGTGAATGATACACATCTCATGATCATTTGCTATATATAAAAGGTGGATCAATGAATGTAAACATAGTTTAATTTTGCCAATGGCATAAATATCTTAGGATAGTTTTAGTGGTCCACGTATTTTAATTTTAGTGGGTGATGTTGGAGCTATGTTGAGTGTGAAAGAAGGGCTGTTACATCAATGAATTCCACAATAATGGAGCGAAGATACCCTAGATCAGAAATCATGTGTATTAGATTGAGCCACCTTTCAGGTTGAAAAGCCCGATTCAATCTCAGGACGACGATTCGGGTTAAAAGGGAGAAAACTCAAAACCCGATCCGAGTTGAGAAATACAATATGAGGCCACCAACAATAGATTGACAAACGTGGTGGTTGTTTTTTATTCTTTCAATTGTAAAAGTTTTCTTATCGAATGGCTGTAAATCAAATGATCCATCTGATTTATTGTCTATAATCATCACCCAATGAAGCCCACTCTAAAACAGTTCATATCAGTAAGTCATTAACCCAAACAATGTTTATTGCTTGAACAATTCTTACAAGAAAAATGATATCTACACTCCCTTTTTTAAGATTGCAACAACGATTAAGAGAACTGTAAATAAAGGAGGGAGGAGTGGAATTATTAAATTAGGATGATCCGAGCCGTCCATTTGATGGGCCACAATGTAAATAGGTTGTGCCCCAAAAATCATTTCCGTAGGATGATCACAACCCTACAATCTATAGAGGTTGCATAAGATGTAGTTTCTATTTAGATCGGAGGGCTAGGATCAGCCTATGGAAATAATATTTTGGGACGCAACCTATTTACGTTTATGGCCCATAAAATGGACAGTTTGGATTATCCTATGGTGTGGTATGGGCGGGGCCTACGTTGTTCAAAGATGGGCCCACCATTCCACTAACGGTTTCTGTTGGGCCCACCAACTGTTCCTGTTGTGTGTGGAGAGAGAGAAAGACTGACTGGTAAAATGGTGGGAAAACGTTAGCCAGCCGTCAAGGGGGGCGGAATAGCCTGCAAGGGGGGGGGGGGGGGGGAATATCAGCGCCCAAAGAACAAATGTCTAGGTAAAAGTCATAGCAGTGCCGAAAGGCTATTGAAAAACAAGGTAAGTTATCACATGCAATGCCCAAAATATAAGGAGGTGTAACCGCTTCTTGTCGTTATTAGACTATTAGTTGAGAAATGAACAGGGGTAATTTCGTCAATTCCCTTTCCTGCTTTAATAGAGAATAAACACAAAGCATATTCAATTTTAAGGGCCCACAGAAAAAGAGAACCGCAAATTTCACTCATTATTTTCTC
Source organism: Tasmannia lanceolata (assembly GCF_043159265.1). Classification (NCBI taxonomy): domain Eukaryota; kingdom Viridiplantae; phylum Streptophyta; class Magnoliopsida; order Canellales; family Winteraceae; genus Tasmannia; species Tasmannia lanceolata. The sequence goes on along the minus strand of NW_027518714.1, from coordinate 15,681,397 downwards.
TCTTATATCGCAAAAAGAAAAAGAAAAAAGGATACTCTACGTATCCATATACAGCGTATATACGACGGTATTAAAATCTACAATCGTATCCAAGTATCAGAGTCTCCCAAGTGGAGAAAAAGAAAAAAAACTTCTTTGATATTTGATTTCAAACCTTCTAGAATATAGTCCACCACGGAATAAGGGATTTGGAAAGTTCTATAAAACCTTCAAGAAGCGTATCCGGGCTCCGTATACGTATATGAACAGTATATATATATACGGTTAAGCAACAGTAGAGAAGCTTCTCAGGTTAGATCAGCCATCGATATTGCCTCGCCTCCACTTGTTATCCATCGATGCCCTAAAATTAACGCAAAAGAGAAAAAAAGAAAGAAAGAAAATAAGTCAAAATAACCCTAAAATCCAAAAAAAAAACCCTGATCAAGAAATCGGCAAGCATAAAGTTAGACAAAGATCACGCTCTGAAAAGAAATTCGCAGTAAAATTGGAAACCTTTACAGAGAAAAAGCCCTAAATTCCAATAAAAAACTGAAAATACCGTATTAGGAGAGGGAAAACGAAGATTAAAAAAGTAATTACTTACTAAGAACTTGCTCGGCCGAGAATCTCCTCGAGACGTCCTTACAAAGCATTCTCCTGATCAGATCTCTTGCTGAAGGAGATACGGAGTGAAAGATCCGGGTCGGAAACCGGAGATTCCCTCTCAGAACAGCTTCAAAGATCTCCGATGCCGACTCGCCGTAAAACGGCGGGATTCCGGCGAGCATTATATAGAGAATAACTCCGGCACTCCATACATCGACCTTCTCGTTATAATCCCTACCGGAAATCACCTCCGGCGCAACATAATACGGTGTTCCGACGATCTCTCTCATAGATCGATCCTCGTGTAAGCAATCGGCCGATCCAAAATCAGCGAGTTTTAAACGATTCCGTCCGTCAAAGAGGATATTTTCCGGCTTAATATCACGGTGAACAACTCCTCTCCGGTGAATATGAGCGATCGCTTCCATTAACGGCGACATAACTCCGGCAGCCTCCGTTTCAGAAAAAGTACGCTTTGAAATACGTTCGTAAAGATCTGGAGAGGAGCAGAGCTCAAGAATCATGTGGAGATAAGCTTCATCTTCGTAAACTCCATAGATCTGAACAATGTTAGGGTTTCCACTGACTAGATTCATGATTTTCGCCTCTTTTTCAAGGCATTCGCGATCGATAGAATCGGAGAGGAGTCGTTTGTCGATCGATTTGCAGGCGAAGAAATCGCCGGATTCCGGCGAAAAGCACCGGAAAACGGTACCGAATCTTCCCCTTCCGATCTCCTCGTAGATCGTATAATCTCTTTTTAGACTCTCGCTCATTTCCTTTTTCCTGTTCTCTGTTTTTTTCTTCTAGAAAAATCTTACCTCCAAACACGTTATTTATAGACCTTGTGTTTGGAATTTCACTGACGAATATTCCTTTAGAATCTACTCCAATGAGATTCTTCCACGCGTCTTTGTTACGTTTAATTACTGAAACGCCCTTTTCGTAACACACAAGGAAGTTTTCCTTTTGAAATTGGAAACTTCTACGGTTCTACCATTCTATTTTCCCACTCACTGACTGTCATGTAGCTGATATGACGTTTTGCTGCCTTTTTAGCTCTTACCGATTTTACCCTCAGAAATTGTTTTTTTTTCTTCCAAGGGCACTCTTCTTTATTACTATTAAAGAAGAGTGCCCTTCCAAAAAATAGATGTATTAAACAAAGAAAATTGGAGTAAAATTCTTACGCACTCCCTCCCCTCACTATCTTGACGTACAATGAATAAAAGTCTTTGGTTAGATTATTCGTTAGTTTGGACTATGACCAAATTTTAGTGAAGATTTTCATTGCACAGGGTTGATGAGTTTTCCAACTTTTCCAACTTTTAAGTTTTAATAACCACCTCTTTGGTGGGTTTTGCAACTGGAAATGCAAAATAAATAACATTAGGGCGTGTGAATAAAGTTTTCATCTGCCGTTAAACACCGTACAAGTGTTCAACTCACACGTCCTAATGTTTTATGTAAAAGGGGTCGATTTAAGATATACGGGGGTCGATTTATCACTCCTCTACAAAAAGGGAAGTGATAAATGCGCCCCTATTCATTACTTGGGACACCTAGCTGCAGTGTATCTATGACTGTAGAGGGACTGATGTACTTCACATGGGAAGGATTCAACCGACCTGATTGCCACGTACACTGCATCTGGGTGTCCGAAGTAATGAAAATGGGTGCATTTATCATTTCCCTAAAAAAACATAGTCGGTATGAATTAGTATGTAGTTATAAATAATCTAATTCGATTATGTCCATAACTTACAAGCACATTGTATGAACCACAAAAATTGAGTTCTTTTTTATTTTAGGTGACAAACACATGATGTTGAGCATGCGTATCACTTGGGTTGGGTCAAGTCAAATAAGCTTTTGACCAAAAAAAAATGAATTGGAATCAATCCGAGCCCGATCCAATTTTATGGTTAAAGCTCAAACCAGATTCCCAAAAACCGACCCAAGTTACAGCCTTGACATTGAGACCCCTTATCTTCGTGAACACTATAGCAATGTCAATAATTTTCTACTCTTTGCCTAATTTTGTTAATAAAAAATGAGGAGGCATAGATGAATTGCTCGTTAATATTTTAGATTTTGAAATTTGAGTAGACTAAGTGTTTTTTAATATTAAAGGTATATAAACAGGTTTTTATCACATTTAATTAGTACAATAATATTATTTTAAATCTATTTTTCCCAAATATTTTCCGCCGTTCTTGTTTTCTTGGCCATTTTCCATCCAGACGTTTTATATGTGGGATTTGCTAAGCTCCACAACAAAAGGGTTTTCGTGGCTGGTCTCCATTAACGAGGTGCTGGTCTGATGTGCGACAGACCAGCCGCGAAAACCCTTTTGAGATGGACGCTAGCAATTCCCTTTATACGTTATACTATAGTATCTTTCTGGTAATGAGGTTTTTCTCCCCTGAAGGATCTAAAATTCGAATATTTCCAAGCCTTTTAGAAAATACCCTTTTTTTTCCTTAATCACAGAGAAATTTACTTCTTGCCTCAAGAGGTGGTCTTCTGATTCCTTCCTAATCGGCATGAAATTGATAAAGTACGTTTACTAATATTGGCACTACCATGTATTAATAATATGCAAATAAGACTTATTTTTCAGCTTGTCTTTTATTTTTTAAGGAATATCAGCACAACCATGTTTTGATTTTCGCACTAACCCTTCGTGTCTTTTATTATTTAAAGAGCTGTCAAATGTTATTATAGTTCCCACAAAGCTCTCACAAGCCAATTAAAAAAGAAAAGACAAGCTAAGTTTGTGCAATTATTAAAACATACTTGCGCTAATTCATTTTCCTTTTTTTAATTGGCTTCTAAGAGTTTTTTTTTTTTTTTTGAGCTCTAATAACCTTTGAGCACTGTTTAAATAGTAAAAGACAAGATGAGTTAGTGTAATTATAAAAAAATAATAGTGCCAACAGCGACTTTTGTAGGACGTTTTGGGACAAGAACCAAGTACGGGGAAAGTCGGTACAAGTCACGCGGAGGAAGGTTGCTTTGCCGAGAAAGATGCTGCCTTTTTTGACTTATTATATTTCTCCACGTGGAATGTTGTGGGAATGTGAAAAACCAAATTATAAGTTATAAAATAATAAGGATATAAGTTGTAGCAGTTATCGGCTCGAGTTCTTTACTTTGCCGGCTCATTTTTGAGCTGAGAATCAAATAGCTTGCGTGGGTAAATAGGTAATGGCGTGAGTCATGAGCTGACAAGCCCCTTTTTATTTAATACTTAGGCCATGTTTGGATTGCAAGAAAAATATTTCTGATGGAAACTTTTTTTCCCTACAATTTAGGGGAAGTGATATGATTATGGTTAATTTAGAAGGATATCATCATAAATTGAAGGTCCCTCTAAATAAAAATTGAATAGCGTTTCCTCAGGTCAATAAGTCATCCAACCTTGAGGTCGGAGGTTCGATCACAGCTTTGCTACCAAAAAAAATAAGGGGAAGCTTTTCCAAACGTTTCTAAAAAAAAAATTGCAATCGAAGTAAGCATCTAAAATAGGAAATTTTGTTTCGAAATGCATTACGAGCCTGAAGGAAAGAAAAGTGATGTTCCCCTCTTCTTCTCAATTGTCTGAAATCCAATCCCAAGGGACTAAGAATGGTTACACTTCGAATTGAATTTTCGAAAGTTTACTCGACTTTTGGCACGCCCAAACATTCATCACACACAGCACACGCAATCCACGATCCAAACAAGTCTTTCGGTTAATAGTAAGCAAGTCGATTCGGCTGACTAAAATACATATTAATGGACTAAATTATCAACAAATATCAAAATAAGCTAGCTTATCTTAAAAAATAATAATATCTTGTTCTTCAGAACATTTTTTTTTTCCATTAGGAATCCATGCACCTCAGCAGTACAAACCACGTCAGGTACCATAGCCAAGATTTTCAAAATGTAGAAAAGTATTTTTTTAAATTTGGAATGTAGTTTCGGCATGCTTACTCACACATTGGTTCATCATTCATTACTCTAGTCGTATGTTCTAGTCTTATCAAACAACTATAGTCAATAAAATATGGTCGAAGGGTGTTCCTTTCCACTCAATTATTGATCATACGTTTTATTTCTTAATTGAAAAGCATGCGCTGCTGTTTATCATTGATATTGATATTTAACATTTTGATAAGATTCTTAATAAAATAATCTCAAGGGATCGTAGCAGGTGAGGTGACCTTATCAATATGCACACGCATGCTCATATGTAATATGCACATATGACCCGAATAGCACCCGAGAGAGAGAGAGAGAGAGAGAGAGAGCTTGCTTTGGAATCACTTGGATTTCAATTAGCATGTAGGTTTCTGATCAATTTATAATCCATTTGGCGTTTTTCTATTTGAACCAGATCACCAGATCGGCTCACGTAGTAACTGTTGGCTTATGTAAAACCCCGGCCCGCCTGCAACGACAACTGATCAGCAACCTATGACCCGAATAGCACCCGATCGTCATTTGATCGCTAGTACTCAACTGGTCGTGATCTTGCAGTCTAGATCACACCCGATTGAGCACTGACCGTTGGAGCACACACGCTGGAGTGGATCCTAAAGAGAGACCCACTTCCCCATGAATTTCCCTTAAATTGTGGCTCAATTTTCTCCCAATTTTGCCTAGGGATCCACTCCATTTTAAACCTTGAATTGGCCAAAGTGGCATTTCTTAGTTTTCCGTGGAGGATTAGATCTAGTAACAGAGGGTATAGGACAATCCGTATGTGTAAAGTATGCCAAAATGCGCCACTACAGCCCACGTCACGCGCATGAGTTCACGGTCATATTGCCCCACCACTTGCAAAGGCAAGTGCTTGAGAGAGAGAGAGAGAGATGGAACGGTATTTATGAACCCCTTTCCACTTTTCTCATTTTCCAATGCGGGACTAAACTTTTGGTCTCTTCACAACTCTTCCTGCACCTCTTTCAAAATACGCATTTTTCATAATAAAAGCATTTATTTTCAAAAACTATTTTCCAATGCATTTTATTTTGAAAATCTCTGACTATAACATGAGGTGACATCACGTCGTCTGAGCCCCAATGAACCTAAACCTAGTACTACTAGATTTGTTAAACCTAATACTGATAGGAGTGATAAGAGTCCTAGTTGAATTAGGAGTTTTATTTCAATGAGTGGTTTATTAGTAGAAAGAGATTGAGGGGGTAATATTAGGAGTCCTAGTTGCAGGGTGAATCGTCTTTGAAATAGTCTACACCATGCGAAATGTTTCTATTGGTTTTTATTTGCAACATTATAATAGAATTAGGAATTCTTTTCAAAATTCGTAGGGATCTGTATAGCTAGCCTACAAATCTGTAAGGCCTCTTGACCTTGCAAACTATGAAATGTGAGTCTTTAAGGCGCCTCTTGACCTTGTAAACTATGGAGTGTGAGAATTTAAGGCCTCTTGACCTTGCAAAATATGGGATATGAGCAATTTTCTTTATGTACTTGGGTGATATGCTCTTGTTGAAGTGTGATGCCTAGGAGAACCCTCATGTGACTTCAGAGCAGTTTTCTATCTCTATCCTTTTTTTCCTTTATTATTCTATCAGTTTCCCTCCTAAACCTTTCACTCACCAGTTATAATTTAATCTAGATCAACCCTAGATCTTCTGTCACAGATCAGTCAGGGTTTTCGGTTTACCGAGGAACAGTCAAAGACTGCTATCAAAAGTTTTAAATCATTACAGATCAAAGAAACCTTCAAGAACTATCACTTAAACAGCCTAAAACTTTTCCTAACACCCATCTTTTCCTAAGGATTAACCCCAGCCTCTAGATATCAACACTGCAGAAAACTTGTACATTTACAGTCAACTTAATTGGACTGTTTTACCTGTGAGTTCCTTTACCAGTCCCAGGCACCTTCACTGAACCCCATGAGAACTTTTTTCTATGCCTGAAGACCCATACAAACATTTTACTATCGACTGTTACAAGATCTCCACTCAAACTATAAACAGTCCACTTTATAACCTAAGATAGTCCTATACCTCTGGGCGGCCTAGTGCACAAGGCTCCCACCATTGCAGGGTCTGGGAGGGCTAGATGTACGCAGCCTTACCCCTGCTTTGCAAAGAGGCTGTTTCCGTGACTCGAACCCGTGACCACCAGGTCACAATGTAGCAACCTTACTGTTGCGCCAAGGCTCACCCTCTAGATAGTCCTATACCTCTCTACCTTATTAATTCCTACTTCACCTAGGACTACTTTTGTTGGCTGTCCCACATTAATTAGTATCAGAGCAACCATACCTAGTGACTTTCCTTATCCATCCTGCATCAGGTATCCATGCTTTGTATGTATGGTAGAAGTGATCAATAATATGTATACATGTATTCATGTGTGTTTGTATGTAGGTAAGCATTAATGATCGAGAGAAAAATAAAACATGAAGCCTGTCTACAGATAAGAGAGAACGAAATGCTAGAAAGAAATCACTTCTACGATCCTTCCTAAAAGACAATAATTTGGCCCTACTACCTCTTTTATGTGATCACGTCCATTGATGCGAACAGCAACCATAAGCCCTTGATCCATCAAGTCTCTCTTAGGGTTCTCCCAAGAAAAGCTAAACCATTTTTCGTAGTCTTTTGTCTGCTTGGGATGAGACCAAGACCATGTGGGTTGCCTCATAATGTTCTACAAGATAGATGGTCTTGATTTTATATACATGCTCCCTGTGCCATCCTTATAGGACCCAAAAACTGCCTTTTATCATTGATTGTAAAAGTGACTTTCTGCATTGTCGTTCTCAAGAAAGAAACAAAAGAAACGTGGAATTAGGGTAATATAACACATTTTAATGTACACAAAATTGCTTTACCTATTCCCTTCTTCTCAAGGATCAAGTTGGCCTCTTGCATGGCCTCCTGTATTCAAGATCAACATGGGAATCAACCTCGCTTTCCTCCTACGCAAGATACCACTGCAATTAGAAACAATCACAGCAAGCAAATCTATGATCTAAACATGATCATTCATAACTTAATGGTGTAATCTATCTATATCAGGAGATAGAAGGGCGTGACCTCGTTGTAAATTGTAAGGGATTTGCTAGGGTCCATTGCAAAAGGCATTTCACGGCTGGTCTGACATGGTCTGTCGCATGTCAGGCAGCCTCCTCGTGAATGAAGACGACAGCTTTTGTCTCCATTCACGAGGTGGCTGGTCTGACGTGTGACAGACCAGCTGCGAAATGCCTTTTTCGGTGGACGCTAACAATTCCCAAATTGTAATACACTGAGGAACGTCTATTATTATATGGTAAGCCCCACCTTTGATTGATCTGGACCATCCAAGGACCCAAAAAACATGAGTCTATAATCCTAATATACAACAGCATGTTTTTCTGGACGGTGAATGTGGACTGACATGGTTTTTGAGCCGTGGCGGAGCCAGGATTTATGCATAAGGGGGGCAAGCTTATACATGCTTATACATAAGGGGGGCAGGCCTTCAAATTTTAAAGGGGGCTGGGCCTATTAAGGATTTGGCCCAACTCAACAGGGGCAACTGCCCCCTTATGCTACATGTAGCTCCGCCCCTGTTTTTGAGCGTCTAAATTCAATGTCCAAAAATATTTAAATCCTCAAAACCCAAACACGAAGAGCTTGACTTTCAAATCTACAATCAAAATTCAAATTGAATTGACCAAAACGATACGTTTCTCAAAGTCGAACCAGGTCATAAAATACTGAGCCACCAACTATAGATTGAATTGAATCACAAAATGCAAGTCCATGGCATTTCTATGTAACATCTAGACCAATCAAGAAGTATTGGAGATAGAACCAGTCTCAGTATGATGCCTGCAATTCAATCTCATATTTCCTTAATTCAAAAGATAAAACATTTCCTATGGTAGAATGGATAGATTTAAAAGGCGTGAGAATACTGAATTTACACTACCTTCTTTGTTTGGATTTGGTCCGTGTTGAGCTGCATTTGCCATAGCCCTATCGGAGGGGATTCAATAGGAGCATGAAGGCTCGGAGTTTCTGACTCCCCAAGAAGTTCTCTATTTGGTGAAGAACATGAAGGTGGAACATAATATTGAGTTTCGCTGATACTCCGTTTTCTAACCACAGGAGATTCTGCCGTAGAGCATAAATCTTCATCGGTCCTCGAGGTCTCAGCCTTATATATGTGATCCCGTAAATTATCTCGGTCACATCTCTCACCATCCAAACTTTTCAATGCCTTCGGCTGATTAGAAGTCCCCTTAGAGTTTTGCATCATGGGCACTCTTTGATCATGGGACGAACTAGAGCAAGAAACTTTCTTTATGATAACCCTTGGAATGTTCATATTTTCAACACCATTCAAATTGTCTGCAACAACTTCATCTTTCTCATTCAATTTTGTAGCCCTTGAAGCTCCGTCTGTTTCCCACATCATAGACAGAGCATCGGCCAAGCGTTCTTGTGCCAAAGTCATTTCCACGATAGGCTTTGGATAGTTAAATCCAATCTCCACCCCCGCAGCTTTAAGCACGGAATTAGGAGCATCCCAAGGATGATGAATCCATTGAGTTGGCATTCTTGCAAGCTCAGGCAGCCATTGCCTCACATATTCACCCTCTGGGTCAAAATTGCAGCCTTGAACCTATTGCCCAGAATAAACAAACTGCAAAAATTGAAATGTGCTATTGAAATCAAGGATTAAAACTCAAAACTCAACTTTGACTCGATGAGGGCCCAATCCAAGTTGATTCAAAACTTTGTTGAGTACTCTGATTGAGTTCTGGAGCTTAAAAATATTACGTTGTAGTCTGATATTTGAATTTCAAATGCATGGTCAAGTTCTTTGAATACTGAATCAAGTTTTTCGTGTATTCTGTCATGTTCTCAGGTTTTACTGAACCCGAGTTACCCTTTTAATTTGACTGAACTCTTTGATCAAGTCAAAAGTACTTGGTCAACTTTTCAAGTAATCTTTCAAATGTTACATGTGAAGCAAAATATTTTCATAAAAGTCCTAAAATTTGACATGAGGCTATATATAGATTGATAGACGTATGTATTTTTAAGTATGGGGGCAACTTGGATCGATTTTTGGGAATTGAGGTTGAGATTTTACCTTAAAATGGGGTCTGAGTTGGATCGATTTTACAATTTTTAATTAATAGATCACGGGGAGTATTCATAAATGCAAATCAAAAGCAGGAAAGTGCCTGCTGACTTCCTTGTGAACCATCAAAACAGAGGTTTTTCTAAAAGACTATCCAGGAGGAGTTTGTGGGTGCCGTTCCTCAATACTTAGTTAACGATGATGGCCACTCATGCCATTTTTGGACTACATTAATCTCTTAAAGATTTTACAATTAGGAGAACACACCTGAGGGCTGTCGAGACGGCCGAGCTCATGGCCATCAGGTAAGCCACCCGAGATATATTGCCAACCGAGAATGTCACTTTCCAAATCAGCATCCAATAGAGTGTGCCAGAAATATTTCATCCCCCACGTCCATGGAAGCAACAAGAACTTAACAAAAAAGCTTGAAACTATTACTCTGATTTTGTTGTGTATCCATCCTGTCGCCCAAAGTTCTCTCATTCCCGCATCGACCAATGGGTACCCAGTCCGACCTTGTCTCCAGGCCTTGAAATCACCTTGGTCAATACGCCATGGGAAATGTCTCAAGTGACCCATCAAAGATCTTTCATGTGTGAAAGGGAAACTGAAACAAAGGTAACGTGAATATTCTCGAAAACCAATAGCTCTAAGAAAGAGATTTGTGCTCTCTTCGGCATCGGAATTTCCTTCTCTTGCCCATTGTATCTGCTTCATTCGTACGCACTGGAAAACTTTTCTTATACTCACTTCTCCAAAATGAAGATATGGTGACAAAAGGGATGTCAAGTTGCCCTCCACCTTCAACCTATTCTTCGAATAGTTAAGTAAATGTTGGCCAACAAATTCAGATAACACCTTATCTGCATTGCTCCAACCTGGAGACCAACCTCTTCCTAGAAGTGCATTGCTAGATTTTTCCAGTTCATTTTCAAGACCCAATTCCTCAATTGAACAGCTTTCAACAGTTTCTGTCATTAGCACAGCAGATGAAAGATTTTAGCATCTTTGTATCCTGTAAATTTTCAAAAATAGGTTTTCATATATGATCTCCTAGATTTAATAGTCAATTCTGTAAAAAGAAGAGAAATTTCCCAATATATCTATATCTCACCTGTTGAAGGAACCAACCTCCATGGAGGAAGGAGAGATGTCACTTCACTCGCAATGCTCTTGCACTTGTCCCAGAATGCGTTAAAAGTTATAAAAGCATAACCCTTCTCATCATACACTTCCCACGGTTCATATAACAGATCTCCATTGAAACTGCTTACACAAATTCCATGCTCCACCAGCTGTTGTTTGATGTTGTGATCACGTACAAGTGAAACAGGGTCTGAAAAGAGAGTAATTTATTAAAAAAAGTCATGTAATCAGATAAAGGATCCAGACAAGTATTTTCTCCAGTTGGCACGGATAAATATCATCAACATTTGGTGTAGAACTTTATAAGGTGGCTCTCAAATTTGGGGTAGCACTTAAAAGGCTTACTTGTTATATACTCATTAACAACTGCTTGGAAAACGAATGCAATTCTAAGCAAACAATCCAAACATTTGAAAGATGTAATCAAGTTAAATTAGAGGTAAACAGAATGGATATTACAGATAGTACCGTAGAGGTAAAGAACACTAGACAACGTACAAGATCATTGTGTCACACACAGCCATTGCAGCTATTCGGTAAATTGATATTGTATCTTTTGTTGTTTAAACCTTAAAGTATTATCCATTTAGTATTTACGTTCTTCTTCTTTTTTTATATTCTTATGAACTGAAAGTTAAATAACATTGCATCTTTCAATATTATCATACATTTCGTCGAGCACCAACACGTGCATCCGTGTTTAATCACACTTTAACAGATGTTTTCTTTTAACAGTTTGCATTTTCAGGACCTCATTTCCCCAAGTTCCGAAACCATCTGCTAAGTGCTAATCCATCTCTCTACATGGAAATTGACCTTTCTTTATATAACATTCATAGTCTTGTGATCTTTTTTTTCTTTCTTTTTTGAAAGAGTCTTTTGATCTCTTTTACAACAATAAAATTCAGAATTTAAAGATATGTTGGGAAGCATCTAATATAATATCAGCCAGAATATATGTACACCCAGATTGCATCTAACTTGTAGTACAACATAACTCATTGGGTTGGGTTGGCACGGGGGGGGGGGGGGGGGGCGGGGGAGGCGCTCTTTACATGGATAGATTATATAGGCGATACTTACATGCTGAATGTAGAAACATTCCATTCTAGAAAAAAAATGGAACCCCTACTAAGAGCAGAATCGGCAACTACAGTAAACACCTTGTTGTTGATAATACTGACAACCTCTATGACATCCTTGGCCTCTACCACGAGCATGGTCTCTTCCACATCCTCGGGTAGAAGAGCCGGCCGAGTAAAAGGACTCAAATATATTAAGAGAAGACTGTAAAATGAGAGGCTTGACAGAAGCCTTGGATGCAGAAAAGAGCACATGGTGCTAGAAAAGAATAACTTGCACTTCATAGATGGAGAGACCTTTGAACAAGCGAGAATAGAGGTGTTAAACATAGCATTGTCATCTCCAAGGCTCAATTAAGTATAGCGAACTCAAACTTCTTATCTATAGACTGCTATATGGCAACGCCCTATGTTACTACGTCCCATCTCCCATAATAATATAAAAACATGAACCCCTTCTTACACATATTTTTAACGGCAACCCCTTCTTACACATTAACACACAGAAACCTGGATAGGGATGGCAAAGAGGAACATATCCCTAACACAATCCTCCCAAAACCTTACCTTCGATGATAATGTTAGAAGAAGATATATACATATGGGGAAACGTTTTCTGCGCGATACCTCAGATAAGTTATCCGAGCAAGAGCTCAAAAAATCATGTGGGTCCACATTGTTTGGATGATCCAAAGCATTCATTTGATAGGCCCTTACATAGATAGGGTGTGCCCAAAAAATCAGCTCCATATGATCATCTTAACCCTTCGATTTTTGGAGGTTAAAAATGGACAGATTTGTGAAGGTTTATACCCATCCACTTTAACCTCCACAAATCGAAGGGTTAGGATAATCCTGTGGAGCAGATTTTTTGTGCACAGTCTATCTATCTTTGCACTATCCAAATGAATGCTTTGGATCATCCAAACAATGTGGGCCCATATGTTTTTTTGAGCTCTTGCTCAGATAACTTATCTGAGGTATCGTGAAAACGTTTCTCCTATATATATATATATATATATATATATATATATATATATATATATATTGTTAACTTACCAACTTCTCCAAAAGCTTAAGTTGTTGGAGAAAGGCGTTATTTATCTTTTATACTTTAACACTCCCCCTCACGTGTGACCCACTTCGCAAACACGTGGCACATGTGGTCCCACTTTGGGCCGACCATCGCATGTGGATTTTTGCTATCTGGGAGGTTTGAACTCGAGACCTTTGGCTCTGATACCATGTTATTATGTTAACTTACCAACTTCTCCAAAAGCTTAAGCTGTTGGAGAAAGGCGTTATTTATCTTTTATACTTTAACACACACACACACACACACACACACACACACACATATATATATATATATATGAGGAAAATGATTGTAAGCTTGAGCGCACCAAGCTTAGGTGAGCATGAAGGCCCAAAACTCATGGGTCCCACATTTTTTGTGGTGATCCAAACCATTCATTTGCAAGGCCCCATCATAGATAGGGTGTGTACCAAATATCAGCTCCATTGGATCATCCTAACCCCTCCAAAAGCGGAGGGAAAAAATGGGCAGATTTGTGGCAAACGGTGTCTGTCCATCTATGTGAGGGCCTTTCAAATGAATGCTTTGGATCATCCTAACAATGTGGGCCCTCAAGCTCACCAAAGCTTGGTGCGCTCAAGCTTACAATCATTTTCCTCTCTCTCTCTCTCTCTCTCTCTATATATATATATATATATATATATATATATATATATATATATATATATATATATATAGAGAGAGAGAGAGAGAGAGAGAGATATCTTGTTTTTCCATTCAACATTATGTGAAATTGTACATTGACTTATATACATTATATTGAGTAATTGACCAAAATAACATAATGAAGGATACTAAGTGCCTACATATCAAAACATTCAAAAAAAAAGTGCCTACAATATCAATATCACACGCATATTTCTAACAATTCCAAGCATTCCCTACATCCCCATGAGCGAATGTAAGGAGGGAGTCATTCGGTGTAGGATCTCAAAAGACTTTTAAGGGAGCCCTCTTGAAACCAAATAACTTCCTTCTTCGGACTGCATTTGAAGAATTTGTCTTGTTTAAGCTTCCTTATGTGAACACAAACAAATCCCTTCTATGGAACTCACATTAAGAGACAAATAGAACACTATGCAGTGTGTAAAATGAACTTGCTAATTGAGAACAGACATTTCCTACCTCCACACATGGAAAAAAAGTGGGTAAGCACACAAAGGTGAGAAGTTGTAAGGGACTAAAGGTAAGGGGTAAGAATTAGGCATTTAAGCTTCCATGTTGCCATTAGAATAAAGTCGCATCTTCTTTTTTTTCAATTTCTTAAAAAAAAGTGTATGAAGTGAGTGTCTTTCATCCAAAAGCTAGTTCTCATTCAGGGGACTTTTAGGTATGATGTCCAACCACATGGCGGGGAGACGATCACATCAATGGTTTTCATCTTTTGATGAACCACCTTTGAATCTTAGGTGGAGCAAATGACTACCAAAACCACATCCAATTGTATAAAGGACACAGTCTCTTTAACAAGGCAACAGAATAATGAGCAAACCGGGAATACACCACTAAGATTCGAAGCCCAAGCTCTCCTATCCTTAAGGATGATACAAACAAGAATTCCAAACATCCAAAAAGCACAACAAAGGACTCAAATCTCCCCGTTCTTAAGATTGAGAAGGAAAGACCAACACCACACCAACATTGAAAAAAATATAAAATTAATAACAAAAGACCAACACCATACCGAAGCACAATATCTCTTAATAACCAAAAAAAAAAAAATTGAATCCCTTTCTCACATGGTAACCTGTAGAGGACTAAAACGCCATTGCAAAGAGGAATGTGATCCAATCACAAATTCTTTCGAAACAACTACCCCTCCCCCCACCCAGCCTAAACCTAGTGAATAACATGAACACACCTTTGACGCTACACAGTTATCTCCATGCTATCATCTTCGCTCCCACCCTTTCCAACCTTCACAACATTTTCCCAAAATAATTCTTCTCCAAGGTCATTTTTTCGATGAGAGCACTATCTTACTCAAACATGCATAACCGATCCCAAGCCCACCTTCATTTCTAGGTTGAACAAAACACCTCCCATTTCACTAAATGCTTCATACACTAAAGGACAAGTGGAATTGAGTACGGAACTTGCAACTTCAATTATCGTGTGGGCTTCCATCCCAAAGAAGGCCTCTTTGGAGATTTTCAATGTGCCGTGGTGACTCTAGAATTCTGAAGAGGGACATAAAATAAGGAGATTAGCCAACACCGCCTTAATTAGAGTGATTTTCCCGCCAAAAGACAAATAATCCTTTTTCCATTGTGTCAACTTTCTCTCAATGCATATTGAACCACCAGGTCGCATAATGATTTTGATAGAATCCCCGAGCCAAGGGAAAGCCCAGGATAAGAAAAAAAAGAAGCTTACCTACCTTAGAACCAAAACTATCCACCTTGCTTTTTCGAAAATGTTTTTCATTCACTTCTTTGCGAGATCCTCACTACTCCTTATTGGAGATTTGAATAATTTATGGAAGAAAAAAAAAAGCATGGGTCATGAATTAAAAGAGTGATTGGTTTTCAGCAGTTTCAAATTCAATGCTTGTCAATTTTTTTGTTAGCAGGAAAGCATAAGAAGATCTAGAGATTGCAATAGCAAGGAAGCCATGTACGTAAATCTGGAATTAGTCATGAGTTTCCAACATGAAATGTGCATCGCAAGTGAATCATTCACAATCCCTTTTGGATTAACGACATGGATAATATCCATGATATTTCAGTTGAACCATTAGCCTCTTACATTTAGCAAATACAAGTTTCAAATTGGATAGAAACAATCAGTTAGCTATCATATCAGATTGGTTTTTCATTCTTGTCAAATGGTCAGGTATAATATCAACCAAAAATTGTCCAAGATGACAATCTTGAGAGTGGATCCATTACAATGAAGAAAATAATCATTAATGTTAACTTGTCAACTTCTCCAAAAGCTTAAGCTGTTGGAGAAAGGTGTTATTTATCTTTTATACTTTAACACTCCCCCGCACGTGTTGCCCACTTGGCAAACACGTGGCACATATGGTCCCACTTTGGGCCGACCATCGCATGTGGATTTTTGCTCTCCGGGAGGTTTGAACTCGAGACCTTTGGCTCTGATACCATGTTAACTTACCAACTTCTCCAAAAGCTTAAGCAGTTGGAGAAAGGTGTTATTTATCTTTTATACTTTAACAATAAATCGCTTCTATATAATCAAGGAAATAATCATTAATTATCCAAGCAACATACCGTTAATTCAACTCAAACACGACCAAACCAAAAACTAGATCTAAGGAAGCATTTTTCATCAAAGCAAAAAATTAATGAAAGATAGAGCATACCATAAAGATGGTTATATACAATTCGGGTTGCTCCAATGGTACTAATGCAGTGCAAAAGGGCAGCAAGAGTGCTCTCAGCTCTGATCAACACAAGACTAACCCCAAGAGATCTCAAGGACTGATCCAAGTGGCAAAGAGACTGCTTCAGCCACCACCTTGAAACTCGGCCAGGGTAGAACTGCCCTTCTTCTTTAGGACACCATATATAAACAGGAAGGACACATCCATCCCTAGCGGCCTCTGCTAAGGCAGGATTGTCCTCAATCCTAAGGTCCCTCCTAAACCAAATAATGGTCTTAGATGGGCTTCCCATATTTAGAAATTGGCTCTCAAAACCATACCATGATCTACCCTAAAATCTTTGAATTTTTCACACCATACAGAACCCAAACCCAACAAAAATAGAAAATCTCACCAGGGTATCCTAGAATCTAGAACAGAACATACAACAACATGGTACCCAATCCAAAAGACCCAATTATGCCTTGTTTTTTGGTGTTCCAAGGATCTCCATGAACCACAAAATAACACCCTAAAAAAACCAAATTGCTAAAAAAAATTATAAAAGATAAGAACTGAAACCTCTGAAGGCATATGAGGGTACCAGTAAAAACCTCCAAATTAAGAAAAATTCATCTAATTTCTCATGCCCATAAACTCTTGCTAAAACCCATTCAGAAATTCACCTCTTCATCCCTCCAAACCATTCTAATCTATCCATCATGAGCAAAATGAATCTCCATTTTCATAGAATAAACAAAAAAAAAAACCCACAATGTTTTTCTCTGTTTATTCTCTTTTTTGTTTATGTTGGGGAAGCTTATCAGCACTACTGTATTTTGATGAGGGCACTCCTCACTTTATTAAAAGTACGGTGTGGCCCACACCATAAGATGACTCCTCACTTTATTAAAAAAAATCATTAGATGGCCCACAGTCTAAATAGGTTGTGTACCAAAAATTATTTCCATAGGTTAATCTTAACCCGGGTTAGGATTAACCTCTAACATTCAGATCGGAGGGTTAGGATCAACCTAAGGAAATGATTTTTGAGGCACAACCTATTTAGGCTGTGGCCCATCTAATGGACGGTTTGGATCATTCTATGGTTCTGGCCATACTGTACTTTTAATAAAGTGAGGAGTGCCCTCATCAAAATACAGTAGTGCAGATAACATTTCCAAAGATTTATAATAAAAAAAAAACAAAAGTCACCGATTTCGTTTTCATAACTCATGTGGCGCCCAAAAGTGGCATCACAAAGACAAAATGATTCATTAAATAATGTTATCCACGACAATAACTGGTCAAAGTACTAATAAAATAATTCAATGCGGAGAAGGAGTTAACAAAATTTACTGCTTTCAAACTTTCTACCACTCACTTCTAAAATAATCATTCATTTTGGAAAAATTGCCAATAAGGGACAAATTACTATTGGAAAATTGTTAAAGAAGGTTGATAACCCCCTTTTGAGAATTTGATAACCACATTTATAGGGTTGATAATCCCCTTTTAGAGACCTGATAACCCTAATTTCGTCCCTCTCTAACAATTTTTCAAAAGTGTGTCCCCTTTTGACAATTCTCGTATTTTGATATCCCCCGTTGACAATTTTTCCGATTCGTTTTTTCACTGCTAGAGAAAACAAATGGAAGGGAGAAATTTTAGTGGTAGGCTTGGAGACCTTCTATCAGTTTAGCCATAAGTGACAGCCCCACTTCCAAGAAGAAACGCCACATTGCTAATAAAAAATAAAAAAAAGAAGGGAATTGTTCGCGTGCACGTTAGACCAACCACCTCGTGAAAGGAGACAACAGCTTTTGCCTCCATTCACGAGGTCGCTAGTCTGACATGCAACAGACCGACTGCGAAAAGCCTTTTGTGATGGACCTTAGCAAATACCTAAATAGAGTGAGGAAAATTACTGTTGTGACGTTATTACACACAAATATTCACACACTACTTTTCAGAAGAATCAACTGAGGGGCATGATAAATTCACGCCCCTTGACCTCACGACTGGTAAACAACGGTCCAACCATCTCTCTCTCTCTCTCTCTCCTTTAACTTTGGGTGAAGCCTAACACGTGAATTAGCTAGAACTTTGAACAAGGTAGGCCCCACCTATACTTATTCCCACAATCAGTACTCCCTCTCTCTCTCTCTTTCTTTGTGCAAAACCCTTGGCAGGGCCAACAATGAATGGTTTAGGCCTTTGAAGGTGGACACCATAAAAAGTGTAATTTTGAAAAATATACTTGGGCCCCATCAAGTTCAAAGATTTGAACTGTTAATTTGTTGGGCCTCAATGTAAATAGGCATTGCCCATTAAATCATCTGCATAGGATGATCCAAACCGTCCGACCAGCCTCTATAGGTAGGTTCTTTGTAAGGATGATGATATTTTCACTCCCCCTGCAGTACGCATTCGCTCCCCTCATTAACGCTTTTTGACGTCAAATCACGTTAAAAGGGGAGCGAATGTGTACTGTCGGGGGAGTGAAAATATCATTGCCCTATTTATAATCATCATATGGAGATAATTTGGGGGAAAAGCCTATTTACCGTGGGGACTATCAAATGAGCGGCGGATATGGTGTATGTATGTATGTATAGGGCTAGCAATTAAACCCGCAAAAAACATGGGTGAATTTATCCTAGAAAGGAGCGAATTTATTAGCCCCCTTACTAAAAAACGAAAAAAAATGCAAAGAGGAAAATTGATGTTGTGACTTTTTCGTAGCAATCTAAATCTGATCTCTTCACCCACCGACTTTTAGAGTAAATTATTGACTACATCTTCATCATTAATTTCCACGGATAGGGAATCACATGGGATACAGCTATCTTGTGGGATGGGATATTTATATAAGCAAGCATGTCCCCTCCATGTAGAGTTCGATAGCTACTTCTCTAGAATATGGACCTGCCACCAATGAACCAACGTACACGTTTTAGCCTTCAGCAAGGTTTTAAATTTCGGTTTCGGTACCTATTTCTGACCCAACCGAAATCCGAAATTTCATATTAAGCTTCGAAATTTGGGACTGAAATTTCAAATTTTCGGCTGAAATTTTATAACATTTTTTTTTTTTAAATGCCATTTTCTTGAAATTTCGGATCGAAATTCTGAAATTTTGGACGAAATATCAAATTTTGGGGAATTTCGGTTTCGGTCCCCACCGAAATCCAAAATTTAAAACCATGGTCTACAGTCCTTAGAACAAGACCAAGAAAAAGAAAGGATGATCTTACACACGCAACTTATTTGGATGACAACTCGGAAGGCTGTGGCTCTTTGGCGTAAAGTCATGGGTTTGCTCCCCAGTGACGAGTGTTCGAATCCCCCCTTGCTTACCCGATGTGCGTGGTTTCCGGGTGATTGCGCGCATCTGTATATATTTAATGTTCTTATTTTTGTATGCTTTTGAAATTGAAGTCTTTATATGAAATGGGAAAATTGGGTGGCACACAAGGTCATTTGAAAGCTCATGAATGTTAAGTTTCCTTTAATTAGTCAATATCATATAAATAAATAAAAATTTAAACCATTAATTACTACATGCAATTTTCTTTATAGATATTAAACCTAGGGAAGTGATATATTCGACCTTTCTTGGGGTGTCCCAAGTAAAAAAAAAACAAAGAGCAAATATATCACTTGGCCAAATCTATCTATATATTTTTAGGGATTCGCTAAGGGCCATCGCAAAACGGCATTTCGCAGCAGGCTGATGCATGTGAGAGCACCTTCAGATGAATTAAATGCATAAAACAAAATCTGTTGAAAAGTAGGGGTGTCAACAGATCCACTTCGGATCGGATCCACCTATGTCTTAGTCATGATCTGCTCAAATCCCTTATTGGTCGGATCGGATTTGGAGTGTTCTTCGGATCCTACTTCTTGTGTCCTACTCTCAGTCCATTCAAACCGGACCGTCCAACAAAGTGTCCTAGTAGGTCCTACTTACAAAACAACAAAAAATTCCAACTTTCTTCATTTGAAATGAACTCCAAAACTCTCTTAGTTCTGGAAAGAATTAGTCACTATATCTAATAACAACCTACGCTTTTGATGAAGAATAGGATTTTATTGTTGAAAAGAACTCCAATGTTAGAGGGTGCGTGACGATAAAACTTTCTAGTAACTAATGGAATATTAGCCGGCTCAACTGTGTGGGGGGAGTTGATGCGGAAAGAGAGGAAGAGAATTGATCCGGTGGTGAGTAGAAACAGAATACCAAATCCATAAAACTAGTGAAAAGAAAATACCTATTCCGAAGTAGTTTTTTGTTTTCCTCTGTTATTAGTAGCTTTTCATGCTCCCCTCACTCCGAACCTCTCAACGGTCACCCATCTCTCACAATTGGCCCCCACAAATATTCCATGGAATATTTTTTTCATATGGTGGCCAAAGGTAGCAGAAGCGTCCACGGATTGTAACGAAAGTGACAGACAAAGAAAAGATAAACATCTCTCTCTCTCTCTCTCTCTAGATTAATGGGCTTTGGCACATCCATAGTGACCCCCATTAACCCCATTTTTTGGTCCCAAACTACATGTGATAGGGCTTGCTGATTTGGTGGCCCACATGTGGATAAATCATAGGCCCTCAACTCAACTAAGCCTTTGTCCCAGACTAGTTGGGGTCAGCTAATGAATCCTTTAGCAAATTTTCATGAAGAAGGTGAAAGGATCTACCCGGTTCAAATTGACTAAGTCTAACTTGACGCTAGTTGGGTTCATCTACATGAATATAAATCATTGGCCCTACATTACAAAAATTGTATAATCTCGACCGTCGAGTGGATTTACTTGGAAGATGGACAAACACCATTCGTTTATTATTGAACCAATCCACCAATCAGATCAACGATTTAGATACCTCAGAATGAGACTTGACAGATAAAAGGGCTTATAATCATCCGATCAAGATGTTCTCAACAATATTTCATCTGACTTGTAATCTCTAATCGGATAAACGGATCCGATGATCTCCACGTTTCACGCACACGGCCCAAAAAGGTGGCTTTTAGCAAAGAGCTCCTCCCCTGTCTTTGCTTCTCTTTCACAATGTGGATTTGCTAACGTGCGCGTGTAGCGTTCTGGCCAAAATGTAAGTGTCTTTCGCACGTGATATTCTGCAAAAAGCACGTGCGAGCAGCTTTAAAGGGGCTCAAATGCCCTAGCAGAGGGAGGGAAAAAACACATCCATCGGAACTCGGTTGTGTGCATTTTGATTTGATTTCTGAAGATTCGAAATCTCGCGGGAAAATGGATTCGGAAGGTAACCGTTGGTAAAACTAGATTCTCTTCTCATAATTCCCCAACGGTTCCTAATTTTTTTCAAATTTGAATATCCTCTCTTGTTTTTGCATATTAGGGCAACGGTCGAATCCCTCGGCCATGCTCACATCTTTACTCAGCAAGAGAGAGAAGCTTCAAGACGAACTGCGTAACATAGAGAAGCAGGTATTTCCCCCTTTTCTCTAATTCAGAAATTTGGTTTTTTTTCTTTTCTTTTCTTTTGGTGTTTCCTATGGTTGAGAAAGAAGGGTTATGTTGATATGAGTTTTCTGACTTGACAACATCTAAAAATCTAGAAATGATGACACGTACATACACAAAATTATTGATTATTACACAAATATGTGTCCACATGCTCACATTAACTCTAACACTCATATCAATATATTTACAAGTGTCCAAAGGAGTGTCGACACGCGTGTCGGGTTGGACAAGGCAGGACACGTGTGTCAGCAATAAATTCAAAGTGTAGTCTAAATCGTTTTTGGAAAAAGATCCATATAATTTTCATTTGAAACTTAAAATGAGTTTTCAAGTTTGAAGTGCACTCTTTTATTAAATACACTCATTCAGCATTATCAAATGGAGAAAATATTCTTTTAGGATGAGATAATCGCCTAAATAGGATGCTCACTCTTAATTAATAGGAAACACATAGGAAGCATTTGGGGAGCGCGCTTCCCCTAAATTTGGGAAGTGAGAAGAACTTAGGTTCCAAAGCGAGTTTCCCATAAAAGTAGGAAGTTTCTATGGTTATGAGTATAGATTGAGGTAATAGTTGTGAAAGTAGTGTGAAACACATACCTATTACATTTCATTGTTAATCTAGGTTTTCGAGTTTTGTTTAAATGGTGGTCTAGTTATGTGATTTTCTGTGGCGGGTCAGACTGCTATATTGTAAATAGGACCAAAACCTTGTGTTTCTTGGAAATTTAGCAGGAGATATTGGTATGAGGTTGTTAATTGGTTTTCTTAGGCACTCTTTTCAAATAAGTCGGGCTGCTATTTTGTAAATAGGACCAAAACTTAGAAAGCCAGTGCTATTAAATACAGATCCAGTAAATGAGGCTGGTTGGATCCTAGCTAACCTTTACTACTAATCCCATGTATTACATGGGTTTTGATGAAAGGGTGATACGGATGAAGAGACGGATGGTGAATGGAAGCTTGTCTCCTGCACTACTATTGGTTTTCTCTCATGAATAGGACAATTTGTTTTTCTCGGCGGTAGATGCAACTAGTTGGAGTAAGGTTTTGATGGACTGGAGATGGAAAAGATATGAGGTTGGCATATTTTGTTGAGTTCATTAGATGATAACATTACTGTTCCAATATTGATGCGAATCTTATGATTGTTTAGTTGGCCCATGATTGGATACATGATTAAATTAAGTGAAAACCAAGCTTGCATTTTCTTTTTCGTTATATTTTCCTATTGGCCAATAACGTCAAAGTGATAAAAGTTCTCTAAATGGGATAGCTTGGACAATGCATTTAAGTTTATATGTGGTTAGGTTGTTAAAGATAGGATAAACAAAAAGGAAGTGCTTATCCATGGGATTTAAAAAACTACATAAATGATTCTTATAATGGATGAAAATCTTTGTAGCAAGA
The DNA here is from genome assembly GCF_043159265.1 of Tasmannia lanceolata. Classification (NCBI taxonomy): domain Eukaryota; kingdom Viridiplantae; phylum Streptophyta; class Magnoliopsida; order Canellales; family Winteraceae; genus Tasmannia; species Tasmannia lanceolata. Next base: position 15,658,123 of record NW_027518714.1, on the reverse strand, counting down.
TATGACATTCTCAGGTTTTTTTAGCTCCGACTATGCATACTGACACAGTCATCCAATTAAACACAGCTGGGTTTATCTATTTGAATTTTGAACAGGGAAAAGTCTTTGGCTCAAGGTAGAGGTGAATCTCTCAACAAGGGTGCTCCTTGGAAGAAGGGGGCAGAAGAGATGGGAGAGTGGGGAGGGAGGGGTTTTGTGTTACCCATTAACTAGGGGAGGGATCCCCTTGTTTTTATTATAATTTTATTCCTTTTCCTCTTTAATAGGTCTTGTTTTTAAATGGTTTCTCTTTTATTTGTCTTTTAAGATTTAAATCGAGTAGCTTGAAGTTTGGTATCTCTGGCCGTCTAACACTGAAACGTGTGATAGTGTCCAAATTACATAGTTGGGAGCAATATTTTTCAATTTTTTTATCCAGGACTTTGTTCAATTGCTTTTGATTAATTGCAAGCCTTCCTTATACTAGCATATCTTTTTCTACCTAACCTTGTCATTATTTTAAAGGTCTATGAGTTAGAGACAAGCTACTTACATGATTCGAGCCAATGTGGGAATGTATTGAAAGGTTTTGAAGGATTTCTATCGTCAACCAAAAGCACCATCAAGTAAGTTGCTTGGACTTTTTCTTTGCCTCCTTTTCTGTACCTGAGGTACTGCTTTAGGTATAATGCTGTCAAAGGAATGGGCCCTTGTATGATCTCGGATGTTTTGCGTGATACTATATGTATCTACTTATGCTTGGATTTTAAAGTATACTGCCTCTATGACCACTCGTGCATTTTAGTGACACTATATCTAACTACTTATGTTTGGATTTTGACGTATTTTATTTCTTCTATGACCACTCGTGCATTTATTATTAGGTTATCACCAGGAATCTTGTTAGGTTTCTAGAGACGTGACTATCCTCCCAAGTCAGGAAGGTTTCATTTCCTTTCTTTTGCATCAGTGACCTGCATGATGCTTAATCACACCCAAATATGTTTGGGTCAATATTCTACAGCACTAGTGCTCCACCATAGTTTGCTTTGTGCTAAGTGTTTAGCAACGTTTCTTGTCCTTCTAATCCTAGTTTGCTTTAAAATTCGATGATACAAAAACGTCGTGGAGTGGTGCTTGAATACTAGGCATACATCTTCTAGGAGCTAGATAGAAACTCTTGTCAACACAGGTAGTTGTGATGTGCATAAATGACAAGACATGTCTTTAATCAATTCTTTTCTCAGAGAGGGGAGAGGGAGAAAATGAAGCCGATGAATGACCAATATTAAGTCCTAGATTGAATTGTGAATATTATCCTATGTAATCAGGCACTCAAATGGAGTATTCCTTGGGTATGATATTTAAGGGCTCGACATACTAAGTAATGGCAAAAAGTTAATAGAGAGCTGTAAATTATGAAAGGTCAAGGCTGACACCAGCTTAAAAAATAATCATCTGCTTGGTACATAACCATGAATCTTTTTTAATCCGGTTCAAATGTTACGTTGTTCGTAGAATAGGATGAGTTAGATCATATATGGATCCATTTTAAAGGGAATGTTGCAATGTAGTAGTGCTCTTTTGACATCATTATATGTTAGAGTATATGCCCTGAAAAGCCAGTAAAATGACGTTTATTAATCAATAAAGATTTATTTCATGACATGAATGGGTAATTATATTAATGAATGTGTATGATGTGCTTATTTATACGTCCTTAGATAGCGTAGTAGAAATGTCATTCTCAAAGGATTCACAGATCCAAGAGAGCAAGGAGATATGGCATCTCAGTTCTATGCAAGCCTTAATAGTTCCTAGTTGGGAAAGAGACTGGACATCTCTTTATGTATACAACTAGCACCAGTCTTGCCTACATGCACGTGTCGTGAGGTGGCTTATCTCGGTCATCTGGGTAGTGGACCCAAAGCAAGAAGAGTGGGTGCGACGATTGGATCACGCAACCGAATTAGATCAAACAAAAAACAACTTGTGGACAAGAGAGTATAAAATTGTTCTTCCAGACAGGACCCTTCACATGTCCTTAGACCTGAGGGATCTTATTGGTCTGTCGGCCCCTTCTAGGGTCTTAGTCTATCTCATAGTGATTCTAGTGTAGAGTCACGTTCGAATAAAACTATATCCTAGAGCAAACCCTCGAGACCAATAGTAATACTCAACATGGGATTCTTCGCCCGAAAATTTTGGGATTGTCATCTACAATTTTGTCAGCGTGGTAGGCATATTAAATAACCTGGCCAGGCGGACTTGATAAAAGGTTTATCGGAATGTTTTATGAAACATTGAAAAAAATTCAAAGGATTTTACAAATGCAGTTGGAGGCTTAACACCGCTTGATCAAAATGGTATACCAAGAGTGGGCTAATGGGGTAAGAGATGTCCACTCCCCGCATGACTCAACTCAGTAGATGTAGTCCAGAAGAAAGGACTTGCACATACAAGATGTGATTAGGGGTAAGATGATCTGACGGTCATCTTCAAGGTTATGTCTCGATGGAGGCCACTGACCTAATGCGAGTGTAGTTTAACTACAGAGCGAGATCACAGTGGGCCACCAAAGGGATCTGTAGGATTGACCGTCGGATCCCTGCGACGATCCCACTCATAACTCGAATGACCCGAAAACATCAAACTGATCAGGGTTCTGCATTTTATGTAATTGCATGGACAGATATGATTCGTTAGATCAATGTGGATATTAAATAAGTATATATATATATATATATATATATATATATATATATATGTTGATATCTGTATATATATGCATGTCTTTGTTATTAGTTAACAAGAGACAATGAGATAATTTTTCGAAGACAAATTGGAGCAGAAATAGTTCTCATTGGATGCGAGTTAGTACTTAATTAAATGGATAATTAATTATTCATTAACTATACATTATTATATATTATTAATATGATTAATAATAAGTATAATGATGTGAAATCCAAATGAGGATCGTTATTCCCAAACCGGTTTTGCAAAAGTTGCGGAATTGGAATGAAATTGGGAATTGGGATAGGACTACACATTTGGATAAGGTTGATGGGGCCCACCACACGCCAAAACAGTTGGAGAGCTAAAGAAAACGTTCCCAATTGCTTAAGGACTTTGAGTTGCACTCAAACTCCTCTTTGGATAAGAATTGCTAAAATGTAGGATCTACAAAGCAAGCAATTCATCACCAACACCAACTCTTATGAGATAAGACCAAAGAGAGCTAGAGTGTGACTTCAATACACGTTCCCCAAGGTTTCTTGGGCGTCCCCACAAAGCCTTGGACGTTTGGGAAGAGTCCCAATTCGTCAAGGAGTCTTAATGCAACTAGTCTACGTAGTGGATAGGAATTGGGAGAGATAAAAAAAGGGAAGATCAAACCAAACTCTTATTATTATTTAAGGGAGAGGGCTGAACGAATTTTGGGTGTATTCCATCTCCAAAATTCGTCAGCCACTTCTCCTCGGAAAATCGTTTTCCACTCTCTCTCTCTTTTTCTTCTCCAATTGTTGGAATTTCACTCCATAGTTTCAAAGAGAAAGGATTCCAATTCAATTCTGTGATCTCTACAACAAAGGTACTGATTAGATCAGACCTTGTTGAGGTGAAAAAGAGTTATTCACATCCACAATCAATGGTGTAAAGAAAACAATCCATCGGTTCAACTTGCGGGGTTCGCGGCGTTGAGAATGTTCACAACCGTTCGAAGAGTAGATCAAGCAACGTGGTTCCTTGATTTCTTCTTCAAAGATGTATTTCTTTATGTTTAATTAACATAATTAACTAATCTAGACTCTAGGATCTTGAGCAAAAGCAAGATTGGAAAAAAAATTTAAAGTTCTATGCGATTTTTGTTCCGCTACGCATAGCGATCTTGCCGGAAGGGGATAACCTTCCTTCATTATGATGAGTTAATCTTCCAGGTTTGCATAGTTTTGTTGTTTTGCCCTTCAATGTTGTCTTTGCATGCTTCTAATTATCTTTGCATGTTTTGGATTTTTCTATAAGATTTTCCTAATGATAAAACAGTGTGAGCGTGAAGTTGGATTGATACGATATCTTCAATTGGTCATGACAAAAACTTGTTAAATTTTTATTTCAGCCTAAAGCGTTCCAGGAAGTTCCAGCCCGAAGATAGGCTGTTCTCATTGTCGTCAGTTACTTCACCAGCAGTACGTATTCTATAATTCACCGATTAAATAGAACTGGAACTTGCTTAATTTTATATGGTCCTAAGTCTTTTGCAAAACAGTGTATATCCAATTAGTTGTTCTTGCAAAGATAAAACTAGATTGCTAAGAATTACCTTTTGAATATTTATATTGACGTTGCTCTCTCTATTTTTTTCTTATGCATCTCACTAATGCCAGAGTGTGTAGTATGTAATAAGATTACCTTTTGAAAATTTTCATTTCAAGAGCATCCAACATGCAGTCTGTGCTAATATAGAATAAACGACTTCCATGTTGTGTCTTACAGTAGTTCAGTCAGATCTTCTAAAGATAATAACCACATTGAAGTATGTCAAGCATATGTGTAATATTTTCTTCAAGAACATGTGTCAGGAATGTTCTTACTTATTGTGCCACGTGTTCAATCATACACTAGTAACCATTTCTTATTAAAAGAAAACCCTTTTTTCTTTTTATGTAATGACAAACATACCCCTATTTGGTACCTGTGGCACTATTAGGAGGGACATGTGGGACGACCTTGACTTAAGTGTGTGTTGATGTCATTTACCATCTGAAAGCTATGTGACATGACATACCAGAAAAATGTTGCAGTGTCAGTCAAATATTAACACTTTTTTTTGGCATCTCTCATAGAAATTTTCATAATCTTAATGTGATTCTTTTTATCTGGTCACTATTTTATACAGCGCATGCTTTTGTGAACTGATATTTATATATTAACATGCCCTTCTCTATTATCACGAACGGGACAGATGCATCATCTCGTTAGGTTTTCCAGGATCATCTTTTCTCACACCTCATGTCCATGTTTTGGATCCTGAAAGTATCTGCATCTAAGTTACATAATTGTAGAGAGAGACAACAGGTTGGAGATATGTATGTTCATTTTGATATTGTCAGAACTTTGAGAAATAAGTTGGACGACTAAAGTGTACATAAATTTGAGTTTAAATAAAACCTTAATCGATTTGGAACCAGTAAAGGGGGAATAAGCTGGAATATGGAGTACTTTTATCACAGGGGCATAAAAAAGCACAATCCTGGGAATCTACCCTTAGGTGCTGTTTGGATACGCGGATTTTAGAATCTTGGATTTCCTTAAAATCCTAGCTGGGAGACAAGAGAAGGAGGAGACCGTCCGTTTCGCTTCTCTTTAGAATCTTGGATTTTAAGTAAGAAATCCAGGTTTTAAACGACGGCTGGGAGACAAGAGAAGGAGGAGACCAGCTGTTGTTTAAAGCCTGGATTTCTTACTTAAAATCCAAGATTCTAAAGAGAAGTGAAACGGACGGTCTCCTTCATCTACCGTCTCCCAGCTAGGATTTTGAGGAAATTCAAGATTCTAAAATCCACGTATCCAAACGGCCCAGTAGAAATGCATGTTTAGAGGTGTTACAAATAGAAATGCATGTTTTCATTGGTAGGCTACAACATTACTAGATCTAGGATAGACAAGGTTTTGTTTTGGAATTGATTGTCACTTCCAGATATAAGGGTCAATCTCACTGACTTCCAAGTCCATTGACATACCAAGCCATTTTTTAGCATTTGTTTCTGCCAGTCCACCTGCATCACTTACCCACCAAAAAATGCAGATCTCCGTCCTTCTAGATGTTCTCTAAGTGACTTTTGTGTTCGTTGCAGTACGATGTGGCATTTTTCGTGTTTCCACTATTGCCCATAAGACTAATATGTCCTGTGGAGATTCTATCAGACTTGGGATGAGGGATTCACTTGTGTCCCTTGCCCCACAAATGCACTTCTTTTATGTAGGTACATAACTGAGGCATCGAAAGTTGACGACCACAATATCCCAGTAGCATCCAAGGCAGTACCCATTCAAATAACTAGCACCGATTAATTCTTATAACCAACCCCATAAACCAGTACTTGCACCAGTAACCACCTTCTTTATGCAGGGTGGATGCACACTGAAATCATGTCACTTTCATGCACGTTATGCATACAAGGAGGAAGAAGCACAAATAAGCATCACTTTATCCATCTAATAGATGTCAAAAATCATTGTGCAACACGGCCCATGGAATACATAACAATCTCTACGAAAAGTTCCTTCCAATTGCAAGATGGCCATTTTTCTATGCCTCCATACTAAACTTTCTACATTTCCTGCCTCTCCGGTATGTTATCTGAAGTTAAATAGTTGAAGCTTTTGTGCTTTTAACTTGTCTTATAACAAAGGTTCCATTTGCTGGTGTTCTAGGGGTCCCCTGGTTTTTTTTGGGAGGGTTCTTCAGTTTTAAACTTGATTTGTTGGGATACCATTCAGGCCTTTTTGTGTTTCAATCCATAGGACTATCAAAATGTACCCACGAGGTTAAAGTGTTAAGAACGTGTTTCTGACCGAAATGCTGATTTGGCCAAATAAACCCTGTTCAACTTCTTTTCAATCTTCTAGCAAATGACAACTAATATGCACCTTTTTGAATAGTGATAGAAATAAACATAGAACTTGGTGAATGCAACAATCAGTTGGTTGAGATATATAGGTGATTAGGGCTTGAAGGTAAAACCGTAAAACTAGAAACAGTAAGATTCACTGATATAATGAAAATGGATCATGATGCATATAGAATCAGTTAGATATTTAGAATAACACATGTGCTAGACTAATCTCCATGGCTAGAGAACCACTAAGCTCACCCAAGCTTCTCTTAGTTTACCTATACAAGGGTGCCTTTCTGGGGGCTTACATGCTTTGCCCCATAGGGCTAATAACATGGACATGCCATAGGGCATGAAGCATCTTTCAGGACAAAATTCCCTTTGGCAATAGGCCATTATTCATCTGGATGTGCAAAATATTATTTGAAAGAACAGCTGGTTTCAGCAGGCAACTTTGGCCTATGGAGCCATATGTACGAATGTTGCTGGTGCATCTGGAAAACCAGATAAGCTTGTGCATTACCTTTCTTTGTAAAATGATTGTACTGTTCTGTGATGTGGACTGTGAGCTACTTTGGTTAACCTGATACAAAATACAGTGATTCAGCTATGTCATGAGCTACATTTTCATGTTTTGTGTTGAGATAACTCTTGCTTGCTTGAGTGGATGGTTTGGTTGATTTTCAACAAGGCAACTTGGTTAATCAAGAAGAATCAAGGTTTTAAATGTCGGTTTCGGTGTCAGCCGAAATATTTCGGTTTCAGTGGAAATTTCGGCCGAAATCATGTAAAATTTTGATAAAAATTATGTTTTTTTTTTTTTTTTTTTAAATTCCACTGAAATGTATAAAATATGGAAATTTCAGTAATTTCGGTGGAAATCTTTAACGTTTCAGTAGAAATTCTGTAAATAAGGGTGAAAAACGAAACTTCAAATTTCGGCTGAAATTTTGGATTTCAGCTCAATTTCAGTAAAATTTCAAGGAAATCATGTAAAAATCCAATTCAATGTACTTTCAGTTTCAGTCCAAACCAAAATATTGAGGCCGAAATTTTGGATTTCGGCGGGAACTGAAATCTTTCTGTTCTTTTTTTATCTATGTTTTGGTAAGTCAATGGTTTGAGGAACTCCAAAAAATAGTGCTGCTTTTTGCTCAAGGAAATTTAAGCCCATGACCGTAATACCACCACGAGTTTTCCCACTGCACCAACAAGACACTCTGTGGTATTAATTATTTGTTAATATCGGTACTGGCATGGCTATCTCCTCTACATCTTCCCCACAAGAAGAAAGAAGAATTTAAGCTTTCATAAACTTTTTATTCTCAACTGCTTTTTTCTCACTACTGCTAACTTTTTATAGGTTGGCTTGATTGTTTTATGCTGAAATAGCATTTTTCCAGACTTCTGTTTCTTCTTAAGCTGAGTGAAGATGAGTTTGTACTCCGTATATGATGTGCTTGCATCTAATATGTCCTTTTGTTTGTCATCAGGTCGAAGAACATGTAATTGGACGCGATGGTGAGCCTATCTTAGTGGACCTACAGATATTATTACTACGAGCAAGAAACTGATAGCATTTTGTTTCCTTGTTTTGCGTTTGTTGGTAGATGGAAGAGAGTATGGTCCAGGTCGTATGAAGGGTGGAGGCACTCCTACAAATGGGCAGTAAGTACATTTCCCTCTTGTTTTTTTTTTTTTTTGAAATGGTACATTTCCCTCTTGTCATCCACCCATTTGAATTATCTACGGGCCTATTTTGAAGCGGGATAAAATATTTTTTATTGTGAATTTTTTTTATCGCACACAAAAAAGTATAGATTACAAGAGTGGAAAAAAAAATTACATGTGTAGCTATATTAAGTATGAGGAATGCTATGGGTAAAAGGGCGCCCCAATTTGTCAATATCCATTTATGACAGTTTTTATTGTAATTTTATGTGCCATTGTAAATGGATATTGACAAATAAGAGTGCCCTTTTCCCATTTTTGGGAAGGGCGCCTGTGAGTCTAGCATTCTTCATTAAGTGTTAATTAGATCCATTTATGAGATACTTTTTCATTGTGTATATTGTATTTTGTATGTTTTTTCAAAGTTTTTTACTGGAGAGTTAATGTTTTTATGTATGTATTTCACGTGTGTGTGCATGGGCAAGAATACATGAATGCATAAGCATTGTGGGGCTATTCTTTCTGCAGGGGGAAACCAAGGAAGGGCAGACCAGTGCCAAGAGAAGGAAAGAGAATCAGGCCATCAAATGAGCTTGAGATTGAAGATGAAGATGATCCTGATTTGGGTTTGAGATAGCTGTAGTCATCTTATGTTTCAAGAAATGTCCAGGGTATTCTTGTATAGCTTTCTTTTACAACTGCAAGGAGCATTTAGATTGAACCTATATAGAATATTGAATATTATGTTCACTTATGACCCATTCCAGTCTAGGAAATCTTACTGAGATGACTACACTCACCTTATGTTATTGTGATGCATCTAATAGACGTAAGATTTTGTCTTGTGTACTGGAGATATTGCGGTGTCAATCAATGCCCGTTCCTTTTCTTGTAAAAATAAGAGCTCACATTCTCTTAATTTGTTGAATGATTTTTGTTGAACACATTAAAAATCTAGTGAGATTTTGTCATGCGTAAACACACGCTCTCCCTCTCACATACGTAGTAAAAATAGAGGGAGAGATAATGAGATAGATTTTTAGGATTTTATTTGGAGGGTCAGTTGGTCAAGCCTCTACTCCAACTGAGGAAATTAATTTCAATTAGAGGAACACTAAATTCACAGGCACCCCTGCAAATGAAGGTGCAGAGGGCGCTGTTGGTCAAATCACATTTAAGACAGTTATGATCCTAATTTTCTATGCCATCTTAAATGGGATTTGACCGATAGGGGTGCCCTTGAAAATAAAGAAGGGCGCTCCTATTGTTCAAATCCCATTTAAGATGGCACAAAATATTAAGATCATTGTTGTTTTAAATGGGATTTGACCAATAGGAGCACCCTTTGCCCCTTCGTTTGCAAGGGCGCCTGTGAATCTAGCATTCCTCTTTTAATTAAGATCCTATAAAAGTAGGAGACCTTTGCTTTTACTGTAGGAAAAATTGCCAATGGGAGACACCAAAATATGAGAATTGCCAAAGGAGAATACTCTTTTGAAAAATTATAAAGGGGGTCGAAAATGGCATTATCAAGTCTAAAAAGGGGTTATCTGGTAAGTAAACAGTGAAAACCTGACCAAAGTGCCCTAGGGGTTATCAAGTACATAAAAGGGGTTATCAAGTTCGTAAAGACTTTATAACCCCTTGCGAGACTCAATAACCCTGTTGAGAACTTGATTATCCCCCGAGCGAGATTTGATAACCCTGTTTAGGTTAGAGTTGTTAAATCATATTTAGACTTGTGAACCAGTTGATAACCCCATTTTAGACTTGATAACCCCTAAGGTCATTTTGGTTAGGTACCCCCGCAAATTACGTTTTCAACCCCCATTTATAATTTTTCAAAAGTGTGTCTCCCATCGGCAATTCTCGTATTTTGGTGTCTCCCATTCGCAATTTTTCCTTAACTAGAAATATAGAACAGACAATCACAGTGGAAAAACGTATTCACGGCTTCGCCATCAAAACCCATGCTGGGAATGTCTTGCTAGAAAGAACCACCTTTTATAAACTGGCCTAACCTACCATGTAGCTTTTGATGAACAGTTTGGGAAGATGATATTCAACACAAGGGCAATGTGTCAAGCTATTATGGTATACCAGATCAATTGAGCTGATTACCATAGAGATATCACACACATGGCAGGCTACACTAAATTGAAAATTCAATAGAATTTGGGATAAGATTGGGCAAAAAGAAACTTGAGAGATTGCAGAATGCCTGTAAGAAAAAAAAACAATAAATACATTACAAGTTACATGCAAAGAAAGCTCGCAGTTTACATAATTGATTTGAAAACCTTGATCAGCATAATAAACAGATGTTTCTGGTCCGTGTTTGGTCGTGATCTTGACAACCTCTCAAAAAGGCCCTAATGGCGAGATGCTCAGAAGCATATGTGATGAAAGAAGCCCAAAGTAGCCCTCCAGCAACCATCAAACCCAATCTGCGATAATTAAAAAAACTACAGTATGTAAACACCATACACAAACTAAATCAATAAAAGAAATAGACAGTCTTGTGATGGCAGAAAAAGGCCTTATTGTCTCATTCCCATACTCAAATAAGATTAAATTAAAATAATCATATCTGCAGATAAGGATGAATTTGGTGGCATCCAAAGAGGCCCTTAAGCTTTTCTTATATTGGAGGGTGAGCTGCAGTTGAATGTGTGGTAATTAATATCAAAGTCACTAATAACAGCTTATCTTCTTCTTTTTTTTCTTTTTGCATTTTTTGTCTCTGTAATGAATAAGGAAACAGAGGAGTTCATTTCGTATTCGAGTAAATTCAATTGTGGAACTTTGGGCAACCAGTTCCAGAGTTCAAAAGGTTTGAGTGCATTGAGACAAGAGTTGGATATTTACCACTCCTGCCCTCAAAGCAATAGGATTCAGAAAGCAGAAAGCCAAAAGTGTGGTGTCTGGAGCAGGGGTAGGAAGCAGAGATGCACCCTAGGCCGTTTGGATATATGGATTTTAGAATCTTGAATTTCCTCAAAATTCTAGATGGGAGACGACAGAAGGAAACCTTCTATCGTTTTCTGATTTCTCACCCTTCTTTCCGTCAGCAAGAGAGTAGGAGATCATCCCATGTTCCCAGCTTTTGCAAATCTCACGATGGGGGAGAGATTTCTAAAGCCTGGATTTCTTACTTAAAATCCAGGATTCTAAAAAGAAGCGAAACGGATGGTCTCCTTCAACTCTTGTCTCCCATCCATGATTTTGAGGAAATCCAAGATTCTAAAATGCGATTATCCAAACGGCCCCTAAATATATATTTCTACATTTCTACAACTAGTCGATGAGAACATACATGACATTAGGGATTGCAAGAAAAAAAGCATTCATGATAATTGGATTGACAAAAAGCAATTTCAATCAGTAATCTCATTCTGCTAGAGAAAGTTGTCTGATTTTGTTTTTGTTTTGATATGCTGTTGACTGCCTGTGACCGCCTTTGTCTGTTTCTTTGCGCTCCCTTAATAAATATTAAAAAAAAAAAAAAAAAGCAATGAAAACAACAATCTCAATTCTGTGGAGAAAATTACCTTGCAAACAATGCGGTGATCCCCAGAAGAATTGGCAATGAAGGAACAGCGACAGCCAAAACTGCCATCCCTGTCCCATAAAACCACGTTGTACTGTCACAATTAGACAGTGGGCGTTGATGACCTGTATTACAAATAAGAAAAATCAGCTAGGAAAATAACTATCAAACAAGCAAACCAATTCAACAGATATTTAACTCAACAAACCTTTGCCGGAATCGTAATCGGAAGATTCAGAACGAGTGGAAATGGTACGAGTGGAAATGGTTCCTGCTTGAGTTGCTCTCATCTTTCCCCATTCATAGACCAAATGGAGATAGCTTCCGAATATTATGAAAAACACCGTATATGTCCACTCATACAGAAGCAGCAAACCTGTCCATGGAGTCACTTGCCGAGGCACAACAGCAAATGCAAGTGCAGCGGATACTGTAGCAGTAATAAAGCAGACGAGAACAGAGATGCCACCCAAGTAAGCAGGTAGCTTGGAATGTGTGCCATTTGAGAACTGTTAAGACAACAAACACGGAGTTTCACAGCACAGAAATGGATGAAAATCATAAGATGAGAAAAGTAATGAAGTCCAAATCACAGAAACCGTTATCAAAAGATTTTCTGCAAAATAACCATAAGAGAAGGGGCTGGTAAATCCTTCGGAAGGAGAGCTAATATGCAATCACTAACAGATACGAATCCCCGTGTTTAAAAACACGGACGCGACGCAGAACATGGCCACGAAAAATCATTGTCGATTCGGCGCAGACGCAGCCAAGAACGCGGTTGACGCGGCTGAATACTCGGTTGACGCGGTCATAACTCAGGAGAATAAAAGGAGTTCTTATTAACTATGTAGGGCAAAACGCAGAACGTGGTGCAACGTGGAACGCGGCCAAGGTAAAAGGGAGTCGAGGCGGGACACGAGGGAGTTTTAAAACTATGAGGAATCCAATGCAACAAAATTACGTTCAGTTCTACCTATGAGGATCAAAATGTGTTAAAAGCATTTTCTTACACATAAAAAACTCGTTTCCTGCAAAACATGCCAAGTAAAAGCTGGCCAAACAAATCACCAACTGGATTGCCACCTTAAATGACATGAATCTTGGAGTACCATCTTGAATGATGGGAGGACCCGAGGACCCAGAACAACCACAAACTCCTGAACTGCATATTTCTAATGGTGACAAGTCTTAAGGTCCAATTCAAGTAGCAGCTCCAACAGTTACTGGTAAGACCACTAAGGTATAACTTCACTCTCTTAGCAGCTGATTCCTTAGGTTATTAAACAAACATAGAGATCCTACTAGAAGTGCCCAAATAGTGTTTTTGGCAACAAATGATTCTAAAAGAAGAGCCACACCAATTTTCAAAAGAAAATTTGACGTACAGGAGACATATAATCCACATAATATCACAGGGGTCGAGGGTTTCCCGAAAATGACACAGGGGGGGTCAAAACACAGTTTACGAGGTCAGCCATGACCAAAATGCCCTTCTGCCATAAAAAAGACAGCTTACAACTGATTTGACTTTTTAAACTCTACTTTTCCCTCTTCCCTATTCCTTGTTTTCTTTTCATTTTCACCTTTTTTGAAAACCCTCTTCTTCCTCCTCTGTAAACGCCTCTGGCAAGCGTCATTTTTGCCAGCGATCTCGACGGTGAGCGCGAAGGTGAAGCACAGAAACGGTTAGGGTTCCAAAAACGTAAGCTATTTCCTCTCTCCCTCTCCGTATCTTTTATTTTGATTTGTTTCCATTGCTTTACTTAGAACTAGGGTTTTAGGGTTTTTTAGCCTTCATTTTTTGTTGTTGTTTGTGAGGAAGAAGAATAGAGTGTAAATCCCATTGAAAGACTGGATATTTTGATACCCTAAAGACCGGGTTTTCTTAACCTACGTTAACCCTATTTGATGTATCTGATACCCTAAAATTATTAATTGAATGTTTTATTGCCCAACAAAATGGGTTTCATGTTGATTCATTTAAAAAAGAAAAAAATGGGTTTTGAGGGTATCAGATAAGATGGATTGTGTAGTTGATGATGGGTTTCATGTTGATTCATTTAAATAAAATGGGTTTTTAGGGCCCATAATCCCTTCTCTAATACCATGCACAGCTCCCCTCTATTGCCCTTGAGAAGCCCCCCCTTAGGTACTAGTAACCCCATTTATGTAGCTGAAAACCCCTGAGTTTGAACTTGAGGACCATCGTCTGGATTTGATGGGCCCTCCATGGGGACTTATTCTACCCCATTTGAGGGCCCATAATCCCTTCTCTAATACCATGCACAGTTCCCCTCTATTGCCCTTGAGAAGCCCCCCTTACGTACTATTAATCCCATTTATGTAGCTGAAAACCCCTGAGTTTGAACTTGAGGACCATCTTGTGGATTTGATAGGCCCTCCAAGGGTACTTCTTCTACCCCATTTGAGGGCCCATAATCCTTCTCTAATATCATGCACAGCTCCCCTCTATTGCCCTTGAGAAGCCCCCCTTAGGTACTAATTACCCCATTTATGTAGCTGAAAACCCCTGAGTTTGAACTTGAGGACCATCTTGTGGATTTGATGGGCCCTCCAAGGGTACTTCTTCTACCCCATTTGAGGGCCCATAATCCCTTCTCTAATACCATGCACAGCTCCCCTCTATTGCCCTTGAGAAGCCCTCCTTAGGTACTAATTACCCCATTTATGTAGCTGAAAAACCCCTGAGTTTGAACTTGAGGACCATCTTGTGGATTTGATGGGCCCTCCATGGTGACTTCTTCTACCCCATTTGAGGGAGGGCCCATAATTCCTTCTCTAATACCATGCACAGCTCCCCTCTATTGCCCTTGAGAAGCCCCCCTTACGTACTATTAATCCCATTTATGTAGCTGAAAACCCCTGAGTTTGAACTTGAGGACCATCTTATGGATTTGATGGGCCCTCCAAAGGTACTACTTCTACCCCATTTGAGGGCCCGTAATCCCTTCTCTAATATCATGCACAGCTCCCCTCTATTGCCCTTGAGAAGCCCCCCTTAGGTACTAGTAACCTCATTTATGAAGCTGAAAACCCCTGAGTTTGAGCTTGAGGACCATCTTGTGGATTTGATGGGCCCTCCATGGGGACTTATTCTACCCCATTTGAGAGCCCATAATCCATTCTTTAATACCATGCACAGCTCCCCTCTATTGTCCTTGAGAAACCCCCCTTACGTACTATTAATCCTATTTATGTAGCTAAAAACCCTTGAGTTTGAACATGATGACCATCTTGTGGAAATTTAAAAAATTTACCTGAGAGATTAATCAAAATCCAGTTCCAATTTCTCCTTTGGAAATTAACTTGAAATTCTTACCTGCTGATCTTGAAGCTGCTATTATTCAGGAGCACCGATCGGAACTCGATGTTTTTCATTGTATCTTTCAGATGGAGAAGAAATTGATCTCTTCATGCAATCAAGTCCTTCTACTCGGCTCTTTCTTCCCTCTCTTGCTCTCTCGTTCTCTATTCTCTGAAACTTACCTCCTCAAGTTTGCTGGACAGCTCTTATAAATAATTGCTCTTTTTTTTTGGCTTGCTGGACAACCCCAGGACGACTAATTCAAACCTCTGCTAGGTTAAATGCAAAAACCATAAATCACCAGAGATGATATTGGCGACCAGATTTCATGCATTTAGGGTTACAATAAAAGAAAATGGGATTTGAGGGTGATAATGGCTGAGATTGTTGGGGGTAAAGAAGAAGATGAAAGCTTTGAAATGGGTTTAGGTTTCCATGAAGGTGAAGAAAAGAGTTTGATGTGATGCTTTGGGGAAAAGGGTTCCAGCGAGATTCTCGCCAGAATCGATGGAGATTGGGGATAGTAATTGGGTTTTATAATGTGGAAATCAAGGTGATGGGTTTGATGGAAATGATGGTAATGGTGGTCAATGGTATGGCTGAGGAGTTAGGTACAGGGTTTTGATGGATTTTGAAAAGGGGTTTGGCTGAGAATGGTGAAGGAGGAAGTGGTTATAAAGGAGAATAATGTGGCGCCTGCAATTGATGCAATGAAGATTGCTATCCGTATTTCTAACTTAGGCAAAGTGCACCAATTATCCAAACTATCACTAGGGGAGCTCTACATGGTATTACAGAAGGTATTATGGGCCCTTAAATGGGGTAGAAGAAGTCCCCGCCAATCAACTGCCCATCATGGTCCTCAAGTTCACGCAAAGGGGTTTTAAGCTATCTAGGTGGGGTTACTAGTACCTAAAGAGGGTTTTGTAGGGCAATAGAGGGGAGCTCTACACGGTATTAAAGAAGGGATTATAAGGCCTTAAATGGTGTAGAAGAAGTCCCCATAGAGGGCCAATCAACTACAGACCATGGTCATGAAGTTCACACTCAGGGGTTTTCAGCTACCTCTATGAGGTTACCAGTACCTAAAGGGGGTTTCTCAAGGGCATTACATGGGAGCTCCACATGGTATTGAAGAAGGGATTATGGGCCCTTTGAATGTGGTAGAGGAAGTCCCACGAGAGGGTCCACCAAATCCACAAGGTGGGCATCAAGTTCAAAATGAGGAGTTTACAGCTACTTATATGGGGTTAATAATAAGTAAAGGGGGATTCTGTAGGGCATTAAAGGGGAGCTCTACATGTTATTAAATAAGGTATTATTGGCCCTTAAATGGTGTAGAAGAAGTCCCCCTAGAGGGCCCATCAACTACAAACCATGGTCATGAAGTTCAAAATGAGGGGTTTTCAGCAACCTATATGGGGTTAATAGTAGGTAAAGGGGGATTCTGTAGGGCATTACATGGGTCTCTACATGGTATTAAAGAAGGTATTTTGGGACCTTAAATGGGGTAGAAGAAATCCCCATAGAGGGTCCATCAACTACAAACCATGGTCATGAAGTTCACACTCGGGGGTTTCCAGCTACCTATATTGGGTTACTAGTAGGTAAAGGGGGATTTTGTAGGGCAATACATGGGTCTCCACATGATATTAAAGAAGGTATTATGGGCCCTTAAATGAGGTAGAAGAAGTCCCCATAGAGGGCCCATCAACTGCCCACCATGGTCCTCAAGTTCACACAAAGGGGTTTTCAGCTACCAAGGTGGGGTTACTAGCATGGTTTTAAATTTCAACCGAAATCCAAAATTTTGGACCGAAACCGGTATTTGGCGAAATTAGAAATTTCGCCATTTACCAAATTTCAGTCCGAAATTTGGAGAAAATGCCTTTTTTATTTTTTTTAAACAAGTGTCACAAAATTTCGGAATTTCGGTCCGAAATTTCTGTCCAGAATTTTGAATGAGACCGAAATTTTGGAATTTCGGTTTTTCGGAAGTCCGAAACCGGAACCGAAATCGAAATTTTAAACCATGGTTACTAGTACCTAACGAGAGTTTTGAAGGGCAATATAAGGGAGCTCTACATGATATTCAAGAAGGTATTATGGGCCCTTAAATGGGGTAGAAGAAGTCCCCATAGAGGGCCCACCAACTTCAAACCATGGTCATTAAGTTCACGCTCAGGGGTTTCCAGCTACTTATATGGGGTTAATAGTAGGTAAAGGGGGATTCTGTAGGGCATTAGACGGGAGCTCTACATGGTATTCAAGAAGGTATTTTGGGACCTTAAATGGGGTAGAAAAAGTCCCCATACAGGGCCCATCAACTACAGACCATAGTCATAAAGTTCACACTCGGGGTTTTCAGCTACCTATATTGGGTAACTAGTACCTAATGGGGGTTGAAGAAGTCCCTTGAAGTAGGGATTATCAGCCCACAATCAGGGTGAATTTTCTTCCACCCACAAAACATTACACAATCTCAAGAAGAAATACATCAAACCCTATCTACTTTTCACATGAAACCAATGAAAATGTAGCAACCCACATGTAACCCATGAAAAAGAAATATTACAGAGGAAACCCATGAAAATTTAATATTTTGAAGGATGAATCAACATGAAACCCATCATCAACTACACAATCAATCCTATCTCATAACCTAAAACCCCATTTTCTTTAAATGAATCAACATGAAACCCAATATCAACTACACAATCAATCCTATTTGATAACCTAAAAACCCATTTTGTTTAAATGAATATCAACATGAAACCCATTATCAACTACACAATCAATCCTACCTCATAACCTAAAACCCCATTTTGTTTAAATGAATCAACATGAAACCCAACATCAACTACACAATCAATCCTATCTGATACCCTAAAAACCCATTTTATTTAAATGAATCAACATGAAACCCATCATCAACTGTGTAATCCCATCTTATCTGATACCCTCAAAACCCATTTTTTCTTGTTTAAATGAATCAACATGAAACCCATTTTGTTGGGCAATAAAACATTCAATTAAGAATTTTAGGATATCAGATACACCAAATGGATTTAACATAGGTTAAAAAATCCAGTCTTTAGGGTATCAAAATATCTAGTCTTTTAATGGGATTTACACTCTTCTTCCTCACAAACAACAACGAAAAATGTAGGCTAAAAAATCCTAAAACCCTAGTTCTAAGTAAAAGCAATGAAAACAAATCAAAATAAAAGATACGGAGAGGGAGAGAGAGGAAATAACTTTCGTTTTTTAAACCCTAACCGTTTCTGTGCTTCACCTTTGTAAGCTGTCCTTTTTATGGCAGAAGGGCATTTTGGTCATGGCTGACCTCGTAAACTGCGTTTTGACCCCCCTGTGTCATTTTCGGGAAACCCTTGACCCTGTGATATTATGTGGATTATATGTCCCAGAACGTCAAATTTTCTTTTCAAAAAAAAATTCTAGACTTCATTCAGACTTGAACGAGGATTCATGGATCTTCATATACATCTTAAGTCCAACCACTAAATGACATGTATTTTAGGAAATATATGCCATTAGTCCGATCCTTTGTAGCAACTACCCATAATAACGAACTTGCAAAATGGATCCGTTTATCATAAAGAAATATGTTGTTCCTAACCCTTCTCCACCTGCTTTATATATTTATCTTGTCTGTGATTCAACAATCCCAAAGTTTCTTGTGATCCAATCATATTTCAAAAATATATGACCTTTAAAAAATATTAAAAATATAACCAACTTATCAGCAATCATTGCTGTTGCTGTACTGAAAAAATCAGTCTAATTTTTTCAAAAAATGCTGCAGAATCCAGTGTTATGCTTCATAGTAACAGCAAGGATTGATGGACATGCCATTCATTTTATGAAATCTCTGATTTTGCTAATGGGGAGATCACAGCAAAATCCAAATAAATGAGAACACTCCTACGAAAGGAAAATGATGTGTTGATAGAACTGAAAAAATGACCTGTTGACTCGAATTAATGATAGATGAAGAAGAAACACCAACAGCAGAATAAGTAGCAAGTCCACCACCGGATTTGTATTTGTAGTAAAGATGTCTAGCATTATTGAATAAAGAATTCCTCCAAAATGCACCAAACAAATCCTTGTGCTGCAACAATAACACAAGTAAAACTGCATGGTCACTTTTTTTCTTTTGAAGTATTTCGAAAAAAAACATCTGTAGTGTATTTGAAACAATAAGCTGGTCCGGATAGGGCTAACCTGAAGAAATGATCGATAACAACAAAAAAGCAATGCACATAAAGGAAGGAGAAAGAGAAATCTGATTAGAAGCTGCTCATCAGGGTTCCTGCCTCCTCCGGTTCCTGGAAGAGATTCATCGAGCCGTTCCCGAACTTTCTGCAGCAACAGAAAACTTAAAAACTCATTGCTGCAGGTGCACTGGACCTATGTCACAAATATTGTGCTCGGTAATTTCTTGGCGAGGGAAAATCTCAGGATTTAATTTTTTTTTATTTTTTCGGGTTTATATAGGGAAAAACGATAAAAAAATATTTTTAAAAAATAAACATACAAAAAAATTTAAAAATTTTAAAATATATAAGCTTTTAGAAAAAAATATAAAATAAAAATATCAGGATAATATCGCTATATTTTATGATAAAAATGAAAATATCTTCATATTTTTAAATTCTTGGGATTATTTCGGGATTTCGTCATTTTACAAAAATGTCGCAACAAAACGCAAAATATCAGAGATATTTGTGACATAGCACTGGACATCACAGTCCTCTGCTTGAAATACTCAACTTCAAGAGTGTACTCCACATGCGTGTGCAAATGTAATACATGCATGCAATCTTGACGCATGCATGCACGTGCACACACCCACATTGCCAAAGCCATAAATGGGGAAGAAGTTCACATGGCATTGCCAATACAAAAAATGAGTTCAAAGCAAGCACCTGCCAAACATCAACAGGTTTTAGGAGCCAGGCAGTCCACCAGTCCCAAGGTTTAAGGGGGCCAAGGGTGTAATGAATAACCCGAAGTTCTTTCTCATCTACCATCCACTGCATATACATTAGTATGAAGAGAAGATCAGTAATTCAAATCAAATGCCAAGTTGGAGAATAATCATTTCCCATTGAAGGGAATTATTTAGGTCAATATGAATCTCTTAAATGCAAGATTGATATAACAATGATGGTTCCTGTCAAACGGATTATTAACATTGAACTATATTCCCAACTGACCCAACAACCGTTCACAGGACTCAGCAGTCACCACTCGACCAGCACCAAATTTCCACGACAATGATTTTTCATAAGCTTCGTACCAAATACAAGTCCTAAGAGCGAACTTGCTTAAATACCAATTATGGTGCAACAGAAATAAAATAATAATCAGAAGTTTCAAACTATGATTCAACAAGACAAAACCAAATGCATACCGCAATAAATGGTGTTGCTTCAAAGAGAAAACAATTTTTAAAAAAAAGAGCCCCCAAAAAGAGTCCTACATCATAAAAATGGACTTTTTTTCACTTCCAAAACACTTTCCTCCCTCCACAACATTCTAGACCTTCCTACACACTTGCTAACTTAAAAACAAGTCTAAAACAGCCGTGAATCTCCAAGAACAAAAATAGAAACTTTCCAATGAAAAGAAAAGCAAATCTCCTCTAACAATGTTACCTTCTATCATAAATTATTTCTAATATAAATCAATCCTAATTCAACCTTCATACTTAAATTTAAACCTCCTCAATTCAAAGTAGAAACTTTAGTAGCTTCAAACATACACATCCTTTTCCCAAACATGGACATTTTGAAACCTAATAAAAATATTCCGAAAAGTCAAGTAAAAATCACCAAGTTTAGTTACTTTTGTAAAACCTTCAGTCTTTAGAAACCATCATTCCTTTTCCAATTTCTGGTTTGAAGGACTTATGATTTGTATTTCATCAATTCCGTCCAAGTTAAAGAAGATTTGACATGGCGAATTGATATGATTTTTTTTTAAATATTAACGAATTGAAATGATTTACACCAAAAGATTTGTGACAAACGCCTTAGTAAGAGTGAACCAGCCTCCAAACGAAAGAGAGATTCTTTTCCATACATATTACTTTCTTCCAATTCTCTTAGGGTCTGTTCGGTTGCACAAAAGCCGATATGGCTTAGGGGTTTTGCTTGGCATTTGGGCATCACATCAGCAAAACCCTTGTTTGGTTACCAATATAGCATTGAAATCCTTGGAGACCTGGTTGATCATTGTTTGTCTGCTGATGTGTCACCCTTGTCTCCTCCCAAAGAAATCCAAGCTAAAACCACAAATCAGGCTATTTTTTACTTGGATTTCTTGGGAAAGATGCCCTCCCTCTCTCTCTCTCTCTCTCTCTCTCTCTCTCTCTCTCTCTCTCTCTCTCTCTCTCTCTCTCTCCGAGCTAGACTACCAAACAATATTTACCACTATTCTATGAGGTAAGTTCCGGGTAAATCCAACGCTTGTCTCCTCCCTGTTGACTACTTACACCACTACTCTACGATGGCTCTGTTTGGTTGCACAAAATCCGGGATGGCTTACGGGTTTTGCTTGTCTTTTGGGTGCCACATCAGAACCACCCCCCCTCTCCTCTCTCTCTCTCCCCCCTGTTTGGTAGCCAATATATTATTGAAATCCCAGGAGACTATCAGGGATGTCCTCTAGTTGTCTCCTGCTTGTCTGTTGATGTGTCAGCCTTGTCTCCTCCCAACAAAATCCAAGCCAAAAACAACAAAAAGGAGGTTTTTTGCTTGAATTTCTTGGGAATAATGCTCTCTCTCTCTCTCTCTCTCTCTCTCTCTCTCTCTCTCTCTCTCTCTCTCTCTCTCTCTCTCTCTACGTTGGTAATGACTCCTCCTACCACTACTCTATGAGCTAAATGCCTGCAACCAAACAAAACTTAGTGATTGGAATGCAAATCCCCAAAGCAAGACGCAAGCGGCAAGTCAAGGTACGAAAAAGGTAACGAGTCCACTGTACATATCACCAAGTTGATAAAGAGAACAAAATGTTTCCCTTTGCATTCACCCCTGCATTAGTTCACTTTCGTAAGTCCACCTTAAGACCTGCCACCATTTCAAGCCATCTAAGAAATGCCGTCTTAAGTTCAAACTTGCTCTCCAGAGAATCCACAAAATATTAGTGTCATCTTCATTGTAAATGAGAAATTAGTGAGATGGTTCACCTACTGAAAAGTGCCCTATTTGACCCCCTTTGTGACACCCTACTCAGAGATCACTCAAATTTTTTCCCACTGTATTGAAAAGGAAGGAGGATAAGGGATCGCCTTGACGATGACCTTCAGAACTCTAAAAATAACCCACCGGGCTCCCATTGAGAATGACAAAAAAGAAGCCAAAAACAAACAAGCATACATGTATTTCCTCCACTTCTCACCAAGACCCATTTCTCCCAACAAGCACTCAAATGCCAGAAAGTGGTGATGTCCCTCAATCTACCTATTATTTTAGGAGTTTCAGCTATTATGACTTGAAGAACCAATGGGCCCCATAAAATTCTATATGTGTTACACACCGAATTCACTTTAGCTTTTTACTTGGAACAGAGTCATGGCAGGAGAGGTCACTATTAGCAGGGGTACCTGATCACGATAAAAATAATAATGGCCCATAGTTCAACTCAGTTGGTAGCTACTGCCGAATGAAAAAGAATATCATGACATGGGTTCAAATAAAAATTCAATAAACACTCTTTAACTTTAGCAACACAGTCCAATATTCAAAAATTGTTCAGGTAATTAAGATGTGCAAAGTTAATTGAATGTTTTCTCCAAAATCATACAACTTCTCTGTTACAATAATCAGTACTCTACGAGAAACTGACCATAATGATATTAATTATCGATGATTATTAAATCTAGCACAATATTATTATTAATCAAATGGAAAATATCTCATTTACTAAAAACACATAAACTACCTTATTGGCGAGCATGTACAGACCAACATCCGCGTTAAACAGAGTAGAAAGTCGCTGTAGTTCAGGTACTGGTCTAGACTTTATAACATCCAATGATAAATTTGGCTCAAAAACACGTGCATCAGCAAATCCAGGATAATATGAATTCAGAAAACCCTGATCGCCTGATAGAACCAACAAACTGTAGGTTAGACTGGGAAATTTTGATCCAAAAAGAACATCACAGAACAAATCAGAGGAATAAGATAAAAAAATGAATTGATAGTAAAATTGGTTGAGTGCGGTCTAGCTGTAGGCTTTCGTTGCCATGAGAAAGATACAGTTAATGACACTGATACCTGAGAAGCCACTGGTCAAGTGACTTAATACCATTTTCAACCAAAATTGCATCTATGTATTAAGGAGTGTGTATCTACATGTGAGTGGGGTAGGGTGGGTGGGGTTGGGGGAGTGTGTGGGGTGCGTGTCCAGTTGTAACAAGGCTAGTCTATGTTGTAACAGGAGTGGTTAGGTCTTTTGTACATGGTAAAATAAAAAGGGGACTAGCCAATTATTTGTTTCAAGAATAAATAAAAGGTCATGTAAACGAAAAGAGATTGCCACAAATGAATCGCCAAGTTACAAGAACTGAGAAAACAACACAGTTCATAAATAAAAGAAGCATGAGGGAAGAGAAAAACCTCCAGTGTAAGAATACAAGGTGTTAACTTTGCTCATCATATCTTTGAAAACTGTTTCCGATGGCTCCACTACCATGACTCCAGAGTTCATCCGTTCAGAATGCTTCAAGTTTGCACAAAACTTCCCACATTTAAAGAGATCCTCAATACTTTTGATCACAATAGTATCTGCATCAAGATATACAACTGCACAAAACAATTTCTTAACGATAAATCAAATCCATCCAAACATCCAATAGTATATTTTAAGAAATTGTTGTGGACACATGCTGACAAAACCGACATGACTGCGGGCATAATTAATTTATAATTTCCTTGTATTAGAACTTTTTATATCTCAATCATATAAATTTATATCGCGATACATTTCATATATCACTTTTTTAATGGTAAAAAAAATTATTAGAAAAGAGGAGGGGAACAAAAAAAAAAGGACAAACACCGTGACCAAGTTAGTCAGAACAGCAAGAGGAGCAAAAAAAAGAAAAAAGAAATAACGGAGGCCCTCAAGGGGCAGAAAATCGAAAATCTCTGAAGTCACTCTACCCTTGCCCGAGCAAGCCCATCCCCACATCACTATTCGCCGATCTCTTCACATGCTAAAGTCAGACATCGAAATATGTGGCCCGCTCCTGAATCTGACCTTTTCACATGCTAAAATCGGACATCGAAATCTGTCGCCCGCTCGTAGGTGGGGATGACTACCATTCATTCACCTGAATACATTAAGAGAGTCTCTCTCAACAATAAGCCTGCTTAAGTCTCTCGCCTCTGTAATACTAATACCTTGCAGGACTACTCTCAATTCTGCTTCATTGGAAACCATGATTCCAATGGGTCCAGCAAAAGCCCACCTGAACAGCCCATTATCATCCTTGAGAATAACCTCTGACACCGGCTAGCCCCATATTACCCAAGCTTGAGCCATCAAAGTTTACCTTCATGAACCCTTATTCAAGAGGGGACCAATGAGGAGAAAGGGCCCCCTTATCCCCACTAGCACAAATCTCTCTAACATTTCTCGTATCAATTTAATTCATATTTTATGATGGATAAATGCTGATTACTTTAACAAATTGCAGTTTCAAATAGTGGTTTTGCATATGGAAACCAAAATTACAAACTTTGAATTTGGGAAAAAATAGGTGAGGCACATATTCAAAATTCAGGCGAATTTCAGAAAGAGAAAAAATAAGCATTGGACATTGGATGTGCACCTGGAACAGAGAGAGAGAGAGAGAGAGAGAGAGAGAGAGAGAGAGAGAGAGAGAGAGTTATTTTGGGATGACTCGTACATTTTTTTTAAAGAAGAATAATTTCTAAAATTTGGCAGAAGCTCACAAGCATGGTTTTAAATTGCCCCGAAATGACCGAAATACCTCCATTTCCATCCAACCAAAATGAAATCTACATAATTTCCTTTTACGCCATTATTTCCCTGAAATTTTGACCGAAATTCCTGAAATTCGACCGAAATGATAGGAACGGCAAGAAATGGAAAGACGTTATTATTTGAATTTCATTCCATTTCATTAATATAGAGAATGATATTTGGTAGGCAACATCATTGAATTGCACAGTAAAATAACCGCATCTTATGCATAGGATGTCAGATCGGCATGGGACCAATAATACTTCTTAACTCTATGTGGTATTGACATATTGTCGGGGTCCTTAGAGGGGAGACGGGTCATTTTAATCTCTTATACTTCATTACAGTGTACTTCTTTATTGACTTTATTGTTCAGATATGTGCAGCAATGCATGTCACTATGTGTTCAATGTGATTATACCATTATGGATGGCTTTCTTGCTTATGTGATGGTTTCTAAGTATTTATTTGTGCTTATTCTAGCATTTTCCAAAGTTTCATCTTAAAATTTCATCATTTGCATATGTTTTTACAAGATTATAATATTTCATCATTTGCATATGTTTCCATATGTTTCCATGATTTTACAAGATTTCCACCGAAACCGAAATGTTTCCATTTCCTTGCCGACCGAAATTTAAAACTTTGCTCACAAATAGTTTGCTGCTTTTTTGAAAATGGAAAACTTTTCTTAAAATAAATTTCCAAAAAACAATTGTACAATTTTCTAAAACCCAAATTTTGCAACTGCAGCAGAAACAAGCGCACCACCTAAAAAACATGCATGTTGGTCCGAATGACGTGGTGGTTTCCGCAGCAAAACCATGGATCCAAAAACAAGATTTTCTAAATTTAATTAGCACAAGCACCACTCTTAATAATAACTATATTTTTTAGTATAATCATAAATCTATATAGACATGTTAGAGCATTAGGTCAAAGGTTACTGACTGACATCACACGTCAGACAACATTTGTCAGGATCTGACTTTGACACACATGTCCATGTCTAAGTTAGATGACTACATGGGTGAACAAAGCAATTCAACATAAGAAAGAGAGGGTAACTACTGCCATTCAGATTGAATAAGGAAAAAATTACCTTTCTTATAGTTTGTCAAGTTAAATATTTTCAGTTTGGTATAGACTCCCCAAAACCTCTTTGGTCGTATTTGATTTGGATTAGCCAATAGACTTATGCGCTCGACTATCCAGCCATCAGCCTACAAAATTATACAGAATTGCAGTGATATCAAGACAACGAAAAAATAAAGGAAAAAAACAAAAGGAAAAGAAAAAAGAGGGATCCAGCTCAACATATACACAAACTTCAACAATGTCACTAAGAAAGTAACATTTTTTTTAATGGTAGTGACGATTTTATTAAAATAAAAGAAATAGAGAGAGAGAGAGAGACCTACGACTCAGGTGGACTAGGTACAACAAAAGCTAAGAAAAACTCATGAGCAAGCTTATCAACGTCACTATTTGCAGATCTCCACACTTGCTGAAAGTGTACCCTTTGACCCTCTTTGTGCTCCATAATTTCCTCGATCGTGAGAGCAAAATCTCCAAGGGTACAGGGATTTGTTGTTCAACCATATAATTATATTGAGTGAATCTCCTCAGACGATGATATCGTTGAAGAATCTAAAATCAATTGGTCGAATCCCATGTAGGATCACCTGCACCTCCGCTTCATTAGAGTCCTTCCGGTCTATTAGACCTGAAAAGGCCCACTTGGTAACTCCAACGTCATCCCTAAGAATTCCACTCACTTCCGTTGGACTCGGATTAACTAAACTTGCGCCATCAAAATTGAGTTTAAACTTTCCAGTGACAGGAGGAATCCAACGGGAGAAGGAGAGAAATGACCCTCCTACATGCAGCAAATCTCTTGCCAAAAATGACGTAAAGCATAGGATGAAACATCTCAAAAACACAGACAAACTCTGACCCAAAAACTAGTCAGAACCTTAGAAGCAGGAATCACGATTCAGCACTCCTTACGAAGGAAATCACTTTCATGGCACCCCTGAAGAGACGAAAACGACTCCCATGTCACTTCCAACCTGCTTCTATTACTTCATCGGTCCCACGATCACCAACTTCCTTGCATCAAACTCCTTCAACTCTTCAAAGTACTTCATTGGAGCAAGCACAAAGGCGTCTTCAAAAGGTACGAGGAAAGAGGGCACGAAAAATGAAGATGATTAGAAATTACTACTTTTTAAGTACTCGAATTATAAAAATCATATAAAGAAAATATTATATAAATGCTACCATGGCACTCCCAACCTTAGACTCTTCTAGACCCCACGCTTCCCCGCACCTGCTTCATACTTCTATGATCAGAACTAGAGCCATAAGGAAAATGCGGTGAGGCTTTTTAGACTTGCTATTGAAGATGTGGCTATTTCTTTCTTTCCATATTGACCAAATATTAGCCAAAAAAAAAGGTACCGCAGGATTTGTCCTCTCTAAGGCCAATGAAAAAAATACATTCTTCAAAGAGTTCATCTATATGAGCAGGGAAGACACACAACACTCCAAAGTGTGAAAGAATCGGGTCCATATCTCTCTGGCAAACCTACAGTGAATAAAATGTAATCTACGGTTTCCCTCGCCTCTGTGCGTAAGGCACAGTGATATATAATCAAGACTATGCTGTGATGATGATCTACCATCAAGATGCCGCTTAGGTTCATTGTTTATCCAAAGGCACAAACTTTAGGCGGTACGGGAATCTTCCACACCCCATTAACTAGCGAGGTTGGCATTCACAACAGAAGTTTGTGGTAGAAAAATTAAACAGTGAATACCCCATTCAAATTCCATTTCCAAATCCTTTTGCCCTCCGTTGGGTTCCTGATGAAAGTCCTATCCGAATTTTCCATAAGTTCAGCGACACTAACGTTCTCTCTATCAAAGAAGTTGTTGTGGAAGAGAAAGTTCCATGAAACCCATCTATGTGGACAATAAACTCTAGGATGGTAGCCTCCTTGCTATCAAAGAAGTTGTTGTGGAAGAGAAAGTTCCATGAAACCCATCTATGTGGACAATAAACTCTAGGATGGTAGCTTCCTTGCAATTTACGACTTTGTACAAATCAGGGAAAACCGGAAAATTAACATTAAGGCGATTCTTTGAGTGCCTCCGGAACTGGATTTTATCTTCTTTGTAAGTACTGAACCGAATTCCATTAAGTGCCTTTCTGTGTCAGGAGGGGTCTCTCCCACAACGTGGTTCTACTATGACTGTAAATGTCACATGATATCCATCTACAAAAGTCAAGACCATACTTGTGCTCGATGAAAGAGACCCAGTGATGAGATCTCTCCTCTCCAAATCTACATAACCATTTGCCCAGCCAAGTTTTATTCATGGCCTTAAGATTTGAAAGCCTAGAACCCTGGTGGATTTTCCATTTAAAAGAAAACGAACCCTGTTGAATTTAGGATGGCGCACATCCACCCATCTTACTAAATGATACTTTCTTTCTTTTTTATGTCGGGTCGGCCCAAAGAAAGTTTCTCTAAAGCTATTCAATGTGAGAGATTACTACCATTGGGCACCTGAAGAGCGAAAGATAATAGATGGGAAGGTTAGCTAATAAAACTTTTACCAGTTTAATGAAGCCTCCCAAAGAGATTAGGTTTATCTTCCAAGTGGACAACTATATATCCACTTTTTCGATATATGGGTCAATTCAAGCATTTCTTAGGTCATCCACCGCAAAGTGGGAGCCCGAGATACCTACAAGGGAACCGGTCCACTGAGCACCCAAGCAACCCGGCAACTCTTTTGGTTTCTTTCCACATCAAACGAATGCTCGTCAATTTCAACTTGCTAAAGTTTATCCTTTGCCATGTGACCGCTTCGTAGCACTCCTCAAAATCGCTTTTAACTTCAACACCTCGTCTTCATCGGCTCAGCTAAAGAGCAAAATATTATCAACGTATTGCAGATGGGAAATTTCCATTCCCAGGGATCCCAGAGTAAATCCTTCAATAAGGTCATTCCCACTTCCTTTTTCAATCGTTCTACTTGAGCAATCTGCCACAAAGGTAAATAAGAACGGCAGGGAATTTCCCTGTCTCAGAGCACGAGAAGATTTGAAAAAAGTCTTGGGAGGAAACCATTTAGCAAAATAGAGAACCAAGCTAATAAAAGGCACCCACATTCTGGCCATTAAATAGTCTAAGCACTTCCATTCCACTTAGTCGTATGCTTTTTCCATGTCTATCTTGTACACTATACATTTGATCTAATTCTGTAAGTAGTACTCCACCAACTTATTTGAAATCAAAGCTCCGTCAAGGATTTGACAGACCTAAATGAATGTTGACTTGTTTCTAGAAATAATCTTCTTCAAAATCTTCTTGATCTGATCTTTCGGGTTTTTGTGGCCCTCTTATGGGTGGGGCCTTTTCGCTTTGTCATTGTTGATCTTGGGGATGTCTCGTCCCTTTGTACTCTCTCTGATATAATGCAACTTTCGTTACCTCTTCAAAAAAAAATCTTCTTGATCTGCTCAACCAACACTTTTTGCCAACAAAATATTTGATGCAAGACAATACCTAAACGAGGGAAAATCCTACACTCCTAATGTGATAATGGGTTCTAGGAAAGTTTAGGGTTAACTCAGTAACTCCTAAGAGGCTAAAGACACCTCCGGGTTAACTACGGTTGATTTAAGGCAGAATAAATTGGCGAACATCAGCAATATCGAGGCTTAAATTTGCATTAAATAATGAGAAAGAACACAATTAGCATGAAATAAACCTTAAACAAATTAGTCGACGGTTGAAGGGTCATTCGGGTAACTAGTTAAGGGTAAAATTCGCCCAAAAAGGGGTCCAATGAAAAGATAGTAATAAATTTCAGCAACAACAAAACGGGGTCAAATCGGTCCAATTTAGGCCAAAAGGGTATTTTGGTAATTTGGACAGATTTGTAATTTCGGAATTTAGGGTTGATGGTTCGTAGGGTATGATCTAAAAGGTGAAAAGAAAACCAATTTCAGGCCTAGGGTTCAGTTTTGATGGCCGTTGCACCATCAATTTCCAAGAAAACGTGTTCTAGGGTTGAAAATGGTGTGAATTTTCAATTGGCTGCAAAGGGGTTTAAAGCTATGGATCTTGGATGCTTTGGCTGAGGTTTAGTCCCAAATAAAGTCCGTCAAAGTTTCAAGATGAGATCTTAAACGATGCAGAAGATATTTGGATTTTGGGTTTTTGTATTTTAGGGTTCAAGAACACAAAAAAATTGAAGAACTCAAGACTTACTTGTTTATGGCTGATTTGAGAGGAGAATAGAAGTGAGAAGATGAGAAGGGATTGAGAAGAAAGGCTCCAAGCCACCCAGAGGAGAAACCTAAAATAGTAATCTCGTAATAGACCTATACCACTTCCTAAAAACACTCATAACTTGCTCAAATCACATCCAAATCATGTGATCTTAGGCTCATTAGATAGGTAATTGAAAACCCTTTCTAATAATACCAAAAACACGTCAAACGGATGAGATTTGATGCCTAAAAAGTAGGCTACAAATAAAATGACGAAAATATAAAATAAATAATAAAAAAAGACACCCGTGTCTATAGCCATGCTAGAGTCTCCACTATCAGTCTCGTCCTCTCGTCCACGTTTGAGCTTGTAAACCTTGAATCCACATCCATTGTTGATGTCTCCATCAAAATACCTACAACCCACTAAGCTGGCAGGTCTAAAATCTGAAACTTTTATCAGCCCCTTCTTCTTTTGGGGATTAAAGCGACAAAAGTGGATCACATGTTGTTGTCAAGCTCCACGTCCCTATGGAAAACCTCAAACATCCCAATCAAGTCATCTTCCCCCATCTCCCAAAACTCATGAAAGATAGCGAGAGAAAAATTGTCCTGGAACACGATCTTTCTTAAAGGAGAACAATCATGCCTTAACTTCTTTCTCAGAAAACGGAGATTCCAACCCATTCTTTTCCCTAGGTCAAGCTAATCAAACTCTATACTTTCCAGGGTGGGGAAATCCGATCCCTGTGAAGTATAATCCATTCCCCGTGAGGAGTATGATGAGCTGTAAAAGTTCACATCTTAGTAATAATAGTAGCCTTGTGGTAGCACCTGGATACCTCTATCACTACAAATGAGATACTATTGCCACATCTCGAACTTGTGATCCCATGAAAAGATGTTGTATTTTTATCCCCAACTTTTAGCATGTTGGATTTGAATGACTGCTTCCAAAAGATTTCGTCTAGCGGGATGATCCGGTTGTACTCTTCCTTAAGGTTTCTCTTCTCAAGCTTCCTGCTTCATACATTGTAACATTTTCTTCATCCTTCTCTAGCTACTTAATACTTTTTAAGAATTTCAGCTTTTCTAACTCCCTTCCAGCATTAGTACTCGTGATGCCAAATTTTCAACTCATCCTTCACGTACCGGAGTTTGTGACCTATTTTGGCATCCATTGAACATGAGACCGGCACTTCCCACCAAGCTAAAACAAGATCCTTCAACTCGGCTCCTCAAGTCAAGTTGGCTCGAACCAAAAAGGAGTGGCACCTCACGATTCCATTCTAGCATAAAAAATAATTGGGCAAGAGTTAGATATTAGCTTAGCTAAAGCGGCTTGGCAAGAGTTAGGATTGAGGGATATTCATTGAGGACAAAGGAAGAATGGGTCTAATATGCTCTTGCTTTGTCTGCTAGACTGCTAGATCAAGTGAATGGGGCACCCGTTAGAGGGAGATCAAGGAGTTTGTTCCTACTACTGAACTCAGAGATAGCAGTCTTGCAAGGAAAATTTCGGTTACATCCATCCATTTTTGCAAAATATCTTATGATAATGAAATCACCATTTATGCGCCATGGATGAGGCCACCTCCCCTAATTTGACCCAGCTCCCCCCAGAATATACTACTTCCTGCCACTACGTTACGCCCGTACATTCCAGAAAACAACCACAAGGAGTATTCGCTAATCTTTCTTAAGAGAACCGTCACCGTGTACCTCGCTACCTTATCTTCCACCAAGGTAAAAACCGAATTGTCCCAGGCCACCAAAATTCCACGTGACAAACCTTCTAGATCTAAAGATGAGAAATCAAAGCTATTTCTACAACTCAAAAAATGAGAGGCATAGTCACCTTTAGAACCTCCTTGATATGAGCAATCTTCTCTGAATATCACATCCCTAGAACATTCCAGCTCAGAATCTTCATGATAAAGGAGCAATTTGCAGGCTCCTTACTGGGATCCTGCTACACCTACTACCCCCACTTCCTCTAGTGCTTTGTCTAGTCACTGACATTCCGTTGTAGACTTATAATTAACGGATGACTGCAATTGAACCCTCTTCTCCCATAAAAACTTTCTAGAGTTACCACTCTCCGATGTTCCAGAGGACCACACATTTGCCTTTTCTCAATTCGGCCTTCAGGAATAAGATTCAAAAGTCATCTTCCAATCCCAGAAAAGAAAGACCCAAAGTTTTGGTGGCCACCAATATGTGCTTATCGAGTAGTTTATTGATGTTCATGTCTCCTCTCCTTACTTCCTCGCCCAAATGATTTGGGGTTTGCCAATCCAGAAGGCACAAATTGATGTCTTCCATTGGAACGATGGCCAGCTGATGTGAAGTTCTGTCTCCACTCTCATCCCTACTATCCCCGCTGCAACTAGTTGTATGCTCTGTCACGTCCATTGCAAATTCTATCTGATCCTCGAGCCCTACCTATCCCACCTCAAGAGTCTCAAGCCTACTACCTTTCTTAATTAGACCAACTGAAGTGAAACCTTCAGAATCAGGAATGTCGAATAGATTGTTCGATACTTTCACCACCATACCTATGCCATTTCCACCTCCTACAAGCAAATAAGCAATCACGTCCAGAAGAAACTCTGTTAGAGGAAAGCCTAGAGGCGAAGTGCACACCTTGGCTCCTTTTGAGGAACGAGCGTGGTCTGGGTTAGAATGGCGGGTCTCGGAGGGATGGCTGAATTCAAGCGATGTCATAAGCTGAGGCTGATGAGGAATGATCTCTAACTCTTTCAAACTGGATCCCCATATATGCATCGTGAAATTGTATAATAGCCTGCTCAAGCCGTTGCTACCAAGGAATAAAAGAGGTTTCGGGGGAAAAAACGCGGGGACAGAAGGCATTGACCTATGAGCGACACTTCTTGGGAGCAGACTCCGCGGCCAGAAGTCTCAAGGAGTAAAGGAGGGCCTAAAGCTGACACTTCTTGGGAGCAGACTCCGCGGCCAGAAGTCTCAAGGAGTAAAGGAGGGCCTAAAGCTATACGGGTACACTCTTGGGCCGAGCATGAGAAAAGAGCCACTAGAGGAACACAAATTGCAGGCTGGGTCCAGTCGCTCCTACTTCTCCTGTCGCTACAGCCCTAGGGGTACTAAAGGTCAGACCCAAAGGCCAGCCCAAGAGACCCCTGCTAGACTCGACCCTCGAAGATTCACCACCAGTTGTCGAAGACTCCTTAAAATGCGATAAAAATCTTCATCTTTCCAACTAATTGACTGCCGCAATTGCTGACTAAACTGTAATTACAGCTGAGTTATATGTTGCTTCAAGTGCTAAGGAATAGGATTATGCCACATCACCAAAACCCTCACCGTAATGCTCTGTCCTCTGTCCACTGCTACGCGTAAGCAGTATTGAATTTGAATTTGGAAAACAATCGTGATGAGCCAATTCTTCCTTTGTATTTTCAGAAATATCCGAACCAACGGTTCCTACACTATCTACCATGTCTTGGAATAAAGATGAGCCCACTAGGAGATGGCGATCCTTCAGAGTGATGTCGGCATTCCGAGAAGAAAATAGTACCAGTTGCGGGGTCCGCTGTGAAGTTTGGATGGCCGCTGCAAACCACAATCTACCGTCGGCTTCACCATGGAGTAGAGGATCATCCTCCGGCCACCGATAGGAATCTCAACATGGATACAAACTATGATGTCTCGAATTCCACAAAGGGTTCTCCCGCTAATTGTATATCCAGTAGGCTGTGGAATCAGCGCTCACTAGAATCGTCATTGTGTCCAATACCCATTTCGACGACTTCATTCCCAATCGTCCATAGTCGTAGCCATTACCGGGGTAGCATGACCAATCAACGTCGACAATCTGCCCGAGGCTTTTTCCAATCTCTCTTAAGTTGTCCACGCAACAAGCATGCAGTGGAACTCCGGTGATTGCCCGCCAATCAGTCTGAAGCATCATCAAGCATCTTTGAGACCATAAACAAGGCCTTAGCAAGGGGCTCCGGATTTGTTTTTCCACACTTGAATCAGCTCCTACAAATTGTATTTTTTCTTCTTTTTTTTGGGATGGGGGGGGGGAGGGATCAACACTTTGGAGGTGTCCATCTGATGAAGATTTATATTCCCATGGATGCCACTTGTTTAAGACAACCAAACCTCGAGTATGAATTGTTTCAGTCCAGCGAGCGGCCCTTTTTCCTCAAATTCCATGATTGAAAGGCGGGCGGAAAAGGCTGAAGACAAAAATTTTGCTCAATTACAAGAGGTCTTTGAGCCATATCCGGTAGATTTTCTCTAAGACTTGCATTCTAACTAAGAAGAATATGATGGACTACCCACAGTTCCCAGGATAGAAACCTAGCTCTGATATAGAGAAAAGGCTTCAAAACCACTCACTTTTTCACACCGCAGTGGATGCCTCCCCCCGAAGGATGGTTAAAGTTTAATTTTGATGGGAGTTCTCGGGGAAATCCCGGCCTTGCTGGAATTGGTGGGGTAATTCGAGATTGTTTGGGGCATCTCATTATGTCTTTCTCGGGTCCGATCGGGATTTGTTATGCGAATGAGGCTGAGGTTTCGGCACTCCTGTTTGGATTACAGTGGTTTATGACCCATAATTCGGACCCTCTAATCGTCGAAGGTGATTGATCCAACACTATTGCGTGGGCATCCAACAAAATTTGCGGACCTTGGCGATTGGCATCAAAGCTAGATCATATCAGAGATTTGGTTGCTACTCTTCGACTGTCCCTCCAACACAGGAGGAGAACAACCAACGATTGGGCCGATTCCCTCGCCAAGGCAGGTGTCGACAGGGAGGATACCATTATCAATGTAGCCAATAGTCGGTCCTCTTAGATGTATCTGTACTTTCCACTGACCCCGATCGGTTGGTTTTCTGTTGTATCTGGGGACGCCTCGTCCCTTCTTTTTTATTAATAAATAAATTGTTACCTTTCTCAAAAAGAATAGGATCGAGTAACCTAGATTTCGGCATTCTCTTGGTGCAGCTTGAGTTCTGTAATTGCTTCTTGGGGAGGTTCTAGACTAGGCTGGACCATATCTTCTCACACATCCAACAAGTTGTGCGGCGTATGAAGGTGATGTATCGCCAGAAATGACATCATCAATCTCCCATCTTCTTTTCCCCGTGTTCCTTCTTAGTTTTCCCGTATCTCTTTGCCTCTTTACTTTCAATCACATCCCAACGCCCCTCTCTCTCTCTCTCTCTCTCTCTCTCTCTCTCTCAAGTCTAAACCTCTTCCGGAAACGTTAACTCTGTTGGTTCTAACTCCTAAATAACCTCCAATATGCCTTCTACCACCACTCTCCATTTCTAAGTATAAAAACCTAAGGTTTCAGGCAACCATCTCTCCTTTGACATAACTACACATTTGACATTTATATAAGAATATGAATGCAATTTTGCGAAGGGTGTTACTGTTAATCACTCAAAAAAGTTGGCACGTAATTTGGACTCTTTTGCACATGAACCCGTAGTGCTGAGAAAGTACTTATTTTTTTAGTGGGTAAACTAGATCTAAACCTTTTTTTATTTTTGATAATTGAAAAAAAATGAAACTGAACTTGGGATTCAAAAATACAGCATATATGTCCCAATTACAACGGCAAACCATTTAACCACATAGAGAGACTTCCTAATCCTAAGTTTGTAGAGAGAAAAAGACTTTAACAACATTTGAATGTTCTAGAGTAATCCTTTTGATTTCAGTTCTACACACTCACTATACCAATATTTATTTCAAATAGGCACTTCCACGACTTGACAGTGAGAACACATGGGTTCGGTTAGCAATGAATTTGTATTGTGTTTAACTGTGAAAAATCATCTAGTTATTCTCAGCATGGTTTTAAATTTTGACCGAAATTTCGGATTTCAGTGGAGACCGACGCCGAAATCACGAAAACCGGAAACGAAAATTTCAGATTTCAGTGGAGACCGACACCGAAATCACGAAAACCCGAAACGGTATTTTATTTCGGTCGAAATTTCGATTTTTCCGAAATTTCACCCAGAGAACTTGTTTTTTTTTAATTAATTAAATTTTCACCGAAATTTCGTGAATAAAATATACTTTTCTTTGTTTCGCCGGATTTCGGCCTAAATTTCGAAATTTGAGGGATCCGAAACTGAAATTTTAAACCATGATTCTCAGTTCAGTCACCTCAAATAAATTAAAGTCTGATAAACCAAATCGTATGGGAAGGTTTAGTAATGAATTTGTATTGTGTTTAACTATGAAAAATCATCTAGTTATTCTCAGTTCAGTCACCTAAGTCTGATAAACCAAATCGTATGGGAAGGAAGAACCTCACTACCAGATACTCTTGCCATGCATAAAATTTAATTTATTTTTTTTTATTTTGTTTAGCTCTGAATATTTATAAATAGAGAAACATACCGCAAGAAGCTTCTTTGCGTAGTTGGAAACCCCGTCCGAGACAAGGACAACCATGTCTTTCTTCGATCCAGTCTCGCGAATTGATTTCCCAAGAACACGAACACCGAGAAGAAATTCATCTCCGTAAAGTAGTGTAACGTAAGCCTCTGACTGAGATCCAGATACCCTAGTGCAAACTACGGCAAACACAACAAAGAAAAGCAACAGAAACCCTAAATTCGAAACGCCTGATCTCATCCTATTTCAAGAACATAAAACAGTATATGAGAGAGAAGAAATAACCTGGACTGAAAATAAAACAAATGAAAGGCGAATTCGATATCTTAATTTCAAAAACTCGGGAAAAAAAAGAGATATTTTTAATGGTAATTCGTAATAACAGAAGTTAACACTCTTTATTTGAAGAAGATGAGAATCTCAACATACCTTGAGAGCTTGCTTTTAAGGATGAAAGAAAATCTCTTCGAGCGTAGACCGTTGAAACCCTAGAAACCCTAAAAACAGTTAATATGAGACCGTTGAAACCCTAGAAATCCTCAAAATTTAAAAAAAAAATGCCATCGACGTTGTGAGAGAGAGAGAGAGAGAGTTTACAGTTAACTCGTGAAACTGAACTGGAATTTCAGAACAAAAAACAGATCGATCCAGAAGAAAAGCTAGTTTGATATCTTAATTTGGAGAAATTGGAAAAGAGAGAGAGAGAGAGAGAGAGAGAGAGAGAGAATTTAATCACTGATAACAGAAGCTAAACTATTTATTTGAAGAAGATGAGAATTTCAACATACCTCGAGAGGATAGACTGTTGAAACCCTAGAAACCTGAAAAGCCCTAAATAGAACTTTCAGAGCTCTTCGTTTAGTCTCCGATAACAACAAATCTCAAATAGATAGATATATGAAGATCAACCGGTCATAGAAAAATCGCCGCCACACTCCCTGTTCATTCGGCCAGCCATGTGTTATCATCCGCACGGTGCGTAATGCGCACATCCTGTTATGTCTAGAATAATCTAGGAGAAAAAATGGTAAGCCACCCCACTGGTTTTGATAATGGCACTACCCACTTTATTATGCATAATTTTCAAAGAAGATGGGCGCCTATAGTACAAGTGGGGGCCACGTTCTAGATGATCAGAAGCGTTTATTTCTTTGGCTTTAGCCTTTAGGGTTTGCAATGAATGGGCAATATAACAAAATCTACTCTAGTTGGACGATTCTAATTAATCCTCCAATCATGAAAATCTCTATAAATTGGTGGATTATCTATTAGGGTTCTTAGATCTGCATCTTTCGTTATGAAAACTACAGTGAATCTAACCGGGTAGAACTCACCCCTGAAAGCTGGCCATTAGAGGGAGGGTGCCCATTCCCTTATAACCCATCCCGTTTACTTTATCTCATATGGGACTATTTTCTTTTGCGTGGAACCCAACAAAAACCCTTGCCATTTGGATACAGGGATTTTATAATCCAGGATTCTAAAATCGAGGTTTTTTACAATCCTATATTATAAACTCCTTGTATCTAAACGTGTAGGCCTCTTGTAGACCCAAAAATTGCCTTTACCCATTGATTGTAAAAGTGACTTTCTGTGTGGTCGTTCCCTTTTACAAGTCGGGTTGGATGTATCCTCTACTACTCAAATAAGCTCTCACTGTAGAACCTCAATAGATCTCCGCTGATGTATCATACTAGATTATTGTTGATGTGAATGTGATGTAAATTCACCTTGGAAGTGTATATTAAGGGTCCAACTGGATGTGTACACATTACAATTTGGGTGTAATTTGGAAGCTTCTAGATGGTGTTCTGACCTAGTGGAACACCAGAATTGGATTTTGAGAATCAATGTGAGTCTAAAACTATTCATTGGACTCCAAATTAAACGTAAGATTGAGTCTAACAATCAGTTTTGGACTCACAGTCGGTTCTTAAAATCCAAAACAAACTGGGCATAAGCATAAAGTTTTATTTTTACTATTGAATGGCATGTTACGAAACTTGAAAATTTAAGTAACTAACACTGGAATATTTTCAAAGCTCAATTAAAATCTAAGACCTAAAAATAATAGAAATGCTTGTTTAGTCTTATCTTAGAAATTTCTAAGTAAACCTTAAACTCAACTCAACTAAGCCTTAGTCCCAAACTAGTTGTGGTCGGCTAATAAATTCTTTAGAAAAATTTCATGAAGTAGGTGAAAGGATTTCTAAGTAAACCTTACAAAATAAAATTAAAATATCAAATAAAGGATTACTTTTCTACTTGTCTCACCTAACTTCTACCTCCCTCATTTATTTATTTATTTTTGTTGAACCTTTTTTTTTTTGGGGTGGTTTATAGATAAAATTAATTTATCTATGAAAACTGTAAAACAACTAATTAATCAGAGATCATTAGGTTTTTGGAGTAATTGGCCGTAACTCCTGGTATAAGAGCTATCGTCTCACCGAATGGCCTTGGTCCCAAACCCAGCAACTTCTTGGGATAAAAATCCATGTGGCCACTCTTTTGGGGCAATGGCTATTAGGCAATTGGTTGTTTCACATGGAGAAGGAAAATACTTTGAAAACGAGATTCCGTTTGAAATGACAGTTGACTTGACCCTTTTAAATGTGTATTTGTTGATTTTACGGGGTTTGAGATCCCTCCATTTGTCTTTTAGTGGACGTGGCTCAAATGGTTGAAGCGCGTTTCTTCTTTTTTTCCAACCTAGAATCGCATTTTCCTAACCATGCTCGGTTTTTAATATCAAGGAGTTGTTGGGTTTAGAACCCAGGTAAGCTCGGGAGCAATAACTCTTATACCAAGTGAAACAACCAATTACTCCAAAAGCTTGAGTTGTTAGAGTTGGTGTTATTTAATCATTTATACTTAGACAAAAACAAAGTTCAATCCGGTTTGAACAAAACAGTACAGTTCCCAACTTGATCATCTATCCATTTTTAAAACACTGAGTAATAATCCATCTGTTTTTAAAACATTGAGTAATCATCCATCCGTTTTTAAAACATTGAGTAATTTAAAATGGGAGATGTTGGTACCTGCACTCTTTTCTTCTTTTTTTGACATTGGGACTCCTGTCGAAATTTTGAACACTTTTTCCATTTGCTATGCTTGCCAATAGTCTATGAAGATTTTATTAGAGATAAAGGCACAGCTTCTTTGAAAATATGTCAGTGTAGAGAAGGGCTGCCCGAGACATCCCTCACAAGGACGTGTCTTCCTAGCAGCACTCAAAATGTTGTGAATTGTTGATTTTGGCAAGGGCCTTTTCTTCCATGGGCCATCACTTTCTTACGGTCTTGAGTGGGGGCACGCATATGTATGGGACTGGATGGCACCCAACCTAGTATGGGACGTGTTTAAAGGGCTTTGCCTAACATGTTTCATCAGCTCTGGAGCTTTTGACTTATTGGTAAGGTATCTAACATTTGGTATTTGGTATCAGAGCAGCCACCACGTCCATGTGTTCGAGTCACAGAAGGAGCAACCTATGAAGAGGACTACCTGGAAAGGGCTACATGGTAAAATGCCAGAGTGAAAGCCACCTGAGTGAAGTTGCATAGAGTGGGCCGCCGTGCAAGGGGCAACCTGTGGAAAGGGCCACCTAAAAAAAAAGGCCGGAGTGAAACCCGTCACAGAGTAGGCCGCCCAGGACAACGCATGCGAAAGCGTGGTAGTGTGTTATGATCCTGAGTGGATGCCTGCCTAGGTATAGGATTGAGTGGGACCCAGCCTAGTATTGAGATGTTTAAAAGGCATTGCCTAACGCGTTCCATCAGCTATGGAGCTTTTGGCGTATTGGTGAGGGCTGATGTATTGCATATCCTCACGTATTGATTCCAAATACTCCGAAGACATGGTCATGGCGCATGATCGACAGCTCAGATACCACTTGTTACGTGCCTAATTGGCCCTAACAAAAATAAATAAATAAAGAAAAAAGATAGAAAGATGGGAAAGAGGTTGATTCGAGGCAACCAGATCTCCTAACGGACGATTCGAGAGGAGTCATGACTCTCCTAAATAACAAAGTTTCCTCTGGTGTAAGCTTATCTTGTCCTCTTTTTATTAAATTACAACTGCTTAATACAACTAAAAGAGAATGACACATCACAAGTCTATCCAAGCACTTACAACACACATAACCAATAATTAACCCCATGACTCTAAAACACATACCCACTACGTAACTACATACTGACTAACCCCATGTACATTACTGGCTTGCACATATCACACTTCTAGTGTATTTATGACTACTCCTTCTACACTAACAATGGGTGGCCAGGGGAAGAAAAGGGGCAGAGATATCATTTCGTAATTATTAATTAACATGGTCACCACGTGAGACACATACACCTCAGCTCTATTTTAAATATTAATACTTTTTGTATACTAATAGCACGCGAGTTGGATGCATGTTACGGACAACTGCCTAGTTACAAGGTTGTGCAGAGAATATGTTCAGGATTTTTTTCTCGGTGAAATGAAATTTCCACCCCCTTTTCCATTATTCCTACCCTCTTTCGTTTGTCCTCTCCTAAAATTGGTTGCATTTTTGTTTGTCTTTTCTTGAAAATAAAGTCATTTTAAGGAAAGGGCAAAAATATTGAGAAGGGGTGAGAATATCATTTTTCTCATCTTTTTATTATCTATTTCTAGATTCTAAACTATATATAGCGAAATGGTATCAACACAACCACGTTTTAATAACTACACAAACTCCGCTTGCGTTTTCTATTTTAATTGGCTTGTGAGATAGGGGTGCAATTCGGGTCGGGTTGAGGCCAACCCGACCCAACCCGAGGAACCCATTTTTCCAACCCGACCCGACCCGATTTCACCATTTGTTTGATTTCTCCATTTTATTTTTTGTATTTCCATCTCATCCTAGTCATTAGATGTTCCCCTACAAGAGGGTTAATTAGGACAACTTTCACCAAATTTTTTATGTCTATCTAAATTTGAGTTATATAATGACAAAACAAATATAGAAGTAAAATTTTTATACATATTAGAATTGGAAATCGGGTTTTGGGTCGGGTCGGGTCGGGTTGCCCGACACCCCAACCCGGTTTCCATTTCGGGTTGATTTTTCCCAACCCAACCCAACCCGATTTTTAAAAAAACCCAACCCAACCCGACCCAAATTCGGTTTCAACCCGTCGGGTTCGGGTTGAACCCGACCCAAGTTGCACCCCTAATGTGAGAGCTTTTTTGGAAACTTTAATAACATTTTACAGCTCTTTAAGGGCAATGATAGATTCCCACCCCCTGTAGGATAATTCGCACCCCTTTAACATGAATTATGTGGCAGACTTTAACCCTTTTTTATGTCAATTCATGTTAAATGGGTGAGAATTTGTCATTGCCCCTCTTTAAATACTAAAAGAGGGGTACCATTAAAAAAAAAAGATGGGTTAGTGAGCATATCGAAACATGGTTGAGCTGATATGACATCCCATACTATATATAGAGCTTTTACACGGTGTACACAGGTAAATTTTTATATAACTATTAAATTTGTCAATATAGCTTTCTCAGATATTAAACACCTTACATTTTAAAGTTTCAACTGTCAACATAGTGTGTGCGATTTTATAGTAACAGTTCATGGGCATAAAATTCTAAACTTTATATATAAAAAATAAAACTATTATAAATTTGTGTACATAAAACTCATGCATAAAAAACCCAGGGGTAATTTACGTAAAAATTATGTTTTATTTCTAAATCATTATTTGATTTCACATCCATCTTGTCTTGTATGATGAAAAAGACCAAAATACCATCTTCTTGTTTTTTTCTTTCACCTTCACCAGTGTCGACAACCATGTTGCAACTTGAAAGAGGAGGAGAGGATGAAAAAGAAGAAAGAGGAGAGGAATACGAAGATACGAGGAAGAAGAAGGAAGAATGAAAAA
Organism: Tasmannia lanceolata; assembly: GCF_043159265.1. Lineage (NCBI taxonomy): Eukaryota > Viridiplantae > Streptophyta > Magnoliopsida > Canellales > Winteraceae > Tasmannia > Tasmannia lanceolata. The sequence continues at coordinate 15,615,319 of NW_027518714.1, read as the reverse complement.
GAGGAATCGACGCCGGAAAAATATAAGGTGCCAGAAAAATGAAAAAAATGAGGCAGGAGAAGGAAAAAAGAAGAATCGATGGCAAGAAAGATAGAAGATGTCGAAAAAAATGAAAAAAAGAAGGAAGAAGTAGAAATAGTTAGGGTCGATTAGGAAAATTTTGGGTCGACTAGAAAAAGTTGGCTTCAGAAGGAAAGACTGGGGTCGAGTCGAAATAAGTTGGGGTCAAGTTAACTTTTACTACTCGACCCCAACTTGTCTAAACTCTACCCTAAATTTTACTGACTTTATTCAAACTTTTCCCTACGGACCCATACTTTCTTACTCGACCCCAACTTTTCCCAAATCAACCCAAACTTTTCATACTTGACCTTCATTTTTTTTATGACTCATCAAGTGTATTTGAAAAGATATAGTAAAATGGGTGCCAAAGCATGTGTGGGATCGATTGATTGGAAGAAGGCAGACTTCGCGCACCCCCTATTAGTCAATTTAGCTTGGAGCGCTGCGGATCGAGATTGAGCTTGTTACTTGACTGCTAGTCCCTCTAGGGACTTGCCCTACCCCAACTCGTCCCTACTCGATCTCAACTTTTATGACTCGACCTCAACTATTCCTACTTCATCATCTTCTTTTTTACATTATTTTTTGGGGTTTTCCATTTTATCCGGTGTCGATTTTTCTTTGTTAATTATTCTTCATCTTATTTTTCATTTTAGCGCTTTTTTTTGGATCAAATTTTCTTTGTCCTTTTCATTCCTCTCATTTTTCTTCTTCTTCTTCCGAGTTGGAGCGATGGTCGTCCAAAACGGTGAAGATAAAAAAACGAAAATAAATCCTAGGGTGGAAGAAGAGGGCATTTTGGTCTTTTTATCGTATAGCGCCGAGCAAACATAAAATCAAATAAAACACCATTCATGTGTCGTAATGACATAAGTAAATGCAATTTTTACATAAACTACTTATAAAAAATCGCGTTGGAAACAACTGTGGACCGATTCTGCTCCGTTGGTTGCTAGAGATGGCTCGGAAAGTAGTGGAATATGAAATCAAAGGGACTCAAACGGAATGAGACAAGCATTTTAATTTGTCTAGAATTACCTTAGAGAACAGTGAACCAGTGTTTGGTTGCACAACATATCCTCGGAAAGTAGGAGAAAAATTAGGGGTGTCAATACCAATATAGGGATAGAGGGAAGAGAGAGAAAGAGAGAGCATCATTCCCTAGAAAATTCAACCAAATTTTTTTAGTCTCAGAAGGATTTGCTTTTAGAGGGGACAAATAATCAAAATCATCACACAAGTAATTATTAGATGGGTGAAAATTCAAGGGAGTCCAATGCTATTTTGGCAACCAAACATGAAAATGGGATGCCAAACCAAACTCCGACGGCTGCCGAGCTTTTATGGAACCAAACGACCCCAATATATCTTAAATCGACCAACATGTCTCTTTCGGTCTTTCCTTCTCTTCTCTCTCTATCGTAGAGGAGAGAGAAAGAAACATAGGGGGTGGATTTAAGATATACAGTGGTCGATTTTTCACTGCCCTTTTCTGTAATCCTAAATTTCTTTAGTCTCGAAGAACTTTGGTTCTTTTATCTTCCCTCCCCTTTCTGCCTCCTCGTGCTCCTCTACAAAGCTCTCCATGAATATACTTGTAAAACAAAACTCCTTTTTTCTTTTCTAGTTCCGCCTTTTCTCTTCGCTTTTCCTACATCTCATCTCTAATCTCTCTCTCTCTCTCTCTCTCTCTCTCTCTCCATTTGTGCTTATACTTGTCACTTTTTCCATTTTCAGGGCAAGATGAGACCGCAGAATAAAGAGCCGGACAAAGAACCTCTGCGTCCCGATTTCTGGACCGAAACCTTTGATTCGGTCGCACGTCAGTATCGTTTCGACACGGACGGCCGTCTCTCTGTAAATTCATCTCTCCTTCTCAGCTTTCGATTCCTGTTATTTTCTTTCATTATATTCTATAACAAACCCTAGTTTAGATGTTGTTTAGATAAATGCGTTACGAGCTTGATTTTGCTACTGAATTGCAAGAATTTTTTTTTCGTGAATTTTACTGTGAAAAATGGAGATTTTTGTTTTTTTAATGTATAAATGGAAAAAAAGATGGAGATTTTATTATGGTTATACCTGTTCAGTTTTGTTTCCCTTCTTGTTTCCTAGTGAGGTAGATAGCTTGATTGTTTGCCTTTGATTTTATGATTTCGATCATGGTAATGATATTACATGGAATTTTATTTTTAGTTTTATTTGATTAGATGTCATGATCAAGAAAGGAGTCATCTTATAATTTTTTTTTGAGGTTTCTTGGAATTCTATTCAATTATTGCAAGAGCAAGGTTTTAAATTTCGGTTTCGGTGTCAGTAACCAAAATGTTTCGGTTTTAGGCCGAATTTTCGGCCAAAATCATGTAAAAATATGATTATGATTTCGTTTATTTTGGCAGCTAAGATTTGGAAATTGCAGTGTCCCCCTAGGGTATGTTTCTTTGGATGGGCGGTTTGCTGTGGCCGAATTCAAACCATCGATTTCTTAAGAAGAAGAGGCATGATCCTAATGGACCATTGTCCCCTTTGTATGGAGGATGGAGAATCTATAGAACATTTGTTTATTCATTGCAGGGTAGTGAAAGTGATTTGGGGGCATATATTATCGAGGTTTGGTATATGTTGGGTATTTCCAAAATATATTTCTGAGGTTGTTGATAGCTGGGAATTCGTTCCGTGGAAAAAGAAAGGAAAGGTATTATGGAGGTTATGCCTTGTGGCATTGTGGTGGGTTATATGAAAAGAAAGGAATAACAGGGTGTTTGTGGGAGATGCCAAAACATCCTATTGGCTTTATATTAAATTATCGGTTTAACTATCCTGTGGGCGAGAAGTATTCCATTATTTAGATTTGTATCACCCTTTGAGCTCTGGGAGGGTTGGCAGATAATCTGCTCAGAAGCGGAAAGAAGCGATCCAATTATTCAGCTATGGGTTCCTCCGCCTCCTGGTTTTCTAAAAGTAAATTTCGATGGATCTTGTCTTGGAAACCCAGGCCCGGCCGGAATTGGTGGTTTATGTAGAGATAGTTTTGGTGAGGTGGTGTGGGCTTTTTCTGGCCCAATCGGTATTACTGACTCATCTGAAGCTGAAGTTAAAGCGGCGTTCAGTGGCATTATGCGAATAGAATTAGATCAGCTGAATTCGGTGATTGTGGAAGGAGACTCAGCCAATGTAATTAGTTGGTTGTCAGGTTTGGCGGCCCCTCCATGGAGGTTCCTTAGTCTTTTTGAGGAAATTGAGGATTCTTGCTCAGGTTCTTCAATAGTATTCAAGCATGTAAAAAGATCGGCTAATGGGGAGGCGGATTCTTTAGCTAGATATGATGTTCCTAGAGTAGGGTTAGAGTTGTTTGATTTTTTGCCGCCATGAGAATTCCCTTGTATTTTTGTATTTTTGTTTTTCTCTTTTCTATTGTACAGATAGTGGGCCTTATCGGTTCCCCTTTTTAATCTAATCATTTACCATTTAAAAAAAATGATTTCGTTTATTTTTTTTAATTTCGACCGAAATGTCTAAAAATTCAGTGTCAATTTCGGTGGAAATTTTGTAAAAAAGTCTAAAAATGACTGTCTCCGAAAATTCTGAATTTCGGTGAAATTTCGGTAAGGCGAAATCTTGTAAAGAAACGACTTCATGTGTATTTCGTTTCGGTTTGTGCCGACAATGAAATATTTCGGCCGAAATTTAAAACCATGTGCAAGAGAAATATACTGACTTTTGAAAGGCAAAATAACATAAATTGTTATTTATTGCAAAAAAGAGGAAGACATGTTAGCTATAGGATTGAAGTTGTATAATTACATGGCAACCAAATAGAATAAAAAGAAAAGGTCTTCTACCAATAATGCCATTGGAAAATGTGAAGTAGGAGCTGGATCGCTTTCGTACTCTTATGTTTTTCTGCAAACTGTTAAAATTAAGAATCTGAATCTTTAGAGGCATGCTGCAATAGCTGCTTCTTGAAGATACTTGGAGCCTCCCAAGTCCCAACATGTAAGGGAACATTGGCAACACTATATCTAGGATTCAACCAAGTCTATAATCTTATCTTCTAAACAATGCCCAAAACAAGTACCATATTTGAAAATATCTGACTCGAAGTTCCAGCTGATCAGAGTACCAATATCAAGCTAGAAGCTAGATAGTTTTGTCTAATCTAAAGTGATAGATCCTAGAACAAAAAAAATAAAAATAAAAATTGAAGTGACTTTTTTCCATCTTCATATCTACAAAGTACAAACAGTCTCAAAGGTCAGACATCCTGTTTGTGGATGAAAATATTGACAGTCCAACGGTTTAGAATGTCAGACCTTCCTGTTAACAGACAAACTAAAGCCCGAGTTTCTGCTTCGTGGATACAAGGCAAACATCTTGGCTCCTTAAGCAAGAGGATGGATCAAGTCACCATTTGTAAGTCTGGTTGACTGGTTCTAAAGAACCATGGTTTTGGTTGATGACCTCCATGTTTTGTTCCACTGCTGGTTGTGCAGATTGGTTTGGTCCTCCAATTGAGTTGACTGGTCCTTTTCTCTCCTACGGCTCATCCAATTGCCAGATAGAAGCCCCTGGTGACTTTTGTAGACTTCCCAAGTCATCCAGGTGTTGGCACAGTCCAAGAAAGGTTTTCTGCACTGTCCAGGGACTAACATTACACCTGGGCCGTTCTTAGTCTGGTTTCATCCAAGTCTAGGTTCACTGACCTTGGATCAGGTTGGTCACTTGCTTGGAGATAAGGGAAAATAGCAAAGTGCGAAGTGTGCATCAGGTAGCCATGTCGTGCACATTTGCACCTGACTCAATGCCAAGCATCTTGCCTAGATTGATCTGCCTTTGGTGACCACCATTAAGATACAAGGGAGGAAATTGCTTTATATGGATGCATCCCTTATGTTATTTTCCTATGTAAACAAAATGGGGAGGGGAAATTAAAATTTTAGAAGTTTCCAAAACCACTTGAAGTCTTGAACTAAAATTTTAAATAAAATTCCAATTATAAATTAAAACGTCACTAGCAAAAATATACACCGTTTATTATGACATTAACTTGTGGGATATTTACAGATTTCAGTGGGTTTCTCCTATCTTCTCTAGCCTTGCTTTAATATTGCTTCAATTCCAATTTGTGTAGTTCAATATGCGTTATTTCCTATTTTGTTAATATGAAGATGTTTTGGACATTCCTGTTCATGGAGAATTTGCTACTTCACATGTGTTTTCCTTCAGACTGATCTTATTGGAATTTTGGATTTTCTGTTTAGGTGAAAACGCTAGATGATCCAAGGCCAGTTGTCCATAAGATGGTTGACTCATTCCTGAATAAATTTTTCCCTTCAGGATATCCTCACAGGTAAATTTTCATTTCCTCAGTCCATCTTTTCTGTGAAGCAAGACTTGGCATGAGCACGAAAATATATTAAAGTAGAAGAGCGTATTGTACCTTTTAACTTTTGGTTTGTTACTGTTGAGCAGTGTGAACGAAGGTTACCTTACATACACTAAATTCCGAGCCCTGCAACACTGTTCCAGTGCAGCCCTATCTGTGCTGTCAACTCAGGTCTTCTTCTAATTCCCTGTAAAGAGTTATGGCAACATTAAGAATTGTGGTTTGGAACATAATTCTGTAAAATTAATACTGCATCAATTTTAAAGCTCTTAGGGAAGAGTGATGTGATCCAGCAGCCTTAGCATTAGTTTACATTTATGATTATTTGATGGACGTCTTTTTTAATGATTTATTTAGAACTTATTTTAGTCTTTTAGTTGCATTTTATGATAATAGATGTGGGGGATGTCGACATCAATCCTATGACTCACTATAGTTAGGCCTTATAACCTTATTGGCCCTCCACCATGTCATAATCTTTTAAAATCTTTATATCCTATTGGCTACCTCCCTATAGAGCACGACTCAAACCCTTTAAACCCCTTATACCCCTTCTCATATCTTATTGGCCAACCCCTATGGCCCACAACTTAAAACCCAGCCTCCTCTCATACCAAACTTTTAACCTCTCATAAACCATAGTTTGAGAAATCGAAAACAAGACCCCCATGCATTTTGGCGTATTCTCTTTCCTCCTTTTTTTCTTCTTTCTTCTTCTCCCTCCTGACTCAGTTGAGGTGCATCGGCCCATCTCCTTTTCCTCCCTCCTTTCTCTCCTCTCCTTCTCTCTTTCCCTTATCTTTCCTCTTCCTCTCTTCCCTCTCCTTCGTCTTTCTCCTTTCGGCAGAGTGCAGCCGCCAGCTCTCCCATCTCTTTCTTTCTTCCCATTCTTCCACTCTTTCTCTTTCTTTCTTTTCTCCCCCCCTCTCTCTCTCACGTATGGGGTGGATAACGGCCAGCACCTCCCCCCCTCTCTTTTCATGCCCTGTTCCTTTCCGCTTCTCCTCCTTTTGCCTTTCTTTATTTTTCTTATTTAGCTGAGATCAGCCCACCCTATTCCCCCACTCTCACTCTCTCCTCTTGGAAATCACTTAAAACATGAGGCTTGGCGTGTTGCCCAAATACGGATCCCTTCTCGTTCCTTTATCACAGCTTATCCCCATTCCCATCCCTTGAAACCTTTTCCATTAATCTCACAACCTTTATTCTACTAATTGCCTTGCCCTTGTCACTTTATTACACTGCTTGGATCTAGTAATTCGACACCATTCCCTTACCCTATTAGTATTGTTTGGTTCGTAGTTTTAAAACTCTCCCACACCATCGTGGACTCCCCCGAGTCAACTCCCTTTTACCTTGGCTGAGTTCCGTGTTTTGCCATCGTTTTCAGCGTTTTGGCCCACAGAGTCAGTAAAAACTCCTTTGACTCTCCCGAGTTATGACTGCATCAACCGAGTACTCAGCCGCGTCTGCACCAAGTTGACAAGGATTTTTATTGGCTACATTTTGACTAGCATCCGTGTATTTAAACAGTGGTTTGGATTATAGTTAGGCATTATTTAATGGATATGATTTCCATTCCATGGCATATTTGATTGATATCTGAATTACTTTTCATTAGTTAGCCGTTCTCTTTTGATTGATACCTGATTGGGATGATTTATTTTCATGTGATGATTGTAATCTACAGCTTTGAATTCCTATGAAAACTCTAACTGTCTTTGAAAACAAGACATGTTTAAGCTAATTTGGGAATGTATGTTGATGCCTTTATTGAACTAAACCCCATTGTACACTCCAAATTTTCTAGACAATTAAACTACGAACCCTACGTTTGCACAGAATTAATATCATAGCAAAGAGCCTAGATCCCTTGTGAGCTCTATAACTTTACACTATCTAGGTGTTCGATAAAACTACTGTTAGAGTCTAGTTAGTCATTCTTGTCTACTAGGGCGTCTTTAGGTATGATTTATGTTTCTAGTGTTATCCTAGGTTGTAGAGTCTATCCCAGATTCTTTAGACATCAGTTACCTTGTATTACATCCCTGTAGTCTTGTTTAGGTGTCTTAGTATCTTTCTAGAGTCTGTAGGGTTGTCTTGTACATCGATTATGTATGTTCAAACCATAGCTATTAGGGCCAATGCTCCACATCAGGGGCAACGTCGAGCCCATCCCCTGGGGGCCTGTCAACAAAACACCCATGCTAGCCGAGACCAATACCTTACAGTTCCCTTTTCTGGTCCTACTGCATTACATTGGGCTAGTGCAAGTTAGAATTTGAGGTGATCCAATGCAGGGCAAGTTAGTTCTTTAAGAGATTAAAGTTCGTTTATACACTTTTTTTCAGGACTGATGGGAGATCCGAGTCAATTATTGTTATTGTTGATAGGTTCTCTGAGGTGTCCCATTTATGCCGATTTGTGTAGATAGGTTATTCTCAAGTTATTTCTGGAGGATTTTGTGGAGCAAAATAGAGATTCAACTTCAATTCGGTATCACACATTCTTCTCGAACATACAGAAGTGTTCAAGCACAGCTTAGGTCATTTGTTAAAATGTTTAGCTGGCGTGGAACATCGACAATGAAACTTAATTCTACTCATAGTCATGTTATATTTCCATTACCCCTTTGCTACTATCCGTAGCTATCCCATTCCTTGCCACTTAGTCTGCACCACTATACTCTATCCTGGGAAGCATAGTGTTGAGGCTTACCCCTTCGTCCACTACATAAAGAAGGTGCTTAGAGAGACGCTGGAGAGATTGCAAACGAGTAATGAGAAAGGTGGTTGCTGATCAACAACAAAGAGTTCACTTCTTCAGCATTGGGGATCCAGTGACAGCGTTCCTTCGATGTGATCAATTCGCGATTGGAGCGCATCATCATTAACTCCTTGGAGACTTGCTCGAACCGATGACGTCACTTCGATATTTTCGAGAGTTTGCAGCATGGATGTTACAACGACGAAGATCCACCGAGGATTTTGATGGAGGTACGTAGTGCGTTGGCAATGACGCCTTTTGATAGAGTGTTCATGGTTAGATGCGGTGCACTTGCGATGACTTTGCGAGGACCTGTTTCAGCACGTTGCATACTTCGACTTGACAGAGTCGAGTTCTTCTTATATGGAGGGAACTGATGTGATTCAACAACATTAGGATTAATTTTTATTTATGATTATTTGATGGGCATCTTGCTTATTATTTATTTAAGGTTTATTTTAGTCTTTTAGTTTCATTTTATTGATCCTAGACATGGGGAATGCCCACATCAACCCTATGACCCACTACCCCTATGACCCACTATGGTTATCCATTACTCATAGCCTGATACCCTAGATTCAAGCCCAAATTCACTTAGACCTTATAGCCTTATTGGCCCTCTACCATGGCCCACTAATCAACCTTTTAAAACCCTTCTTATACCCTAATGGCTAATTCAGTGACCAACTGCTTAAACCCCTTCACCCCCTTCTTATATCTTATTGGCCAACTCATGGCACACCACCTAACTCCGTCTCCCTCCCATATAAAACCCCTAGACCCCCTCCTAAACCGTAATTTAAGAAATAAAAAAGAAAACCTCCCTCTGCGTTTGGGCATCTCTTTTCCTCCCTTCTTCTTTCTCCCCTTCTTTCTCCTATCTTTCTTCTTCACCTCTTCTCTATCTCTTTCTTTCTTCTTCTTTCTCCTTCGCCCTCTCGGCTGAGTGAAGCCACCAGTTCTCCCATCTCTTTTCTCTTACCATCTTCTTCTCTCTTTCTTTTCCCCTCCTCTCTAGCCGCCGCCGCTACCACCTTCCTCTCCCCCCCTTTCCCACGACTGTGACAGCCACCCGCCTGTTCCCCTTTCTTTTCCCTATCTTTTCTCCTTTCTCTCTTTTTTTCTCTTCTTTGGCTAAGATCAGCCCCCCTTCTCTCTCTCTCTCTCTCTCTCTCTCTCTCTCTCTCTTTCTCTCTCTCTCTCTCCCCTCTTGGAGATCACTTGCAGCAGGACGACCAGAGCATGAGGTTCAATTGACACTTGGGTATGGATCCCTTCTTGTTTTTAAATCACAGCATATCCCTATTCCCATCCCCTTGAACCATTTCCTATTAACCCCACAACCTTTACCCCAATCCTTCCCAGACCCTTGTCACTTTATTACCCTACGCAGATCTAGTTATTCACCATCATTCCTTTACCCAAAACCCATTAGTATTGGGTGGGCTATCGTTGGACTTTTTTTTTTTTGGGACTTCTCTGATTTCTATGACATGCCTGATTTTTATCGGATTGCTTTTCTTTCATTAGTTAGATGTTTTCATTTGGGATTACTGTATGTGACCCATTTGGGATGGTTTATTTTCAATGTGATGAACGAAATCTACTACTTTGAATTTGTATGAAAACCTTCTCTTTGATTACCACGACTTTTTTTGTAATCTGGTTTGGGAACGCATGCTGTTTCCTTTATTGAAATAAACCCCATTGTATGCTCCAAAGTTACCAGAAAATTAAGTTGCAAGCTCTAGGTTTGCACCAAAAAGTTTCAGCAACATGTACATAAATGTCGATGTCAATCTTTATGTCTCTTATTTCCTTTTGAAGATTGTTTCCAGTTCATTTTAACCTCCACTATATCTTTTTTATTCTGAGAATCTAATCCGTCCCACTTTACTTAATTCATGTTCTAATTAGATAGTTTCCCATTTATGACTTTGTAGTGTGTACTTGGACTGACAACCACAATATGGGCCATGACTTCTCAATATTCTTACTCCTATGCAGTCACTGCTATTTGCCGCAGGCTTGCGACCTACCCCTGCACAAGCAACTGCTGTTAGTTGGGTAAGAATGATATTGGATCAGAAAGCATATGTCACCACAACATTTTGTTTGGGAATCTTCTTTATTGTCCACTTGATTGCTTACAGATTCTGAAGGATGGAATGGAGCACATGGGAAAGCTAATATGTACCAATATGGGCGCAAGAATGGATTCAGAGCCAAAGCGATGGAGGATACTGGGTCTGTGTTTTAAGTCGAACCAGTTATTTTCCCCCTCAAATCTTGCATCCTTTGTCTTTGTGCATCTTTTCGTGGAGCATTTGCTTTCATCACGTTGATTCGATTAAGCAGCGTGATCTCTGTTGAAGTATTAAAGATTAAATAACACCATCTCCAACGGCTTAAGCTTTTGGAGTAATTGGTTGTTTCACATGGCATCAGAGCAAAGTTCTGAGTTCAAAACTCATTGATATAAAAAATCCACATGTAATGGCCCACATGTACCACGTGTAGGCCGACCCTAAAAGAAGGGCCATACATGAGGGGGAGTGTTAAAGTATTAAAGATTAAAGGAAAACACTTTGAAAACGGGATTCCGTTTGGAAAATAAAAAGGGGACTGAAATGACTGTTGATTTGAACCTTTTCAATGTGTATTTATTGCTTTTATGGGGATTTGAGCTCGCTCCATTTGTCTTTTAGTGGACGTGGCTATAGTGGTTGATGCCCGTTTTTTTTTGCCAAAACGGAATCCCGTTTTCCTAGCAGTGCTCAAGATTAAATAACGCCATGTCCAACGGCTTAAGCTTTTGGAGTAATTGGTTGTTTCACAATCTCCATGCGTCATATGAAAATGTTGCCTTTTACGTTGACATGCAGCTGATGTGCTCTATGACCTTGGTACTGGCTTGGAAGTTCTTTCTCCATTATGCCCACATCTTTTTCTTCAAGTGGCTGGCCTAGGCAATTTTGCAAAGGTATCCAGTTTTCTAATTGATAGCTTTAAGTTCCGTTCATATGAAATTTTCAGAATATCAATAACAGCACATTCAATTATTTGAGTAGTTGAGCTTGAAAAGCATATTGTTGTTAGTTGTGTTGTTCCCATTCTTCTATCATTGTAAAAATGATTTTTAGCCTCTCTTGTTTGATATTTCATGGTATCCTCCATATAAGTACCTGTACACTGTATTTCCTTGTCTTTGGATTTGACAGGGAATGGCTGTTGTTGCAGCCAGAGCAACAAGATTGCCAATATATTCTTCTTTTGCCAAAGAGGGCAATCTCAGTGACCTATTTGCAAAAGGAGAGGCCATTTCGACTCTTTTCAATGTTGTGGGAATAGGCGCGGGCATTCAATTAGCATCCACGATTTGTTCATCAATACAAGGAAAGGTACACTTTTGATAGTATCATCTATTTTCTTAGATTCTAATGTATGTTCCCAAATAAATTGTGTTTGACCTAACGGCGCCTATGCAAGACTATTCAAGCAGTGCAGTTTTCGTATTTTTTGTCTTCAAAATTTTCCAAGTGTGTTTGTTGAAAACTTTTATTCTCTGCTTTTTTATTTATGGTGTCTCTTGTTTACTAAGTTATCAAGATGCACATATTATTTTGGTGCTAGGATTTTACTTTGAGGGCATTCAGTGCTGCAAAACTGATGCCTGATAGAGTTGCACGTTCTAATAAACTCTGGATCTGGGTATGGTCTGCCAACTTGGAGTTGAAGATCCATTCATATCTTGTATGAATAATTCTTAAACCCATCTTAGGATATGTTTCACACTGTTTATTACTCTTAAAAGTCTTGTTTGTGTTGGTGGCTGAGAGACTAGCTAGAATATATAGAGGAATTCCAGTTGAACTAGGGCAGGAGTAAAAAACCATAATTTTTTGCGTTCTTGACGAATTTAGCATGTAATCATAATTGTCAGGCGACATCGGAAGCAGATGTCAGCATATCATTCTTAACTTAGTCTAGGCATCTTACATAAAGGATTACGTGCTACATTGCCTAGACCACAAGCAGAAATATGGCTTGAAACTCTTAGCTTTTATCTGTGTCTTCGACACTTGGTTTGAGTCAAACTTGGAATTGATGTGAAGATGACACTATCTGGGTTTCATGCCAAATCGGCTGATACTTGGAATGCGTTGGCCTGATATTGCCAACGCATTCAGGATATCTGTGCAATTTTTGGAACTTGAATATAATTAGGATCTGTTTTTTTTAATGCTAGGGATCTGTTTTGTGTCAGACACTAAAGAACTGATATGAATCAGCCACTATGTAAAACCATGGCGAAGATTGACAATGTGGATGATGGAGGGCTTAATGTTATTTAATGAGCTCAGTTTCTACTCTCTGTAAATTTCCACGAGTGAAAGTAAGTACGAAATTCCAAACATCATAGAGATGCAATGAATGCATCTGACCTCCGTTAAGCTAAATGGGCACACATACCTTCTATCACATGTATATGAGTTGTTCGAGAACATATTCTTAATTTCATTTAATAAGTGAATTTTCATTGAAGGGAAAGACATGCTAGCCAAGGCTAACACATGCATATACAAAAGCGAGAAAAAGAAAAGAAAAGGGAAAAAGAAAAGAAACAAGAATATAATACTGAAAAAATAACAATCTAGGCATCTCATGCCAAATCATCAAGCTATCACAAGATAAATCAAAATCGTGCCAAATCATCGAGCTGTAAATCTGCCTTTAATCTCATGCTAATTTGTTCAATACCTTAACAGAATTCCAAGTTTCTTACACTTTCTAAAAATCAACTCAATCCAATCTTCCAATGTCTTGAAATAACTAATTAGGGTTAATCTTGTCAATTCCAATCGAGATCAAGTAGATCCGACTAATGGATCTCATTATCAACACTTGTTAGTAATCCGATGGTCTAGATTGATTCAGTATGACTGTTGGTAATAGATCTGATCCATTTAGATTGCTTATATAGATGCCCGTGACCGTTGGTTTGAAATTCAAGATCATCAATTCCTGTGTGACCCCCAGCTTACCCATAAAAATAAAAAAAAATCAATTCCTGTGATGATGGTAGATAGAAAGAAGAAGGATAACCGAAGGCCTCCCACCAATGGGGTGATCAAGACATCCCATCAAGATCAAGAGAAAAGAATATCTCCATAAGCAAAGGTTTTTTTTTTTTTTTTTTTGAAAGATAACAAATTTTATTCCATAAAGAAAGAAGTACAGAGGGGACAAGTTGTCCCCGAAACTAAGATTACATCCAGAATTTAATTCCCTCCATTGGGAAGAATCACACGAGTTGTTTGTAACTCGACGCCTTCCTTTGCAAGCTGATCCGCGATACCATTCGCCGAGCGCCTTCTGTGTTTGATTTGGGGGTGAATAATACGTATAAGCAAAGTTTTTTTCATTCTATCATATCATCATAATAGATGCAACGCGCACTTCTAAAACCCTAGAAAACCACCACTTTGGACAAAAAATACCCTTGTTAAAATTGGGGGCTAGTGAGCTCTCTTTTATCTTAAGTCACTTAAATGATTTAAGTGACATATTCAAAATACCCGAGTTACCCTTATTCACTTAAAATATGAAATTAAAACCTTCTAACTCCCATATGGGGCTCTTGTCTTCCAAATCTTTAGTAAAGCTCCAAACCAAGGCATGCGTTTGAATGGAGATGACTTCGAAATGCACATTTTGGGTTTTTTTTTTGGTTCATGTGCCTTTAAACTTTGAATTGATCCCTATCGTTAGATCTCTAGCGTAGTTACAAGAAGCTTTTAGTTACCGAAGTGGAATAAGTACCTAGACAACCTGCCTTTGAGCTGTTTAAAATTAAAAATGCCATGCCTCCAAAGATGATAATAGATTACACCTTCCTTTCTTTGACATGACATGTATCATTTCAGTGATTCAGATTGTACTTTCTTGCAGTTGGTAGTGGGCCCTCTCCTTTCTGTCATACATATTTATAGTGTGGTTGAAGAAATACGAGCAGCTCCCGTGAACACGCTGAACCCTCAGCGCACAGCCATGATTGTAGCAGATTTTCTCAAGGTGTGATTGCAAACTTAAACCCTTCTCAGAGTATGCCTTTTTATCTTATTCTTTTGTACACTGGGACCCAACCCAGACAGGAAAAATATCGAGCCCGGCGGACTTAAGATACCGAGAAGATCTCCTTTTTCCAGAGAGACTCATAGAAGATGCGGGAAGTGTGAAGGTGGGAAGTCCACTGCACAAGGTTGTTAAGAAGCCTTCCAAACTGAATGAGTTGAGAGAAGTATTCCCAAAGGAGAAGTTTCTGATAAATCGCGAAAATAAGTGGACTGACATGGTCTTGGAGCAGAGTGCTAATGGTGAAGATGCTTTGAGGGGTTGGTTAGTCGCGGCTTATGCTGCAAACATGGAGAACACAGGGCAGACACCAAGCACTGCGGTCTTATACGAAGCGTACAAGAAAATGGATAGCGTATTCCCATATTTTGTTTCTGAATTGAAGATCAAAGGGTGGCATACTGATCGTTTTCTCGATGGAACAGGAGCTCGGTTTTCGTTGGCTGTAACATCAAATTAAGGTTTAATTAAAACACTTCTAAACTATCATATGAATTGTTGCTTGATATTTATAGGTGAATATATTTTTTTGATTACAAGATAGAATTACGCCTTGAAGGTGTTTCACTGTTCTTTTTGACATTTCAGGAAGAGAGTTTCAAGCCTCATTTTGCTGAAATTTGCAGTGTATATATGGGGGATTCACGGAAAGGCATTTCGCGGGTGACTTTTGCAAAAGAGAACAGCTACAGAGGCTAGCATTTCAGCTGATTTTGTTTTATTCATTTACTTCATCTAAGTTGGCTGTTCTCTCATGCAAAAGTCAGCCGCAAAATGGTTTTCAGCAAAATTGCCTAGCAAATCAAATCAAATAGAAAGACCAGATGCCGAACTTTTCCCAAACATTTTCCAGCAAAGAGCATCTCAATACGATCAATGCTTGAGAGAGTATTGCGAGGATGTGATCCGCAGAAAGGCAAGAAGAAATGCATCGAGAGGTGAATAAATAATAACTAAGAAAGGTGGCAAAAAATGGGTAAAAGTCATTCACACGGATTGATACAATTGATCTGGTGGGCCATAGATGTAAAGTACTATTTCCATAGTTTTCTTTTTCCTAGATCCAAACAACCCTTGAGGGGCTAGTATAGACCATAGACACCCTTAAAAGTAGTCATGCCAACCATGCCCATTTGTCCTTTTATGAAAACAAATCAAAGGCAAACTAGAATTTGATGAAAATGCTTGAATTTTTTAACCTCAATATCAATTATTCTTAGCATTTACATATATATTATCATATCTGAACATGTCTAGAATGTAGAGAGTAGATTTTTTGACAAAATTTTCTTTACTGTAGATGCGTTGGATCAATGGAAAAGAATCAAGGGTTTTTTTTAAGAACCAAGTGGTCTAAAGTTAAAAAAATAAATAAAAAAAATCCACTTTACATGTTTCTTTCCTGAGAAAGTGATGCAAGAAACACATGAAAATGAACCCAAATACATGAATCAAGTGGTCTAAGGTACAAAAAATCCACTTTACATGTATCTTTCATAGGAAAATGATGCAACAAAACAAATGAAAATGAAGCGAAATACATCTCCCTAATCTAAGTAGGTATGTTTTCTATGCCTAGTTGCAGCTGTTTGAAAAGTTCGTTTCAGGACAAGTAACAAGTTGAGGTATAGATAAAACCTTTTGGAAAAACAAACCTTATATTATCGTAGGCAAATATTAAAACAAAGGAATGCTGATATGAGGTCCCTATCTTTCTACAGAATAGAACATAACCAAGAGTCAGTCCAAATTCGGCTTTAGACAATTTATGGATGCAAAATCCCAATACAACACGTGTAGGAAGAGTTGTAAATATCTATACACTGAACTTAACCACATCCAGCCACATAGGATGAATAAAATGAATAAGACAAAATCTGTTGAAAAGTGAGCCTATGTGGCTGCTCTCTCATGCAACGGCCGGTCGGAAATGAATTCTGCAATGGTCCCTAACAAATCCCATGTCCATAACAGAAGTATTCACGTATCGTTGCTCAAACTATATTACATATAATCCAAGCTTATCAATAACTTTTTATTTTCAAAAACATTTTCATAAGCTATTTTGTTTTGAAAATCTCTAGCACTAAGTAACAATCCCTGGCAAGTTATTAAAAGCCACCTATGAAATGAAGAGGGTAGGGTCATTATCAAAATATAGAGAAATTATATGATGCCCGACTGTCAAAATGTAAAGGGCGGAAGGAGACAAAACCTAGTTTTTGAACCGAGGAAAAGTAAAAAACGGTGCTTTCCCTTGGATTAAAAATCAAGGGAGAGGGTTTGTCTCTCTCCGTCCTTTATTTTGACGGTTGGGCATCATATAATTTCTTCAAAATATATAATGTCATTGAAGATATAAATTTCAGTACCATTAAAAAAGAAAGGATATAAATTTCAACGTGAAAGAAAAAAAAAACAATATTTAAATCGTGATCGTTAAAAAAAGGAGCACCTATTTTTTTTTATAACGAACTGTAATAGGGATGCCGACCTCGTGCCTTTGAAAAGAAGACGAGGTCACGTCCACTCCTCTCACTCACATGCTCTAAACAATGCAACAAACCTGGGAATAAGAGACCCATTTCATATTTAAAAACAGGAATCTATACTGTTTCCTTAGTTTAAATTTACAGTCAAAAGGAGGATGGCTAGTATTTTGTCCACATTTCAAAATCGGAAATCCAAACCAACATGGTCCAACAGGTCCAATACATCCACATCTTGTCCTTCCATTGGTGTGTGAGAGAGAGAGAGAGAGAGAGAGTTAAAATGGGCTTTTATCAAGGAGATGAGTGTGGGGAATGAGCCCACCTATGAGATGGGCTGTGATTATGTGAAGACCCACTGAAAATGGGCTTTTATCAAGGAGATGAGTGTGGAGAATGAGCCCACTTATGAGATGAGCTATGATTAAGTGAAGACCCGCTGAAATTACCTTTACCCTTAGGCTCTGTTCACTTGCGTTCCCGGGAAAGTAAATCCCTGGAAAACAGCTTCTTTTTTCCTTGACAAGATAGAATTCTGGTGTTCACTTCATTTCCTGAGAAAGTAACAAGCCTAGGTGGAAAATGTCAAATAATGACATGGAAATTGCCAAAAATAATGTGGAAATGTCTCTTTTCTCACAAGTGTGAAAACCAAATCCCACTATTTTGGCCGGATTTGCTTTCCCGGGAAAACTAGTGAAAAAAGGTGGGCAAGCAGTTTCTCGGAAAACCTTTTCCTGCACAGTTCCTGCGCATATGAACAGGTGCGGGAAACCTTTTCCTACACAGTTTCCCTGGATTTCTTTTCCTAATGCACGTCAGATTCCCGAGAAGCCTTTTCTTTTCCTTTCCCGGAAAAACAAGTGAACAGAGCCTCAGTACATATAGTTTTGTGGATTTCTCCTAAGGGAAATGATATCCAACCCCGCCCCCTTCCCAAAAAAGAAAAAAAAGAAAAAGAAAAAAAGAACGTGGGCCCACCATGTTTCTAGCTGTCACCTCATATAGGCTCACTCTCACTGGTCGGGCACCCCGTGCGATGCACGGGGGATGGAAAAAATTATGCTTGAATGTCACTTAAAGCCTTTCTACCTACTAACTTCTTATGATGGCTATGGGAAATGCTTAAAAAAAAAGAAAAAGAAAAAGAAAAATGCTTTCAAACTTAAAAAAAAAAACTGCATTCATAAGAATGGGAAGTGGAAAAAGAGAATAAAAGTATGGAATAACATATATCAGTAGTAAAAGAACTTGTGAGATATACAAAAGTGAAGCTACAGTAGCATTTCATTGGTAAAGGATAGTAATCTGCAAGAACATAGATAGATATTAAAGGTAGACAATCATTCCCAATGGGCATTTCGCCGGGTCATGATAGACAAAGGCTTCATATTTTATCAATGTAACCTTCATAATCATTCCACAAATTGACAGCAGCATTAACATGTCAAAATTGATAGTAATTTCAATACTTGTGTCATGCACCATTTGTTTATTTAGAGGGACCTTCAATTTATAATGGCATCCCTCTGATTTTTATTTATTTATTGTAATTAGATCCCTCTGATTAAACTACAATTGTACGAATTCCCTCTGAGCGGAAACAAATTTGTTTTCTATGAATAATAATTGTGATCCCAGCCCTTCGATCTATAGAGGTTTCCAAAATATGCCCTTCATCTATAGATTGTAGGGCTAGGATCATCATATGGAAATGATTTTTTGGGAACAACCGATTTATATTGTGGCCCATCAAATGGACGGTCTGGATCATTCTATGGTATAAGCTACACGTTACTTTCTAAAAAATACTTGACTAAACAGACTTCCACCACAGGTTGTGTGCCAAAAATCATTTACATAGGATGATCCCAACCCAACGATCTATAGAGGTTTCCAAAATATACCATTCCTCTATAGATTGTAGGGATAAGATCATCATATTGGAATGATCAAATGGACGGTGTGGATCATTCTATGGTGTAAGCCGAAAAATACATTTTTAAAAATACTTCGCTAAATTTTTTATTTTTTAATAGGTATGTTGGTGTTTGGTGGGGTTTATTAAAAAATACTTCACTACATGGGCTTACACCATATATATTCTCTGTGTATTATTGTAAGAATTTTGTGACAAAGCTTAGAAACCAAAAAAATATTTGGTACACTCACTACTTTTTCTACATGACAAAATAAAATTGAAACCAACCCTATTTAATTTTTATTTAGAGGGACCTTCAATTTATGATAATATCCATTGTGGAAGCCCATATAGCGGAGTATTTTTCAGAAAGTGCTGTACGGCTTACACCAAACGATGATCCAAATCATCCATAGGATGGTCCACAACGTAAATAGGTTGTTCCCATAAAACACATTTCCATATGATGATCCTAGCGTTACGGTCTATAGAGGAACGGCATATTTAGGAAACGTCTATAGAATAGATCTTATGGAAATGGATTTTTGGCACACAACCTACTTACATTGTGGCCCATCAAATGGACGGTTTGGATCATCCTGTGAAGGGAGATAATATCAAATGGACGGTTTGGATCATCCTGTGAAGGGAGATAAGGAATGCTTTTCGTGCAATTCTGAAGGGAGAGAGAGTTGATTTAGAAACAGATTATTAAAGAAATTATTTGACTAAAAATCCCGAATTTAAAGAGAAGAGAGAGAGAGAGAGAGTGTGTGTGTGAGTGATTGGATTTTCTGATACACCACAAACGGAATGCATCTGTAAGGACTTACGCTGTCATTTTCTAATTTTAGAAGGCTTGGAATGGTCCAAATAAAAAATAGCATTTAATATGTGCGGCATAAACGACAAAGAAACAGCGTTTAAAAGGATTGAAGGAGGCCCTTTTCATGCCAGAGTATACGTCTCTTATACAGTTTGTAATTTAAAGAAAGAACAAAGAAAACCTTAGAGACGTGTAATGCCATAAATCATTTAAAATAAGCGAGGCATTTTAGAGTCGTAAGCTGCTGCCAAGTTACCCTTTTCAAGCGAAAGTACAGGCTTCAGTCTTCATGTGTCTATTCATTTTTTTCCATTTTCCCCTCCATTGTTGAATAGGTTAAGATCATTCTAAGAGTCTCATTTTTTGTGGACACCTTATCTAGGTAAGGGACTTTCAAATGAATTGTTTGGATCATCTTAGTGTTTCTTTTTGTAGGGTGAAAAAAAGGGCAGATTAGTGCACAAACAGTATCTGTCCATTTTTCACCCCCACAAATGGACATCATATGATGATCCAATCAAGCTGATTTTTGGTACACACCCCACTCATGATGGAGCCTTTCAAATGAATGCTTAGGATCAGCCCAACAATGTGGCCCACCCTTGTTTTACGCTAACGTTAGCAGGAACCCTTTCCTCTCTCTCTCTCTCTCTTTATATATATATATATATATATATATATATATATATATATATATATATATATATATATATATATAGACACACACGGGTGTCTATAATCTTAAATGATAAATAAGTCAGGTTTAATAGTCCTTAGACTAATGAACACAACACATTAATTTATGCAACTAGAAGTTCAATTCGAAATTTTCTACGGTTTAACAAAACTAATGAACTCTTCAGAGTTAGAAGACTTAGTTGCTTGTTTGGCCTGTTGGCAAAGTGGTTAATGAGAGGGTCTCCCAAAACTTGTATTCACCCTCACTTTCACCCATCTCTTCAAAGCAAGAAACATGTGAGAATGGTTAAAACTTGTAATTCTAACCTGCTACACAGACTTGATCATACATAGACTTTCTCAAAAGGCTCGACATAAAATAGTCGTTAGATAAATTTGAACCCCATTTTTAAGTGGAAAAATGGGCGTAATTCTAACGTAGTACGCAAACTTGATCATACATAGACTTTCTCAAAAGGTCTTTTTCTTTCGATGTAAAATGGGCGTAAGATCAATTTTACTCCCACTTTTAAGTAGAAAAATGGGAGCAAAAAAAGTAGGAAAATGGGCGTAAAACTTGTTTTATGCTCATTTTAAGTGGAAAAAGGGCATAAATATTGTTTTACCCCACTTTTTATGTCGAAAAACGGACCCAGGGAAAATGATCATAGAGAAGTAGTCTCTCTCTCTTTCTCTCTCATGCTAGAGACCAATGAGATTTTGCCATGCCCATTACGTGCCACATCACAACAGTGTGAGAGCTACATATATTGCCAAATGGCATTTGGTGCAATTGATCTGACTATAGGTTGAGTGCCATATCATCCTCAAATGATTTTTCCCAACGAATTTGATAAAACATGCATGCTGTATGAATCTTTCTTTAATATCTTCAATGGTGTGCTAATGTCTCTTTCTTTGACCCATCTCATTTCCAAGCTAGAGTAAAATGAAAGCAATTCCTAAACCTATAAGGAGTGAAACCTGTTTTTCTAATTTTTTTTTTTTTTTTTAATATTTAGTTTGGCACTTCATTACTTCTCCTCCTCCATGCCACAAACCCAATTGATCCAATCTCTTGTGATTGAAATTGACAAAGACGAATGATATTTTCACCTTATTTTTCCAGCATTCCACCCATTTTGTCTGTTTATTCCTCATATTAACTTCACTTTTAGAAAAAGTCAAAAAAGAGGGGGTGGAAATGTTCCCGTTCACAAAACCCATTTCTTTTTCTTGGACTTTCCCACGTTTTGTTGACCATATGACTCTGGAGCTCACTTCCACGAAAAGTCCCTTTGAAGCATCCACCCACAGAGTACATGTGAGGAATCTCTCAAAAGATTATTATGTCATTGGGTCCCTTTTTTTAATGCTGAATGAGCCTTCTTGAAATCCGTATGGACCCCTTCTTAATATTTAGACAAATCTCAAAAGCACCTTCCACGAGGGCCCCTCCTTCCTAGAAATTTCAGACTTAGTTTTTGAAAATTGATCCTGTATTTGGACTATTTGTTGCACATTGTTATTGGATCCTTAGATAAATAGGTTTGCTTTAAGGAGAGTTTTTGAGCTTGTGAGAGTTGGGTTGGAGAGTGTTTTGAAAGATGGGGAGAGCTCCTTGTTGTGAGAAGATGGGACTAAAGAGGGGACCATGGTCTCTAGAAGAAGACCAGATATTGATATCTTACATTCAGAGTTACGGCCATGGGAATTGGCGTGCGCTTCCCAAACAAGCTGGTAAATGCGAAATCCCAAATGGGTTTGTGTCAAAAGCTCTAGATCTAGAAGAGGAAAAAAAGTTTCATTTGTCTAATCGTTTTTTTTTTTTTTTTTCGAAAAGTGTTTTCCTTGTTAATCGTGATTTTTTTAAACTTAATTTCAATTGTGACCGTGGCATCTTCTTTGATACATTTTTGAAAATCCATACCAGTTTTATGCAGAAATATC
This sequence comes from Tasmannia lanceolata, assembly GCF_043159265.1. Taxonomy (NCBI): domain Eukaryota; kingdom Viridiplantae; phylum Streptophyta; class Magnoliopsida; order Canellales; family Winteraceae; genus Tasmannia; species Tasmannia lanceolata. Next base: position 15,593,105 of record NW_027518714.1, on the reverse strand, counting down.
GGATTTTCGATCTAATTTCAAGGATGTTCTTACTGAATGAGATGTTCCATTCAGTATATATCCATGATAATAAGTTCAGCTCTAAGATAATGGAAAAAAAATAATCATTGAATTTTCATAGAATCCCAAGATTTTCATATTGTTTCTTTCTTGTCATTTTCAGGTCTATTAAGGTGTGGAAAGAGTTGCAGACTCCGATGGACGAATTACTTGAATCCGGATATTAAACGAGGGAACTTCAGCAGGGAAGAAGAGGAAACTATCATCAAACTACATGAAATTCTTGGGAACAGGTACATATTGAGGCGCCAATTTCTAAATCCCATAGACCGTTTTTTTCCTTTCTTCAAAATCAGGATATTACGTATGAAATTCAGCACACATTTTCTGATGAAGAACATTGTAGCTTAAGAATCGAGCTCCATGGATGCCAATAAAATTGGTTATTGTTTGCAAATAAGATTAATTTTAGTTTAATCTCTGTTGGCCCAAGTTGAATGGAGATGCATGGCGAAAGGGTCCGTGTAGAGTTCCTCTAAAATCACAAATAAACACCAGAATAAAAGGACTCTTATATATCTCAATTAAAACACTTACAAGTAACTTGGTGTTCTTCTCCCTTTTTAACTTAATCTTTACCCTTTTTCTCTCTTGTGTACCCACTTTTTTCAGCTTACCTTGCAATCTCCAAAAAAATGACTACATACTTAATAGACACAAAACACTCCTAAAATAGCTAATTACATTAAGCAATTTGTTGTAGTCCCCATGAGTCATTTAGGTAACCTAAGAATCATCATAGAAATACTCTAGGGAATCTTGGATGATCTAGCCTAGCATAAAAGACCCTAGAAAACATACAAGACTCTTCTATTTTCAATACATAATAACTATCATAAACACTACGATGATTTCTCACAAAAAAAGAAGGGAGCTGATATTTCCGCTCCACTTTTAGACCAATCCACTCCAAGTTGGAGTGGATTGGTCTAAAAGTGGAGCGGAAATATCCAAAGCATAGGGGAGTTGATATTTCCGCTCCCCTTTTAGACCAATCCACTCCAAATTGGAGTGGATTGGTCTAAAAAGGGAGCGGAAATATCAATTTCCAAAAAGAAACATTGATTTTGATTTACAATTTCCAGTCTTATTACTTGCAAATGGGACATTAAGTTCTCTTTAGAAGCCATTAACCATATCTTTTCTAAAACTATAATAACTATGATTTGCAAATCTACATATTTAACTTAGAGCACTGCTAGGAAAACGGAATCCCGTTTTGGGAAAAAAAAACAGGCACTAACCAGTGGAGCCACGTCCACTAAAAGACAAATGGAGGGGAGATCAAATCCCCATAAAAGCAATAAATACACATTAAAAGGGTCTAACCAACTGTCATTTCAGCCCCTTTTTATTTTCTAAACATAATCCCGTTTTTCGAAGTGTTTTCCTTTAACTTAAAAACCATTTGCATATAAGATTCAATTCATACCAAAGCAGCATACAAACCAAAATAGATATTGAATTGGCAAAGTGTAGTTTCCTCTCTTTCTCTCCCTCTCTCTTTCTCTCTCTCGCACAAGTGCGAGCATGCACACACACACTAATATCATACAAACACGAGGCACGGATTTTTTTAATATTTTTCTCTTGGAATTCCAATATGGAATTGATCATGAAGACATTAGCTGAAATCTGAAGATTCTCTTAAGTTTGCTACCACTAGATCATTAAATAAGAATTTTGCCTTAACGGGACTTCTTTTGCAATTACAAAGTTCTTAATCAAGATTAAAACTAAAATTAGCACAAATGTCTTATATATCTTCATTTAATTTCAGGTGGTCAGCAATTGCAGCAAGATTACCAGGACGAACCGACAATGAGATAAAAAACGTCTGGCACACCCACTTGAAGAAGCGCCTCAATCAAAATCTAACCGCCCAAGAAGCCAGAAGGCCTATTGAGATTGAATCTACGCCGTCGGATTTTCCGACCCACCAAAGATTCAAGAATTCTGACCACCTTCCAGTATCACCACAACATTCTTCATGCGATTTCTCCTCATCGGGCAATGATTCCTCTGTTGCAACAAGCAAGAATGGCAACATGACCGTCAAGAACGAAGAAGGTCTAGATATTTTTGATACTGTTCGGTCAGACACTTTGTTGCCGGAGAATTTTCCGGCGACAGCCACGGAACCACAAAATCAATTCCAAATCTCATCAATTGCAAATCTTTATAGCGATGATAGCATGAATTTTTGGGTAGATCTCTTAATTCAAGTAGGCGATATGCCGGGGATGCCTGAAATTTGACCGGACAACAGCCTGATTGTGGGTAAACAGTGGAATTTTTTTCGCAGGGAAATAATTTGAATAGTTTCTCATCGGTTTTTGACCGTTGGGAAAGCTGATGGATAATTTCCCACCCGTAGAAATGACTAAACCAAAAAATGTGGGGCCGTCCTCTTCCGTGGTGGGTATTTTGAAAATGTATCCGTTGGTGAGGATTTGAATTGTTAAAAGAAAATAAGATAGGAATTTCCATTGACTAGTAATAGGGGATGCTTTTGTAAAGAGATAGGATGACTTTGGGAAGTCTAACAACTGGAAGTGGAGATGTAACATATATATAGTGAAAGAGGTTGAGTTCATAAAATTGTATGTCATGACCCTAAAGCCCATTTATTAGAAATCTCATTGAGAAACCCTTCTTATCTCATCTAACTTTATGTTTGCATGAAGATGTCAAATTCAATTATGCATTTGCATTCAACCCACTTTGTATTCTACAATCAAATAATTAAAACCTTTAGCCGTTACTCTTTGGTTTCTTTAAACATCTAGACTAGTTTCACCTTTAAAATATGTAACAAGATGGTGTAATGTGTTCGGGTTCAACACGAAAGCAAAGATCCCACGTCGGAAAAGTAAAAGACAAGTGGATGGGCTTGTAAGGAGTTGGGCACCCTCCCCTTAATGGCTAGCTTTTAATGGTGAGTTCTACCCGGGTCCCAATAAGTGGTATCAGACCTTGGTGCGCGGCGTGGTTTAACTCCGGTTTACCCATGGGCTCTGTTTGATTACCCAATCCCGGAAATACCAAAGGTGCATTACGGTTTCTTGGAGTTATTTGTTTTTTCAAAGGAAAGACACGGTGTGGATAATACGTATAAATATATAGTACTCATCTTCTCTTTTTTTGTTGGTTCTTCCTATTTACAAGGGATTCAGATGGGCTTAGGATTTAATGGGTTTGGGATTTCCAAAAACAAGGCGTTTGGGTTTGAATTTTTCAATTTATAGGGGGATTTTCATGGTTTTTTGATTTACTGGTTTTGGGTTTTCAGAAAAAACGAGGGAGTTAAGATTTTTGGGTTTGGATTTTCTGATCTACAAGGAATTTTTTATGGTTTTTCGATTAACTCAGTTTGTGATTTCCAAAAAACAAAGGGCTTACAAATTTCTGAGTTTAGATTTTCAGATTTTCTGGTTTTTAGATTTATTGTTTTTTCAGTTTTCTTCCCCTTTCTGCTATCGTCTAATGTGGAAGAAGTATTTGTCTGAGTCGACTTCCTTTTGCCTTAGCTGCGTTATGTGTTTTGCCCTACAGAGTCAATAAAAGCGCCGAGTCAACTAGGATTTTAACAGTAGCTTACAAACACAAAATGAGCTCAATTTTAGAAATAAATATTCTGGAAGTAACCAAAATACCCTTTTTCCAACGTTTAAGTTTTCAATTATTTGCCATTTCCACTAAAGCCGCCCGAACTTGGTTCCCCGACTAGACTTTCCTCCAATCCGCTATTCTGATTATTTTGGAGGAATCCCATCCTGCCCAAAAATTTAGCCCTGCCGTAAGGGTATTTTAGACATTTTGGCCTAAGCCAGCCCAACTCTATCTCTCTCTCTCTGATGGGCAAAGCAGCTGTCTCTTTGTCTTGTGGTGTTGCAAAACTATAACCTTTTTGTTTTTACCAAAACGGGTTCCTTGTGATGCTAGCAAACCTCTGAAAAAAGGCATCTCTTGCAAGTTGAAAGTTTTACTATCCATTTGGAGATTGTTACATTTTATTATAATCCTCAAAATCATGCTAATGGGGATAGACATGTGCAGTACAGTAAACGTCAAGGTTTCAATTTTCTTAATGGGTAGTAGTACTTTGTCAACTCTAGCATTTCCTATCCTCTTTTCTAGTACAAGTTTTTTGAACACTTGGTTGGGAATTTAAGGTAGACTTCAATTAAAAAGGGCACTAATAGCAAAGCTGAAGGAAACTCGAAATGTAAGCCACATCTTTTATGAAATATGGAACCTATTTTTCATGTAAAACATGTGAGCTTTCATGATCCAAATTCAAGAGAGCCATAATGACATACCCAATACAAAGTCAAGGAGAAAATGGAATGCAATCCCATCTCTCTTGAAATCTACACATTTTTCATTGAATACATGGTTTTGTCAATTACTTCATGATTTGGTTTTTTATTTAGAATTCAAGTTACTTTTTGCCCCCCTTCTCCTTGTCAGTTACCGGAAGGGCCTACAACATTGGAGGAATTTTACCCGTTGAAGATGGATTGTACTGTTAGCTGATCTCAGATTATATAAAGAAAATATAACAAAATAAAGCAACAACCTGTATGAAATCAAATCCTAAACAATAGAAAGAATAAAAAGAAAAGAAGGAATAGAATTATGGGTTGAGTCGAGGTACGGATCTAAATCTACTATTCTCGAGGCAAATTTCGTCCTCACATTTGACGAATCACCTCCGATACAACAACTACGCTCCAGGGATATGCACTCACGGCCCAATAGCCTTATGAATGGACTTATGTTTGCCTTGACTAGCGAGAACGAGTTAGCGAAAGGAAAAACCCCAAAGAACCCTAATATGAGTGTGAATATTTACAGTAATTGAAGTGGAATTTTGAAGAGGCACTTCTCTTAAACCATAACTTTAAAATTCATAGACTTTTCTTGTGAAATTAAATAAATAAATTTTGAATTTCTATATGACCTTTATTCTTAAATAAATAAATAAAAAAATCAAAATGTACCGGATGAACCAATAAAATAATGCATGGATTTTAGTCAAATGAGAGGGAGAATTCATACAAGTGTTGCTATGGAAGTCGAGACTAAAAAAACCTCTACTCCGATCAGTAGAGGGACTGCACATTATAGAAACCTCTATAGAGCAAAGGGTTAGGATCATCCAATAGAGATGATTCATTCTGCAGCCTGTTTATGTTGTGGCCCAACAAATGAACGGTTTGGATCATCATGTGAAGTGGGCCCAATGTATTTTTTGAAAAATATTGGACTTCACGCCCACACCATATAAAAGTATAAAACCCCATTGTATCCAATCAGTTCTTCCTAGCAGCTCTCTTCTTTTGCCATGTTAAGTCTTTCGCTGATTTTATTCAATAATTCATCTAAATAGAAAAAAGGGCAATGATAAATTTGCACCCCTTTAAAGTGATTTGACTTTAAAAAGCGTTAAAAGTCTGCCACATACCCTCGTTTACGGGGGTGCGAATTATCCTACAAGGGGTGTGAATTTATCATCGCCCAAGGAAAAATTTTGGATTTAGTTCAAGATCAAGCTAATTACTTAGAATAATTATACAAAAACCCCCGCTTAGGGGTGCCCCAGAAACATTCGCACGTACACAAGTTGCTATTATCTTCATAACTTTTTTCACTTGGCCTTCAATGTGGCACATCAATGCTAGCTTTGGTTTTTGAGTGATGGGCTTCAAATTTTAAAATGGCCCGCGAAGAAAAAAGAAGTGAGGTCACAATTGAAATATGAGAGAATTTTATTAGTCTATTAATATGAGCGCAAATTAAGATTAAATCCTGAAACAGAAGAGAAAATGCTAGGTCTGCAACTTTAAAATGGCCGGCGAAGGAAGAAGAAGTGAGGTCACAATTGAAATATGAGAGAATTTTATTAGTCTATTAATATGAGTGCAAATTAAGATTAAATCCTGAAACAGTAGAGAAAATGCTAGGGCTGCAACTTGGGTCGGGTTTTACCCGACCCACATCGGCCAGACCCGAAATTAACATGGGTCGGGTTTAGAAATCATAGGTCTTGTGTAGGGTCGGGTTTTAAATTGGAAAACCCGACTCAATCATGCGTGGGGCCGGGTTTAAAGGAAAAAAACCGGAAACGCGACCCGACCCGACTCATATGGGTGTACTGTGACTTACTTAAATATCTCTTGAATAAGATAGCAAATTATTTTCCAATATACCGATACAATTGTTTTCATTGAGGTATCAATAAAAAAATAATTGTTTTCATTGAGGTGATCATGTATGTTATGTGAAAATATAGTGTCCTTAAATTTATACACCTGATGACATAAATTTAGAGATTTTTGGTTTGAAGATTATTTTTTCTACAATCTTTAAAATTAGTCACTATCCTACGCTAAAAGAAAACCCGAACCAACCCAAGAAACTATCTTGGGTAGGGTCGGATTTTACGAATCTCGGATTTTCTTATAAAAAAAACCCGACCCGACCCGAGATAATTTTCGGGTAGGGTAGGGTAGGGTTTTGGAAAACCAGATCCGCCCTGCCCGAGTTGCACCCCTAGAAAATACATAGAAACTCACAACACAAGAAAATTTACATGTAGTCAAGAAAATATGTAGAAACAAACAACACAAAGATGATTTACATGATTAGGCAGTGTTCCTACTTTATTGAATAGATGAGAAGATTTTCACTCTGAGATTAGTTACAAACTTTTTTCTTCCTCACCATTTCTCGTAGAAAAATGGCAAGAGACCGAGAAGGGGACCGAAAGTGGCAGTGTGGCACCGAACAAATAGCCTATTCACACATTAGCTATCTTGTTCCTTGATTTTTGGCTTCTTCTCTATTGAAATGGCAAAACTACCCCTCCCAGTCCCATGCCATGTGGCATGTGGAGATTAGTTCCGTTCCACTCCAGGTTCCATCCTCGGTCTCCATGGGAACACTCTTTCTCAAATTGTAACTATATTACCTAGCCCTAAAAAAACCCAACCCGATTTTTAAAAACCCAACCCAACCCAACCCAAATTCAGGTTCAACCAGTTGGGTTCATGTTGAACCCGACCCAAGTTGCACCCTTGTTTGGAAGCCATAAATTCTTCCCCAGGCCAACCCCCTTGTAGTGTAAAAAGAGTAGTTATAAATAAACTAGAGGGAGGTGGCCAGGGGCAGAAAAGGGGGTGAATATCCGGTGCCCCCTTTATTTTTTGAAAATGAATATACAGTGCCTTTTATTAATTGGAAAACTCGGTGCCCCCCATGTTACTAAGAAGAGAAAAGGGTTGTTGCTAACGTTAACAGCTAGCTTAGCTGCTAATGTTAGCATAAAACAAGGGTAGGGCCACATTGTTAGGGTGATCTTAGCATTCATTTGATCATCATAGGATGTCCATATGTGTACCAAAAATCAGCTTCATTAGATCATCATAGGATGTCCATATGTGAAGGTGAAAATGGACAGATACTGTTTGTCCACTAATCTGCCTATTTTTTCACCCTACAAATGGCCACCCTAAGATGATCCAATGGAGCTGATTTTTGGTGGACACCCTATCCATGAAAGGGCCTTCCAAATGAATGCTTTGGATCCCCAGCAATGTGAACCCGACCTTGTTTTATGCTAACATTAGCAGCAACCCTTTCCTCAATTTAAAATCCCCTTAACTATGTTTGGATACAGCGGTGAACACCCCTTGTTTTTTCGATTTTAATTAGCTGCTGAGAGCTTTTTGGGAATTGTAATAGCTTGTGACAGCTGCTTAAATAATAAAAGACAAGGTGAGTTTGTCTCCATAAAAAAAAAAGTGGCAATATCAATAGCCCAAGAACTGGTTTTATGTTCTCTGTTTGGCCGACAATGCACCGTGCCCACTGCCCACCATGCCTAGGTCTTGAAAATCACCGTTGCAAGAAATGGATCCCTCCATGTCACCCAGTCGCACTCATAATTTCATTAATTTTGCATTTTTACTGCAATTATAAATGTAGTTGGGTGACATGGATCCAATGGGGTGCCCTTGCGGTGGGTTTTTTTTTTTACAAGGGGGACCCCTTCAGTTTAGCATTCCTCTTATATTAATTAACATACTCAAAGCAGTGGATAGCAGACAGAATCCGCCATCAAATCATACTGGAGAATTTAAAAAAGACCAAATAAAAGAACAATCAAGCATATCAGAATCAAAGCACCCTACAATTTAACTATGGTCTGCACAGACTCTGTAAGCCAAGTTCTAAAACTCAAGTAACTCCATGAGAATAGCACAAAAAAAGTGAAGAGAAACAGCTTCTCTCTGCATCAATTATTTCTTTAAAAGCTAATAGATTTATTCTTCAAAACCCAATATAAGATCGAAGTCTCACCAATCTAGAGGCAAGTCAGCTTCACGAGAGGCATGAGTAAGCAAGAGCCTTTTCCTCGGAGAGCTCTTCTGCTGTCAGGTCCAATTTCTTCCTTGAAAATTCGTCGATTTTGAGTCCTGGGAAGGAAAACAATAGTGATTCAATACATTTCCAAATGGCTGTGAACGTTTGATGTAAAACTGCACATTGACAGATATAAACAAGGTGGCGGAGGGCATGAAATGATCACAAAAAAATAAAATACAAGAGGGCAAAGCCTAAAAAAATAATAATTTCAATCACCCCAACAGAAAACATAAAACCAAACCACAATAGATCATTTCTTGATGCAAAGCCAGAATTATATATCAAAATCTCAGCTGAGAATCTTGTACTGCCTGATATATACAGTTTTATACTTCTTATTCTTTAGTTCAATAAACTCGATAAAGAAAACGGTCACGGAGAAGATGAGTTTTCATTGGTTCTAAGCGATTTTTTGGTATTGGAATTAGTAGTTTTTTTTTTCGACAAATACCTACTGAGTTTTCATTGGTTTGGACTTTGGATGTGCTAAATTTTCTCCAAATTTATCTGGTGTTGCATGCAGGCAGCATTTTTCGTCGGGAAAGCCCACAATTTTCGGTGGGACTGTTTTGCGTTAGATGGAAACCTAACAGTTAGATAGAAACCTAACAGAGAGAGAGAGAGAGAGAGATTTTGACTATTCGAGCATGAAGCATAGAAAGGCAAGGTGGAGAGAGAGAGAGAGAGAGAGAGAGAGAGAGAGAGATTTTATAGTAAGTGCCCTTAAAGTCTAGTATTTTTCATAAAGTACAGTGGGCCTACAGCTTACTTCACAGGATGATCTAAACCGTTCATTTGTTGGGCCACAACATAAATAGGCTGTACAATGTAGACCATCTCCATAGGATGATCCTAACCCTCCAATCTATAGAGGTTAATGTAATGTGCAGGCCCTTTACAGATCAAAGGTTTGGATCATCTCAGCACTCACCATATAAAATCTCTAGGTTCATAATTATCTTTCTATGATATAGTTTAGAACATTCAACGAGGTGAAAGTTGTGAGTCCAAAACTGATAATTGGACTCAAAATTTATGGTAATTTAGTTCTGGCTCCAATGATCAGTTTTAGACAATCAGTTCTCAAATCCAAAAGAAATAGGGCATTAACATCCCATTGGTAGATAAGATTAATTTCAAATTATCCTACTTGCACATGAGGCAATATTTACTGATTGAATGGTTGGCATTTACTGATCCTAGTTGTAAGAGATATATGATACATGAGATATAAGACATATAACAAGGTTGAACGAGAATTTTCCATTAATTTTTTGAAAATACATAAGATATAAGAGATATATTGTTGGCATTTATAGATTGCAATTACCATTTCAAAAAAAAAAAGAATTATAGATTTTAAATTTGTGTTCATATCTGGTTAGTTTGTGTAACTATCTTGCTCATGTACAAAGAAAAAATAAGGATTGATTGTAAAAATCCCATGAGTTTTCTTTGCAGCATGAGCTTTTAATAAATGTGAATGATTTTTTAAGATTAAAAGCAAATTGAATTGAAACTTGTGTTATAATTTGAATTTTTGAGTTTATAATAATTTATTGATTGCGGTATAAAAATCCTTCTTGCCCCCTCTAGAGCAAATTTCTGACTCCGCCCCTGGGTTGGAGTGTTACGTTTCCAACCCTTGCAGTTTCATGTGCATGTGGAGAGTTTGTGGTGTTCATCTAGGGGACCACCGAGTGGATATTGTGCTTGGGGCCATTTGATCTGGTGGATCACTGAGTGGATGGGTCATAGCTAAAAAAAACTATCTTAGCCGTAAACATTCAATGGGTGGTGTGGTGGCCCCCTTTTCTGATAAGTAGGTTTTTTTAAAATGGTAATGAATTGGATTAATCAAAGAGAAGGTGAGAACGAGATGGTCAGTACAAAGATAGGGGAAAACAATATAAAAAGAGAAAACGATCAAGACCCCTCAAGCAGTTTGGGTCATCCAATAGCCACAATTTTGAGGCTATGGCCTGTATATGTGGCCTGATGAAGATCACGCGTGTGCAAGGTGAAGTGGCAACACTAGGCAAACTTTTAAGCCATGTGAGGCTTAATGATGTTTCCTCATCACATAATTGCATCAAGATGTCAGCTTTTCCATAGACGGTGGATAACAAACCATGGTCATGTCTATGTCAAGTAGAATAAAATTGAAAAGCAAAAGAAACAGCTAATTTGGGTGTGCCATCTAACGATCTAATTAGATAGTGGGTACAAAACCAAACACGAAACGAAAGAAGATTTGGACACAATAGGGGGGAGACATGAAGAGATCTACTAGCGAGACGAGCACATCTTGATGAACAAAAATGACCATGACAGCACACACGTGGCATCTCTGTCCGGTGATCTGGACAGTTGATCTGATGATCATCACAGGGTGACCCAATGGGTCCAAGTTCAAATGCAGCACAGATACCTTATTTTCAAGAATAGGGCGTGCATAAATCAACGGCTAGAAGACACCTCAAGGACACATTTTTCATCATTTGTAATCAAATGTCTAGAATCATCTGATCAGGTTGGGAGCAATGGCTGAGGGCCGAGAATATTCATGGACCTAATTACTGTACATGCATCTTCTAGTGCATTGCCCATTATCGTCTGGATAATGGATGAGGTAAAAACTTTTGGCCTCCAGTGGTAGCTCCAAAAGTCTATCAAGACGATAATCCTTGATGGGAGCTCTGGGCCTTTTAGAGAAGTGGGCAGAGCTATGTGGAAACTGAGCCCTTATGCGGTGATCTTGCATCTTTGGAATGAAAGAAACAATCGTATTTTCAAAGACCTAAAGCGTAGCTGGGAAATAATAGTTTTCGATGTGAAAGCGGATATTATAGCGTGGAGCAGTATTGGGAAGGAAGCACCGAGCTACAGCCTAGGGGAAATCCTTAGGAATTGGAAAGCAGCAATTCATGACAAGAAGGAGAAGCAAATCATTGCACCAAAGTGGAGCCCCCATCCAAGCGGATGAATTAAAATGAACTTCGACGGCAGCTCAAAAGGGAACCCAGGATAAGAGGGAATCGGAGGTTTATTTAGGGGTACTGCGGTTCCAATGAGGCGGAAGCCCGTGCATTATTAGGGATCTAGCTACATCTATCTCCCCAAAATTTCAGCATATGGATCGTTCCGCCAGTGAAGAAGCAGGTCAACTAGCAAAAGAAGGTGCGCACAGAGGAGAGTTATATACCAGGCGGATCGGTCTTTGGAGATGAGGACAAATGAAGGGGCAGGTGAAGGATTAAGAAAGAATGAGAGCTAGGTAAAATTGGGGGACAACAGAAAAGGAAAGAGAAGAAGAAACCGGTGACAACATTTGTCATAAGTTCATAACAGGCACTTCAGAATTTGTAACTCTGCTGGCATTCAGTATCATGGCAATAGAAACCAACAACGTGAGATAGTTAACGGAAGTATTCTATTCAATGTTCAGATATGACATTATGAAAAGAAAGGCTGGAAAAGAAGTCTGGATATTAGGTTTGAGCAGTGTTTGAAGGCTATGGAAATTAAAACAGGCAACACGTAAACCTTGAATTACATATGCTGCTGATATACTCTTCAATGTTTCAGATATGGGAAACATAGCTTTATCTCTTTTTCTCATTTGATATTATAAAGGAAAATGATATCAGAAGAACCATGTTTTAATAATTGCACAAACCTAGCTTGCCTTTTTCTTTTTTAATTGACTTGTGAAAGCTTTTTGGGAACGGTCTAATAAAAGACAATATGGGTTAGTGAGTTTTACCACTATATGAAGAGTAACAGGAAAGTTAAACAATCCAGTTCAAATCCAAGAATTATCACACATACCTTGTACAATGGTCCATTCTCCATTGTGACAAGTAACTGGGAAAGAGTAGATAAGCCCCGGCGGTACGTTGTAAGATCCATCAGAGTATACTCCCATGGAAACCCAAGTGCCCTACAAATATGATCAGAAGATATGAGATCTTACTTATGAGCTGCTGAAAAGACGGCAATGAACAGCTACCAATGGATAACAACCTTTGGAGTTCCAAGCACCCAATCACGGATGTGATCACAAGCAGAACTGGCAGCAGATAATGCACTGGACAACTTTCGTGCTTTGATGATTGCTGCACCACGTTGTTGGACGGTGGTGATGAATGCTCCTTTCACCCTTCAAAAGCAAGTATATAAAATGTTGCAGAAAATCATACACATGCAAATAGAATATTATTTATTTAAGGGTCCCCAGTTGGAACCACTCTCCATATCTTTTTTTAATGGAAACCATTCTCCATATCTCCATTCATTCATTCACACTCCATATGTATTACAACACCAAATCCTGAGAGAAAACGTGTCAGAAATACAAAAGAATCTGCCTACTAACATCAAAATGAAGACAAGCAAATAGAAAATAGTATCCAAGTTTTCTTTTTGTACCATTCATCATCGGAAACAAGCTCCGGAACAGGCTTCTCCCCTCCTGATGTTTTAACAGTTGCATGGCTGACATCGGGATACTGACTCGAAGAATGATTTCCCCAGATGATAACATTCTTAACTTCACTGACTTGAACACTCAGCCTCTCTGAAATCTGACCCAATGCCCTGTTGTGATCCAGCCGTGTCAAGCACGTAATGTTTTTCTCAGGGATGGATGGGGCAAACTCCTTCAGGATCAAGGCATTGGTGTTTGCCGGATTTGCCACAACCAGCACCTGCAAGGAGTGGTGAGCAGAAATATTGGCAAATGATCTCACCATAGATAATTGAAAGATGTTTTCTACTGAGCCAAAAAAATGGCACACGTTTTCTGCTTTTGATTTGCTTAAAAAATTGATGGAATGAGCAGCAAAAAATGTTGAATTTTTTTAAACATATGGTGTTTCCACCTTGCAATTTGCAGCTGCATATTTTTCTAATGCAGAAGCTTGAGCCTTGTAGATGGAGACATTTTTTGACATCACATCTTTTCTTTCCATTCCTTCTTTCCTTGGGAACCCACCAACCATGACAGCTACATTAACACCGGTGCAAGCCTCAACAACGTCGGTTGTAGCAACAACACCTGAAATACATGTGACCTTCTCTTTATTCACTAAAACCATAAATTACCACAGAATGTAAACATAGTGAAAAATACATCAATCACGAGGAAATTGGTCTAAAGGTTCTCAATAATTATTTATAATCTGTGTTCAAAAACTTGCTGATCAACTCAGAACTCAAATCCACAATTTGGATAGGCAACAAATACCAATACCAAGTCCAAAATGGCAAAATCCAATTATGCGAAGATTCAGTCTGTCATTTTACTCGACCAAGTAGTACATGGAAATTAAGGGACTGATTTCAGAGTGGATTTTATTTTCTGAATATTGCGTAAAAGATCTTATAGATGGGGGATGAACAGAACCTTTAAGTAGAGGAAATGCGGCATCCACCAACTCCATTTTCACCCCATTCAAAGCCTCCGCAGCAGGTGGGATATCAAGCATGTGCAGAATTACAGGCTGGTCAGTACCTAGCATCACTCCTCTGGCAATCATAGGTACAAGAGCATATCCTATTTGTCCTGCAAACAAGCAAATATTGAACGAATAAATGTTGTCCATTGAAATTTGTTATGAGATGAAATTCGCTTACGTCACTAACTCATAAATAAAGATTCCCCATTAGCTTTCAATTTTTATGGCCAATAGAATCCAGACTGAATAGGAAGACATGGAATCCACAGTGAACCTGAGGTTGGTTTTCACTGACATCTAATCATCAGATTCCTCATATCAAGGATTGGGATTGGTAATCTCTCCATAGGCAACTCATGGCTAAAAGCTTTTATGTAATAGGGTAGTTGGATATTTGGTTGGCTAATTTATTATTTCATTTTTCATGTGTTGAAATGTTAACAAAGGCACAACGAGGCTGAAAATTGGATAGATACTCGGAGAAGATAAATGGGAAATAAACCAAACACATTTGTATCTCTGTAAAACGCAGGGAAAATATGGGGGAATTGAAAAAAAAAACTATATGAGCCATTGGACCACAACATGGCATGGGCCTCATATAGATCAATGTCCCCACCCATAGGATTGAAAGAAGTTAGAGCTTTCCTTCTCTCTAGAAATCGAAAATGGGTATCCAAAGAGATTAACAAGGGCAAAAGAGACTAGCCATTCAAAAAAAAAAAAAAAAACAAGCGAGAGAGAGAGAGAGAGAGAGAGAGAGAGAGAGAGAGAGAGAGAGAGAGAGAGAGAGTTGGGAGGTAAGATAAAATAAAGATAAATGGAAGCAGTGATGAGCATAAAATATTTTAAGCATAGTAGGCAAGTCTAGTCATAAGAATATCAAGAGATTACAAGATTATCCATATTTCCAGTAATATAAGCAAATCTGAATTGGTATCCAAAGGGATTAGTGATGAAATAACACTCTCAGCAGGCATTTTGTTTTCTTTTTCGAACAAGTAAATTACTTGTTTGCATCAGCTTCTCTCCAGTTAAAACAAACAATGCATTAAGAATTTAAGATAGTCTGCATAGCCCTATGATTCAAACAACTCCAATAACAGTTTTTTTTTTTTTTTTTTGGGTATATTGAGATGAACAACTATGGTTTTTTTGGTTCATCACCCAACACCACCATACAAGCGGATTTTTGGTCTGATGATCGAGAACGGCTGTCCTGTGAGCTGTCCCCGGAATAAAAAATACAACCATTAGAAGAACCTAACCATCTAATCAGTGGGCTTCAAATAGATGGTTAAAAAGGGTCAATGGTCCACATTCAATCTGCAACACCCCACTGATTGGACAGCTAGGATCATATGCAGGGTGCCCAACTGCCCATCCACGATAGGGGCCCACCCTGTTGATACTCTAAATCATCCTACCACACAGCCATGTTAATGGTGGTGACGGGCAATGAAATCAATTTATTGCACTCTTCTAGAAGCAAGATCGAAAAAAATAAATTAAGCAGGGTATTAAAAAGCCTCTCATGGCTCCTGTTGCACTTATTTTAATCACTGCGGACTTGACTGCAATTTAAAAATAAAATGGTGAACCTAATATCTCCCCCAGATATCCTAATATAACTCATACTGCAATAACTTAACAACCCAATTAAAAAAACAGCTTACTTCACATAAGAGTTGACTGCAGAGTTATTCGGCTGAAAAATACCTAATTAAATTATTCTATTAATAAAATCAAAATTTTGGTGTAAAACAATTTTAGTTAGGACCTTGAAGGAAATGGAGAACAATAAGTCTAGAAATTAATAGATAGTAGTGTTTAAAAATGCGGATGTGGGTCAAAATGCGGCAAAGAAAAATCCTTCTCGACTCGACGCGGACGGGACGAAGAATGCGGTTTACACGGCTGAGTACTCGGTGGACGCGGACATAACTCGGGGAGAGTCAAAGGAGTTTTAACTCTGTAGGGAAAAATGTGGAACACTGTGGCAAAACATAGAACGCGGCCAAGGGAAGAGGGAGTCGACTTGGGGAGTCCACGATGACGCGGGGGAGTTTTAAAACTATGATAGATACAGGACAGGAAATAGTTTCACCAAAAGCCTGGAACCAAAACCAACACTGAGAACAACAAAAACCTTATCCAATGGCATGCAAAACTATTTCCCAGTAAATAGAATTTGTTCTCCTTAAACTTGACTAAGAATAAGAGTCTTACATCCATTTAACAACTATTCATGAAATCACAAGAGGAAAGAGATTTTATCCCTAAAAACTCAGATAAATGCTGCCCACTTTGACACTTGAATCCCCCAGATGAAACAATTCGATTGTCGGACTTACTTACTGCTTGATTACGCCAAATCCTTGCCCATTTACTCAGACAAAGAGAAATTCGATGAGAACAATGAGTAATAACCTCGGCCAACCATAACCAACAGGATATATATCTTCACAAAATTAAATCGCAAAATTCATTGCCAAATGTTAGATACTTTGTGTTTAGATTTTCAGAAGAAAAGTTCTGCATATACCAACAAATCTAATATCATTTTACTAAATCATCTATATCCTGACGGAAATCTCATGCAAAAAACTTGCACAAGCAATTTGTGATGGACAGCAAATAGAAAATGGATAAACAATATCCAAAATAAATCAACGATCCTAAAAAAACGAATCATTATATTTTTGTTTTTTGAGATAACCTTACATAATACAAACTAAAATGCCTGCCTAAACCCCTACCTTACTCCGATCTTTCACTAATTTGAAAAATAAGTAAACGATCTAGCTAAATCTATATTTTAAGATGATAAGATCTTGATCTGTTGATCCTTTTAAAACATCAGATCTCTATATAATCACAGACAGGTTTCCACTTATGTAGACGCATGAAACCCTAACAGGTTAGATTCTCAATCAATCATATGTCTTAAACCCTAAAATTACCAAATCATCAAATGATCCAACAAAATGATCGAAAATCTGCATGTCTGTGCTACGATTAGACTACTTATTTTGAACCCGAATTCTATCAGATCTACGATTGATTGACGAAGGAGAAAAATGAAAAAAAAAAGTTACAGATCTCGAAACAACTACTATTCACGAGATGAGATCTGAGAAAGTTGAGGAAAATGGTGAAGTTTCACGAACCTGCTGCTCCTGTAACGAGAACTCGAACGGGTTCTTTCGCCATTGATGATGCAGAGAGAGAAAAGAGAAATGGGGAAAGTGTAGGAAAAAGTCGATCCGGTATCGAGGCGATGAGAACTGAGAAGGACGGGGTATTTATAGAATTATAGAAACAAAAAAGTAAGGAAGATAAGGTTTATTTATGGAAAGGGAAAATGATTTTTTCGCCCCCTGTAGGATTATGCGCCCCCTTGTCACGTGAATTGTGGCAGACTTTAACGCTTTTTGACGACAAATCACGTGATAAGTGGGGGTTTACCTATGGAAAGTCCAGTATTTTTTCGCCCCCTTGTAGGATTATGCGCCCCATTGTGTGGCACCTTTTTTGACGTCAAATTGCATGATAAGTGGGCCGCATAATCCTACAGGGGGTGAAAAAATCAACGCGGGTGATGGTAAATTCGCAGTCCCTCTAGGATATTTGGCACCACTGGTAATGTGATTTGACGTCAAAAAGCGTTAAAGTCTGCTACGATTCACGTTACCAGGGGTGCGAATTATCTACAGTGGGTGCAAATTTATTATCCCCCTTTTGGAAATTGCCATTCTAAAATACGCAGTGCGCATGGCGCATATCCGGTTAAGGTGCGCACACGTAAGCACTGGAGAAGTGGTTAGAAAAAGAGCCCGTGCTGATGTGGAAGAAAAAACTTTGGTGTGTGTGCTAGGCACCGGGGCGTTCGGTAAGGTCTCACCTGAAACTGTTAATATCCATTACATAGAAAGAAAATGATATGCGCACGCCCTTGTCAAGTATATCTTGGCACTCATACGATGGTGTGACCCAGGAATTGCTAACTGATTTTGAATCCATAACTGATTATTAGGCTCAAAATTGTGTCTAGTTCTTGTTTGTTTTGCATTTTGAGAATCGATTGTGTTTCCAAAATTGATTTTTGGACTCTATTAGGGTTAAAAACCCAGCCTCCAATGAGACCCTGACATGTGGCATCAAGTTGTTCGAATGCTGCAAACGACCAATAAGGCAACCGAGGTCACAGACGTCATTTTGCACCTCGTCCATAAGCCCTAAAATTTAGAAATCGTGTCCCCGTAGGCAATCTCGTTGGCAGTAAAGATAAACATGGAAACAAACTACTTAGGCAAGTTGGTCAATCACAATGACTACAAGGCAAGTTTCCTAAGCTGCCTATGGCTCTAAATGTATAAAGGGATTTGCTAGCGTCCATGTTAGAATTTTTAAACAAAATAATAAAAAGATTTGAAAAGCCAAAGATGCTTTTTCTTTTTGTTTAAAAAATTTTGGAGGGAAGATTCAAATTATGTTTCCCTCTCTTGTTTTAAAGCAAAAGACTTTTGCATATGTGGGGACTTGAATCCAAGACCTTGGTGAGTGTGCTTGTGGTGTGTTTTCAAAACCAAAACCGTTTTTGTCTTTTAATGGTAATTAAGAGAACAACGTTTATGTCTTTTAATGGTAATTAAGAGAGAAACGTTTTTATCTTTTAATGGTGATTAAAAGAGAAACGTTTTTGTCTTTTAATGGTAATTAAGAGAGAAACGTTTTTTGTCTTTTAATGGTGATTAAGAGAGAAACGTTTTGGTCTTTTAATGGTGATTAATTATCCTCCAACAGTCATATTCTTATCTATAAAAAGAAGAGAACAGCACCATTGGAGGATATAATTTTTTTACAAAAAAAAAAAACATCAAAGTTTCTGCTTGTCTTCTTCCTTTCCTCCGTTCTGATCTGAGCACAGTTCTACGGTGATTCTGGGTGGACCAGTCAGCGAGTGCACGTGGACTGGAGCCAACTTTGGCTGTTTTATCTTGGAGCATTGGTTCACGGATCCCGGTTTGCACCGGTAGGGGGCGGATACGATTCTTAAGGAGAGTGACCAGTGGCATGACTCAGCCTTCTTTTTCTCGATCTGTTTTACAGAAACGTTTTCTACAAAAGCTAAGTACTGATTTATTTACATTTCTAATTTCTGGATTCAATCAAGCCATATATCAGACCCTACTGGACAACATCTAATTTGTCCAACAATCTTAAGAATCGTAATTTTCAAATCTGATCATATGGCTTCTGATAATCCGAACCCAACTTCTGTTGATACCATCTCTGTTGAGAATTCCAATCCAACGGTTGTTCGCACCTCTGTTGTGAACAGAATTCTCAACACCATTCCAGATTTTTCCAAGATCGAATGCCTTACTGGATTGAACTATAAAAGATGGAAACAACATATCTTGTTTGCTCTACAACAAATTGGTGCCGCTTTTGTTCTTACACAATCAAAACCATCTGAAGATTCTGCTGATTTTGAAAACTGGAATAATGCTGATTATATTTGCAAGAACCATCTCTTGAATGGTTTGTCAAATGACCTTTATAACGTATACTATTCATTTGAACATGCTGCTGATCTTTGGAATGCATTGGTAACTAAATATGATTTAGAGGATGCTGGAAATAGGAAATATGTGATAGGGAATTTTTTAGACTTTGCTATGGAAGATGGGAAACCTATATCTGCTCAAATAGATGAGTATCAGTTCCTAATTGGAGAATTGGCTAAGGAAGGTATGAAGTTACCTGACACATTCGTGGCTTGTTCTCTTATTGAGAAACTGCCTTTGTCTTAGAAAGATTTTAAAATCGGAATGAAACACAAGACAAAAGAATGGACCTTAGACCAAGTAGTTGTTCGGATTAAAATCGAAGAGAAAAACAGACTAAAAGATAAGCAACAAAATGCCAAAGAGTATACCTCTAAGGCAAACATTGTTGAGACTAAGAATGATGGATCTAAGAATCTGAAACCGAAGAAGGAAAAGAACTTCAAGAAATTTGGACCCAAAAAGAAAGGAGTCTGTTTTGAATGTGGAAAACCCGGACACTACAAGAAGGACTGCCGACACCGAAAGACTGGTTCGTCCAATGCCAAGGTTAATTTAACCGAGGCAGATGTGATTGCAGCGGTTGTGACTGAGGTAAATCTGGTGGAAAATCCAAAGGAGTGGGTTCTGGATACTGGTGCTACCAAGCACATTTGTGGAAACCGAAGCTCCTTCTACAACTACACCTTAGTTAAGGAAGGGGATCAAGTTTTCATGGGGAACTCACAGACCTCAAAAGTCGTTGGTAAGGGCAAGGTCTTGCTGAAGTTAACTTCAGGGAAAGTACTTGCACTTCAGGAGGTGCTGCATGTGCCGGGTATACGGCGTAACTTGGTGTCTGGTGCGCTCTTGAACAAGAATGGACTAAAGCTCACTTTTGAAGCAGACAAGGCAATCATTAGCAAAAATAATGTGTTTGTAGGGAAGGGCTACAATGCAAATGGTTTATTTGTTCTTAATGTACTTGAAATCCTGAATGAAAAAGTATCCTCTTCTTCTGCTTACATTGTTGAGTCCTTTGATATTTGGCATGGTAGATTAGGACATAGAAGTGCATCTTACATTAAAAGACTTTGTAATTTAGGTTTAATAAATGAAAAAATTGAACCTAGTAAAGAAAAATGTGAAATATGTGTTGAAGCAAAATTCACAAAGAAACCTCACTTTAGTGTTGAAAGAAAATCTGACTTATTAGAGTTAATTCATAGTGATCTAGCTGATTTTAGAAATCTTGAATCTAGAGGAGGTAAAAGGTACTATGTGACCTTTATAGATGATTATTCTAGATACACTAAAGTATATCTTCTTAGAACTAAAGATGAGGCTGAACAAGCCTTTATCAAATATAAAAATGAAGTGGAAAATCAGTTAGATAGAAGAATTAAAAGACTTAGAACAGATAGAGGTACAAAATACTCTATAACTAAGTTCTGTGATGATAATAGTATTATCCATGAAACCATAGCCCCGTACTAACCTGAATCAAATGGTATATCAGAACGAATGAACAGAACATTAAAGGACATATTTAATGCTATGTTGATAAGTTCTGGTTTACCCTTGAACTTGTGGGGGGAAGCACTTCTTTCAGCTTGTTATATATATAACAGGATACCTCCAAAGAAAAAGGTTCAAATACCATACGATCTCTGGCATAACAAAATGCCTAGTTTATCTCATTTGAAAGTTTGGGGTTGTTTGGCTAAGGTTGGAATACCAGAACCTAAGAAAAGAAAACTAGGACCTAAAACATGTGATTGTGTATTCATAGGATATGCTCAAAATAGTACAGCCTATAGATTTCTAGTTTTGAAATCAGTTGAAAATATCCTTGAATATAACACTATAATTGAATCTAGGAATGTTGAGTTCTTTGAACATCACTTCCCTATGAAGAAAGAAATTCCTAAAGAACCTAGTAATGATTCAAGAAATCAACCTGAAACTGAAAAGGAATTGGATTCTGAGTTTCAAGAACTGAGAAGAAGTAAAAGACAAAGAAAAGAAACAAATCTAGGAGATGGGATGTTCACATATCTAATAGATAAATATCCTGTAACTTACTCTGAAGCTGTAACATCTCCAGATGTTGTATTTTGGAAAGAAGCTATTAAAAGTGAATTAGATTCCATAATAGAAAATCACACTTGGGAACTAGTGGACCTTCCACCCGGAACAAAAGCACTAGATAGCAAGTGGATATTTAAAAAGAAGCTAAGACCTGATGGGACAATTGACAAGTTTAAAGCAAGACTAGTAGCTAAAGGCTTTAGACAGAAAAAAGGAGATAGATTATTTTGATACCTATTCTCCTGTTGTTAGGTTGTCCACCATTAGGATATTATTAGCTATAGCTTCTATTCATAAATTGGTAATACATCAAATAGATGTAAAAACAGCTTTCTTAAATGGAGATTTAGAAGAAGAAATTTACATTAAACAACCTGAATGATTCATTGTGTCTGGTCATGAAAACAAAGTTTGTAAACTAATTAAGTCACTGTATGGTTTGAAACAAGCACCTAAACAGTGGAATGACAAATTTGATAGTGTCTTAATTACAAATGGGTATAAGATAAATGAATCCGACAAATGTGTTTACAGTAAGTTTAATGGGGATAAAGGTGTAATACTTTGTGTATATGTAGATGATATACTAATTATTCGTACTAATTTGGACATAGTAAAATCTACTAAGAGATTTTTAATGTCAAATTTTGAAACCAAAGATATGGGTGAAGCTGATGTAATCTTAGGGATGAAGATCATCAGAAAAGAAAATGAAATAATATTGTCTCAGTCTCATTATGTAGAGAGCATTCTAAGGAAATTTGGACAATATGATAGTTCACCTGCAAAGACACCTTTAGATTGTCAGGTACACCTAAAGAAAAACAAAGGTGAGTTGATATCCCAAAAGGAATACTCAAGTATTATAGGTTCAGTGTCATATTTAATGAACTGTACTAGACCTGACATTGCACTAGCAGTTGGAAAACTCAGTCAACACACACATAGACCAGGACATGATCACTGGCGGGCTTTGACTAGGTTGTTGAGGTACTTAAAAGGTACAATAAATTTTGGACTGCATTTTAGGGGGTTTCCTGCTGTCTTAGAAGGCTATAGTGATGCGAATTGGATCTCTGATTCAAGAGATTCAATGTCTACCAGTGGATATGTATTCACCCTTGGTGGTGGTGCGATTTCTTGAAAATCGGTTAAACAAACTTGTAGTTCAAGTTCCACTATGGAAGCAGAATTTATAGCCTTAGCCCTAGCAGGAGCTGAAGCCGAATGGCTCAGGAATTTTATGGCAGATGTGCCTTTATGGCCAAGGCCGGTTCCCTCAGTGTCTTTACACTGTGATAGTCAAGCTGCTTTAGCCAAGGCCCAAAGTAAGACCTATAATGGCAAAAGAAGGCATATACGCCTGAGGCATAATTTGGTAAAGCAATACTTGAGTGAGGAAACAATATCACTCGACTTTGTAAGGTCAGAGAGGAATCTGGCAGATCCTCTGACAAAACCACAGATAAACAAGGTGGTTTATGAGACATCGCAAGGAATGGGGTTAAAGCTCGTGGCATGAATCATTAGTGATGGACACCCAATCAATGTGAAAGGAGATCCCTGGAATTTGGTTCAATGGGTACTAACAAGTCATCAGATGGTTTGTTAACACTATCACCCCCTACTCCTAGATGCAAAATGATGAAAGATAATGTTCACTGCAAATGAGAGAGGATAAGTTATAGACTCTTAATCAGATCATAACCTGTATTGGGTGGTATGTTACTTGCAGTGCATACTTGATGACTGACCTAAGTGAATGTGGAGGTAAGGCCGCTTCCTATGAGAATTTAACGAGTAATTCTCTAGAACATTCATGAGAACCAAGAGGGGAACAAGGCCAAAATGTTTCAAAACTGTGAATGAATCACCAAGGAATCGAATGTAGAGTGTGGATAACATGTTAGTCAGTTACACCCACGAGGAAAGGTTGAAGGAGTCTAACTCTACCCGTACTCGGTAACGTAATCTGTTTATCCTAAATATCGGTTGAAGTCCAAAATACACCGGTATGAATCCACTCTATTTTCTAATGTGCTCAGATACTTCCGTTTTTAATTTTCAACTGTATTTTGAATCTTGTGGGGGATTGTTAGAATTTTTAAACAAAATAATAAAAAGATTTGAAAAGTCAAAGATGCTTTTTCTTTTTGTTTAAAAAAATTTGGAGGGAAGATTCAAATTATGTTTCCCTCTCTTGTTTTAAAGCAAAAGACTTTTGCACATGTGGGGACTTGAACCCAAGACCTTGGTGAGTGTGCTTGTGGTGTGTTTTCAAAATCAAAACCGTTTTTGTTTTTTAATGGTAATTAAGAGAGAAACGTTTATGTCTTTTAATGGTAATTAAGAGAGAAACGTTTTTGTCTTTTAATGGTGATTAAAAGAGAAACGTTTTTGTCTTTTAATGGTAATTAAGAGAGAAACGTTTTTGTCTTTTAATGGTGATTAAAAGAGAAACGTTTTTTGTCTTTTAATGGTGATTAAAAGAGAAACGTTTTTTGTCTTTTAATGGTGATTAAGAGAGAAACGTTTTTTGTCTTTTAATGGTGATTAAGAGAGAAACGTTTTGGTCTTTTAATGGTGATTAATTATCCTCCAACAGTCATATTCTTATCTATAAAAAGAAGAGAACAGCACCATTGGAGGATATAGTTTTTTTACAGAAAAAAAAAACATCAAAGTTTCTGCTTGTCTTCTTCCTTTCCTCCGTTCTGATCTGAGCACAGTTCTACGGTGATTCTGGGTGGACCAGTCAGCGAGTGCACGTGGATTGGAGCCAACTTTGGCTGTTTTATCTTGGAGCATCGGTTCGCGGATCCCGGTTTGCACCGGTAGGGGGCGGATACGATTCTTAAGGAGAGTGACCAGTGGCACGACTCAGCCTTCTTTTTCTCGATCTGTTTTACAGAAACGTTTTCTACAAAAGCTAAGTACTGATTTATTTACATTTCTAATTTCTGGATTCAATCAAGCCATATATCAGACCCTACTGGACAACATCTAATTTGTCCAACAGTCCATCGCAATAGGCATTTCACGGAGCGTCTGTTGCACGAGGGAGCAGCCACATAGGCTTAGATTTTGTCGTATTCATTTACTTCATGCTGCTCCCTCATGCAACAGATGCTCCGTGAAATACCTTATACGATGGACGCTAGCAAATCCTATATATAAAAAGGGGTCCAAACTCAAAGATACACATCTCACAACCTTACGCAAGATTTCTCCATTAGCTCTACTCACCCTTACTACTTAGATTCTCCTGTTTGGTGCTTTGTTCTGACTTTATGAAGAGTCCCCTGGAGTCCAAAGTCCGAGCCCTCTAATGGGTTTTCTGTGCTCGCAGGTCTTCCATATTAGCCAAGCTCAGCTACAACATTCTCCTGAGGTTCGAATTCGGATTTTGGCATCAAGACTCATAATTAACGAGGAGAACGAGAATGCCTATTAGGAGATCAACAACACATTCAATTAGGCCCTATTTGGATTGGGAATAAAAACATTTATAAGAATTTTTTTTCTTATAAAAAAAATTTCTTTCCAAGATTTAGATGGAAACTATATGATGATGGTTAAGTTAGAAGGATATTATCAATTTTTAAAGCTTACTCTAAGTAAAATTTGAAAAGGGTTGGTTCAAGTTATCTTTTTCGTTTGTTAAAAAATGGCAACTCTTAGAAATATTTTTCCTTTCGAAACTTTTTCAGAATATTCATGCAATCCAAACCGGGCCTTAAGCCCTGTATCGATTTTGCAGGAAATTTTTGTTTGTTTCCACAATTTAAGAGGAAAATGATAGATTTTGGGGGTATCATTACAAATTAAAGGATCCCCTATGTAAGGAAAAAGATGAATCAATTGTAAATAGCAGACACAATTAAAAATGGGGGGCACTTACAAAATACCACTGTCCCATAAAAATGATCAAAGTGCCTCTATCTCATAAAATGACCAAAGCACCCCATCTCATAGAAAATGACCAAGATACCCTTATCTCAGGAAAAATGACCAAAATATTTATGTCTTATAAAATGACTAAGATTCCCTTACCCTATGGAACAGTCGAACAGAGTACTCCTATATCATAGAAAATAAATAAAAAACCCTCATCTTTCATTAACTAATACATCATAGAGATTACGAATATTTTGGTCATTTCCATTAGAAATGGGTTATTTGGTTATTTTCTACGAGTCAGGAGTATTTTGGTCATTTCCAATGAGATAAGGTCATCTTGGTCATTTTATATGAGATATGAGTATTTTTATAGGAAAGAAACTTTATGCACATCCAAACATGCCATATGATTGGTCAAATATGTGACTTTTGGAAAACTGGAGATCCAACTCAAGATGCATAAATGGACGATCTGAATCAATCAAAGATCGACCCGATTGTAATCTAGTGGGCGTGCCTTGTTGTATTACAATTGGCAGTGTAATCAGTTTTGAACTCACAATTGGTTCTCAAAATCCAAAACAAACAGGGCCTAAAGCATTCTCTCAAACTTGAATTTAACTTAGGGCCGTTTAGATGCTGAGAAGATTTTGATTTGGAATTCTCACATTTGTAGCCCTTTTTGCGTTGGCATTTGGATCCGGATCAAATCCTTGAATTTCCAATTCAGCAAATGAAAAAAATCAGATTTCCAAATAAGCTGTGGAAACAAGTAATTGGAAATCCACAGATGTGGCAGTTTCCTTCACACTCTTTGCTCCTCAACCTCTCCCCTGCAGTAGGAAGTACCCCTTCCCTTTCTGTCTCCCTCAACCTGATTAGCTGGCAGATCTATCCATTTTGTACTCAAAACTCAATTCCAAATCCAAATACAAAATATGAGGCGTCCAAACGGGCCCTTAATGCATTCACTAGAATTAAATGATCCGAACCAGTCACAGCGGTGGGGCCAGAGTGGATCAAACCAGATGCAAACATCGAACCTGATTAGATTATCCTCTAATCATCCTATAAGGATCTTGTAAACAGACAATTCCAACAAAAAAACCAACCATTCAATATTCAACAATTTGCAGTTTTCTCACCATGGCCCATCCACAATGAGGTTCACCACGGATGAACGGCTGTAGATCTATCACCGTCTGATCGAGCTATGGGCTCAGCCCTTAACCTTCCATCTAAACATGTTTAGATCTCTTAATAGGGATTTAGCAGGTGGGTGGTCTGCCATAGCCATTGCCACTGCTTGAGGTAGGTGTTTGGTAGATTACCTTGTTTTCACTCCAAAGCACGAGCAATGGTAGGTATTTAGTTATCAATACCATTTTTGGCAGCCAAACTTAAACAATCCAATAACCGAAATGGGATTTCTGTTTTTCACCCCAAAAAGAAAGAACCCAATGCAATACATGTTGTACAACCACCATTCAAAACGATCAACCACTCTTCTACAGTCAAGATCATTTTACCAAGCATTCTTTTTTGTTCATACAAGACCATGTATGTATAAAAACGTACTTATTCTTGAGCCTCCATCATCAACTGTTCTTCTCATCTTCTTCAACCTCATTGAAGATGGAAAATATAGGGTCGAGCCGCGGCACATTGGGGTCATGATCAAAGGGTTGCAATGTAAAGTCCACGTCGGAAAATCACAAGACACGGGGCGAGAATGCCATGTTGGAGAAGCAGTGTACTTGCTTGATCCTGCAAACGAGAATTTCGCATGTACCCTACTTTTCCACCTTGGATCCTCGCCCCAACTTGGCACCATCAGCGAAGATCATCAGTAGCGGCGTAAGTTTACATCAATGATATATTTAACAAGGGGAATGCTAAACTGAAGGGTGCCCTTGCAGAAAAACCTAGCTGCAAGGGCACCCCATCGGATCCATGTCATCAAACTCAAGCGCGCCCTTGCAGAAAATCCTAGCGGCAAGGGTGCCCCATTGGATCCATGTGACCAAACTGCATGTATCGTTTCTTTAATTTTGTATTTTTCAGTGCTGATATATGTAAATTTGGGTGACATGGATCCAATGGGGTGCCCTAGCTGTTTTTTTTGCAATGGTGCCCTTCATTTTAGCATTCGTCTTAATACAGAGAAGGAGCGCCAATCTTAAAAGTTAGGCATATACCAGCCATATCAGTTTGTCTCATACTCCCATCAGTCACTTTAAATTGGGATTTGCTAGGGACCATTGCAGAAGGCATTTCACTGCCGGGCTGTTGCATGCATGGTTTTAAATTTCGATTTTTGGATTTCGGCCAACACCGAAACCGAAACAACTGAAATCCGAAAAACAAATTGGAATTTTTTACATATAGCTTACGGTTTTTTCATTACTCTGTCAAAAAAAAAAAAAGGAATTTTCCCGTCTTATCATAATCTCTCTATTTTCCCTCTTTTTTTCATAATACGTCTCTCTCTCTCTCTCTCTCTCTCTCTCCCATTTCTATATGCTTGACATTGAACCAAAATATCTGGAACCCATAAAGATTAAAGAGAAATGTGCACAATGAAGTGAAGAGTGATATATTCGTCCCTTGTTTTTAATTGGGACAGCCCCTCTAGGGTATTTATGGCTACTCTTTTTCACTCGAGGGGGCTGTCCCAAGTACAAACAAGGGCGAATATATCCAATTTTTTTTTTTTTTTTAAAAGCACAATGGGACCAGTTCGTAGGATGATGATCCAAACCATTCTTTGCCCCTTGGAGCGAATTCCTGGCTCCTTCCCTGCAACCCGAGTCAAAATCGGGTTGGACCCGTTGAGCCCGACCCAAGTTGCACACCTACTAAAAACGTTTAAGTAACTACAAAAGAAAAGACAAGATGAGTTAGTGCAATTATTAAGATATGGTAGTGCTAATATAAGTAACCTTCGTTTTTCTATACCATGACGTGGTGAGCATGGATTGTCCGGTTTATTGCTCGTTTACATTAACCCGTTTTTCGCAAAATATATCAAATAATCGTGATTTAATCGCAGCCGCTCGGATCTAAGGTGCGCGGTGGGGCTCCGTTTCCCCGTTTCCAGGTATAAAACACCGAGAATTTCTATTCGTGATTTTGCCTTCTTTTTATCTCTTCGGATCGGGACGTATAGGGTTTCACATTCACTGATTAAGACAAATCTTATCTTTCTCTCCGTTTAGGGTTTCCGTACGATTAGGGTTTTCACCTTCTTCTTCGAATTGAAGCAGATCGTTAGGGCTTCTTCGCATTAGAACTGCGAAAGATGGCGACAGCGTCAGGTAAATTTTCTTTCTTCTTTTTTTTGTGCTTGAATTTGTTGTTTGAGTCAGGTTCTCATATGCTTCAAAGTTCAACCTCGAATACGAATGTTTTATCTAGGTCTCCTTTCCAGATAGCTTATAAGGAAAAAATGATTTTTTTTTTTTTTTAAAACGATGGTTTGGTTGTTGCGGGGATTCGATTTTGATTGGTTCGCTCTTTATTTCTAGTTTTGATTTTTTTTTTTGCATATTGAATTGTGTTTGACAATTAGGTTTTATTGAATTTTAAGTGTTTAAGGATTCGATAATGGTTTGTTAGGGTTATTTGGTTCAGATAAATGTTAGATAATGGTAGTTTAGGATTCTCTTTATTCAATTTTGATCGGCTTGCACTCTGTTTAGAGTTTGGATATTTTAGGTTTTGAATCATGGTTGCCAAATTGGTTTTAGTGAATTGTTAGGTTAGTGTTTATGGATCCGATAATGGTTTGTTAGGGTTTTTTGGTTCAGATAAATGTTAGAAAATGGTAGTTTAGAATTCTCTGGATTCAATTTTGATTGGCTTGCACTCTGTTTGGAGTTTGGAAATTTTGGGTCTTCAGTTACGGTTGCCAAATAGGTTTTATTGTATTGTTAGGGTTTGTGGGTCAGAGAATGGTAGGTTAGGGTTCTTTGGTTTAGATAAATGATGGATAGGAGTTTATAGAGATTTATGTTTATTAAATGCAACGGTAAACATGGCTGTACTTTAGGTTTTATACAACAGATGGATGATAGATTCTGTTTCTTCATTTACCTTTGTGAAGGTCTTAGAGTCTTTTGGAAATACTGTTCTTAATTGCCCTATAAAGCCTTGTATTAGTCATGTGGCAGCATCAGGTTGATTTCCTTTCTTTCGTTTGTTCTTGAATTTGGTGTTTTGATTCGGTTTCTTATGCTTCAAACGAACAAATGTTTTTATCTTGGTCTCCTTTTCCCGATAGCTGATCAGGAAAAATGGGAAAAAACTAGTATTTGGTTGTTGTGGGGATTTGATTTTGATCGGTTCACTCTTTGTTTATATATATATATATATATATATATATATATATATATATATATATATATATATATATATATATATTTTTTTTTTGCATCTTGAATTGTGTTTGAAAAATAGTTTTTTTTTTTTTTTTTTTTAATGTTTAGTGTTTATGGATCTGATAATGGCAGGTTAGGGTTCCCCTATTCAGATAAATCATAGATGATGGTAGTTTAGGATTCTCTGGATTCAATTTTGATTGGCTTGTGCTCTGTTTGCAGGTTGGATATTTTGACTCTGGTTGCCAAATAGGTTTTTATTGTATCATTAGGGTTTGTGGAATGATAGGTTAGAGTTCTTTGGTTTAAATAAATGATAGATATGACTTTATAGACGTTAGGTTTACAAAATGCAATGGCAAATTTAGACATGCTGTAGGTTTTATACAACAGTTGGACACTGTTTACCTTGATGAAGGTCTCGTAATCTTGTTGGAAACTGATTGTCTGTACTTAATTTCCCTAGAACGCCTAGTATTAATCACACAACAACATCAGGTTAATTTCCTTTCTGCCTTTTGTGCTTGAATTTGGTGTTTTGATTTGGTAACCATATGCTTCAAACGAACGAGGGCGAGCCTTGGCGCAACGGAAAGGTTGCTCCATTGTGACCGGGTGGTCACAGGTTCGAGTCACGGAAACAGCCTCTCTGCAAATCAGCGCTAAGGCTGCATACATCTAGCCCTCCCCCAGACCCCGCAATGGCGGGAGCCTCGTGCATTGGCATGCCCTTTATGCTTCAAACGAACGAATGTTTTATCTAGGTCTCCTTTTCCCGACAGCTTACCTGGGAAATGGAAAAAAAAACCGAGTGTTTGGTTGTTGTGGGGATTCGATTTTGATTGGTTCACACTTTATTTTTAGTTTGGAGTTTTTGGTTCTTGAATTGTGTTTGGGTTTTTATTGATTGTTTAGCGTTTATGAATCAGATAAGTTTATGGTTTTTTGGTTCAGATAAATGTTAGATAATGGTAGGTTAGGGTTCTTTGGATTCAATTTTTATTGGCTTGCGCTCTGTTTGCAGTTTGGATATTTTTGCATCTTGAATTATGTTTTCCAAGTAGGTTTTCCATTCACTTCTCCATGCATGTAACACGTCTCATATGGACGGATAATGGTAGTTTGGGGTTCTTTGGATCAGATAAATGATACATTGGACTTTATAGATTTTAGGTTTCACAAAATGCAACAGTAAATGTGGACGTACTTTAAGCTTTATACAACAGATTGATGATGGACTCTGCTTTTGTTTCTTTGTTTACCTTTATGAAGGTCTCGGAATCTCCTAGAAAGCCTCGTATTATTCATAAAATTTTGTAAATTTCTTCTATCGTCATAAGTTTCTCAAGGGAGATGTTTGGAAACTAATTATGACATGTGGATTGATTTTCAAGGGAGATGAACTTATAAATTTCATCATATATTTAAAAGTTCGATACCTTTATGAATAACTGCTGAATTTCTCTTTTCGGCGTAGATTTGATGAGAACAATTGTAATATGGGCAAATGATGAAAAACTTGGACTTGGGTCAGAGATCATTCCTGAGTTTGATTTTTCTGAGTCGAAGGCATCACATTGATTTTATGGAGAATTGATTTTCTCTTAGACTTGGCTGATTTTGTCAAAGCAATAACTGTTCCAGTGGCCTCAAATCCTATTGGATCTCGTCTGAAATCCATTGCTTTGAGTATGCTAATTAATATAAGGGAAATGCTAAACTGAAGGGCACTGTTGCAAAAACCGAGCCACAAGGGCGCCCCATTGGATCCACGTCATGCGACTGTATTTATAATGGCACTGAATAATTCAAAATTAAAGGAATGATGGATGCGATTGGCTGACGTGGGCCCAATGGGGATTCCTTGCTTCTTTTACGTGACTCTCCATTTTTGGTATTCTGGTTTTTGAAATATCCGGATTGATTGTCTGTACATTGAGGTACTTGGAAATGCTTCTTCTGTCAGGAATGAAAGGAAATGGAAATTGCATTCTTTTTTTTAATGTTCTCTATGATTTTCTCCTTAGATCTGTTTTACTGACTCTGAGGTCTGCAGTGACATTTAAATCACGAGAGGACCATCGAAAGCAACTAGAATTGGAGGAAGCTCGTAAAGCTGGGCTTGCTCCAGCTGAGCTTGATGAAGATGGGAAAGAAATCAATCCTCATATTCCTCAGTATATGTCATCCGCACCTTGGTATCTCAATGCTGAGAGACCAGTAAGTTATCTATTTCTATGCTGCCTTTTACCCACTTGTGCCGGAATTCAAAGGCTCACATGCTGATAATGATATTTGTTATTTGTTTTGTCAATCAGAGTTTAAAACATCAACGTAAATGGAAATCCGATCCTAACTACACAAAGTCTTGGTATGACCGTGGTGCAAAAATTTATCAGGCCGATAAATATAGAAAAGGTGCTTGTGAAAAGTAAGTAGAATCTCTCTCTCTCTCTCTCTCTCTCTGCCACTTCTCTCACACATTCAATCTGCCTTTATGATAAATTGGTAATAGCTATATTTTGTAAGAAGTGCAGGTTCGATTATACCCCTTAGTTGAGATTAGTTGAGCCTTTGATGGGGACATTGGAGCACCATACTTGCTCCACTATAACAATGAGTGGACAACAGGTGTCAGAAATGGCTACCGTAATTCTCAATGCACCAATGCTTGTTTGTACCATTATATGGTAAATATAGTGCATCACAATATTAGTTCTCCTATGACAATAATATTTAGAAAATTGAGCATTAGAAATTTATATGCAAATTGAGAATTCTTTAAAAAAAAAGGAAAATGATATGTAGACCTAGAATACGACCTAAAACGGGACCTGCAATGAGAATATGCTTTGTGTTAAAGAAAAATTTACTTTTTGATGATTTTCCTAAACTTAAGTGATTGCTCACATCACTAGTGATGTTGTGGCGTGAAACAATTTGTTCGGTCCCCTTTTAGGTCCTACTCTCGGTTTCCCTAGCATTACTCTTAAAAAAATTAGAACTTTATAAGCCATATATAAACAATCCGAGAAAACAGGAAAACACGTGTCTGAGGTGAGAACTTTTATTAAGATGGAATTCCTAGTTAGATAGCTCCCCATTGTTTCTTTTTTCTCTGATAGCTTGTGTCCAATAGCCCCAAAACTATGACAGTGGTTCATGAATATCTATTGGTTATATACTGCAGGACGTCATACGCATCAAAACTAGAAAAGCAGTAGGTAGTTGTTACTGGAAAACAAGAAAATACATGTCTGACAAGGAATTTTTTTACAAATTAGAATTCCTGGTTAGGTGCAATAAATATTTCTTTTTTCCTTAAAAAAAAAAAATCAGCACTGCCAAGGTGGGCTATGTATATTACTCTCAATTATATATCATAGGACTGTATAGTGTTATTTGGATTGTAACTTAATATCTCTTTAGGATTGGTTTTATGCTGCTGCTGCTGCTCTCTCTCTCTCTCTCTCTCTCTCTCTCAAGAATCAGCTCTATGTAATTTCATTTGGGTAGGTGGAATTCGCAAGTCATGAATTTCTTCCTTATGTTTTGTAGCTGTGGGGCAATGACTCATACCACAAAGTCATGCATGGATAGGCCACGCAAATTGGGAGCAAAATGGACAAATAAGCACATAGCACCGGATGAAAAAATAGAGACCTTTGAACTTGATTACGATGGGAAACGTGACCGTTGGAATGGGTATGATGCAGCCACTTATGCTCGTGTAATTGAGAGATATGAGGCAAGGGATGAGGCTAGAAGGAAGTACCTGAAGGAGCAGCAGCTGAAAAAACTGGAGGAGAAAAACAATAACCAGGAAGATGATGTCGAGGTTAGTGAAGAGGAGGATGATGAAGATTCGTTGAAGGTTGACGAAGCAAAGGTGGATGAAAGCAAACAGATGGATTTCGCAAAGGTGGAAAAACGTGTGCGCACCACAGGTGGTGGAAGCACAGGAACTGTCAGGTACTGTAATAATAATTCTTTTTGGAAATCATGCTCCACTTTGAAATTTATTTCTTTTTTCCTTTTTCATTGTATACTGTATTCTTTTTCTTTTCCTCTGTTCTGGACCATCTCGGTCTTCTTTTAATGAAATTTATTGCCATTAAAAAAAAAATGCTCTTTTAAAATTGACGTGTAAGACAGTTTGGGCTTCGCCAAGATGAACTACTTATTCTACTTGTCTTATTGCAACTCGTGGCTGTTCTTGTATTTGAGTCCACGGTTCTTGCTTTTTCTAGGAATTTGCGTATTCGAGAGGACACCGCAAAATACCTTTTAAATCTTGACGTCAATTCTTCTCATTATGATCCAAAAACCCGGTCTATGCGTGAGGATCCTCTTCCAGATAGTGACCCAAATGAGAAGTTCTATGAAGTGAGTGCAACCTTTAACTCGCTGTTAGATACATTTATAGGTTGTGATTAGTAAAGATTAATATAATTTTTACTATTATATTAATGTGCTTATTTTATTGATCCATTGACTGTTTTATCCTTCAGGGTGATAACCAGTACAGAGTCAGCGGGCAGGCATTAGAGTTTAAGCAACTCAACATCCACGCTTGGGAAGCTTTTGAGAAAGGACAGGATATTCATATGCAGGCAGCTCCATCTCAAGCTGAGCTGCTGTATAAGAATTATAAGGTTATTAAAGAGAAGTTGAAGTCCCGAACGAAAGACACCATTATGGAGAAGTATGGCAATGCAGCTTCAGAAGAAGAAATTCCACGAGAACTTCTCCTTGGACAAAGTGAGCGGGAGGTTGAATACGATCGTGCTGGTAGAATCATAAAGGGCCAGGTAAGATGCACCTCAAATTAATATATAAAATGCTTTCTGGGCAAACCAAGGCAGAGTTTTCTTTACCTTTTTTTCAAGAACTGCGGATTTCATGCTGATACTTTGTGCAAACTAACCACTTGTTTTGGGAAATGATAAATGCACCCCTTTTCATCACATGGGACACCCAACAGCGGTGAATCAATGACTGCAGAGGGGCTGATGTACTTCACGTCAGGTGGATTCAACGGATTTGATTGCCACATACACTGCAGTTGGGTGTCCCATGTGATGAAAAGGGGCGCATTTATCATTTCCCCTTGTTTATTGAATAAACGAAAGGTTAATCGTTTTTTGAATAAATAATTGAGTGGTAAATTGATAATAATTGGATTTTAGGATAAGGTGAATTGAGGTTAATCTTTGTGGAGATGCGCCTTTTGTCGCTGTCTATTTTCTTTTATGATTACATTTCATTCAACTATTTTGATCAGATGGATAAAATTTAGGGGTGCAACTCGGGTCGGGTTGAGGCCAACCCTAACCCAACCCGGGATAGCATTCCCTCAACCCTAACCTGGTCCAACCTGAGCCTCAGGCCGAGGATGCTCAACCCTAACCCAATCCACCCTAAATCTCTCAATCCTAACCCAACCCATCTACCCTGTTTTTTACAAATCGGGTCGGGTTGAGTCAGGCTGGAATCGGGTTCACCTATGGCCAAATAGAAAAATACAGGGAAATAACATAACCTTAAGAAAATTCACGATAAAATTAGTAGTTGGGTTCGGGTCGGGTCAGGTTGCCAAGGTCTCAACGCTAACCCAACCCAACCAAGGAAATGCCAACCCACGGGTTCGGGTTGAGCCCGACTCAAGTTGCACCCCTAATACAATTTGAGAACTTTTGCCAAGGCACTCTCATGCTCTCATTGATAGCTGGCAACAGTACAAAACCACCATATATGCAGTCATCATCTTCAGAAAACAAAGTCATTCCCTCTGAGGAGATGGATGAGCTGCTGGCTATAGGAGATGCCTTCAGAATAGGTTTTGACGATGATTTGGAAGCCACAAAAAATTTGTTTCGGTCAATGGCTATTAGGGATTTGAAAGAACTAAGGAAGGTTGGTATTGAGAAGGAAGGTGATGAGAAGGGGGCCGAGGGTAGTAACCCTGAATGAAAGGCCTTCCGGCCCCGGAAAAAAAAGAAAGAGAAAAAGAAGTACGTGAAGGAGAGAGAGGAAGAAGAGAGAGAGGAAAAATGAGAGAGAAAAAAGAGGAAGAAGAGAATAGTGAATGAAAAGACAGAGAAGTGCAGGGAAAAGGAAATAGAACTCAGCAAGAATCCTTCAATCTAGTGTGTTTGGTGGTATTTAGCTTCGTTTCTCGTCAGGAAGTTTCAAAATTGGATTTATAGGCCTTCTAGGGTTTATTCCCTTTCATATTCTTCCAGGATTTCTATCGTTTAATAGCACTGTGAAGTGCCTGTCACTATCCAGAAATTGTCATTTTTCCATAGCTATAGCTTGAGAGATTCATTCATTCGCTTAGGCTTTCCTATCTGAATTTTTTAACTTTGCTATATCTTCCTTGACGTTGCTCTGATGCTCTCCTCATCTGGATTTCTAGAGATCCTGGAGGAAGTTTTGGTAGTTTTCAGATGATCCAATCAGCTTGGACTTTCAAGAGGTTTTATTTAGGAGTACTTCAACTATTCGCAGTCTTGAAAAGACACGGGGTATAGTTGTAAAATATGGCTATAGAAGATTTAAAGAATGCATTCTGCAGAATAGAGGAAAGGAATGCTTGGTTTCTACTGTAATTTTTGGCTATTTTGGTTACTTTTTGAATTGGTCTCGGGTATGCCCGTGCTAATTCACCTTAATATTTTGTATTGCAGGCTGGGACTCCTGGTCAAATATGTCACTTTTCAAAAAAAAGTATTGTAATTATTTAGCAAGTCTGATTTTAATTTGGTGTATTTCAGGAGATGTCCCTTCCAAGGAGCAAGTATGAAGAAGATGTATACATTAATAACCACACAACTGTTTGGGGTTCATGGTGGAAGGACCACCAGTGGGGCTACAAGTGTTGCAAGCAGATGATAAGAAACAGCTACTGTACAGGCTCTGCTGGTATTGAGGCTGCTGAAGCCGCAACAGACCTGATGAAGGCTAACATGGCTCGTAAAGAGGCTGCGGAAGAAAAGCCTGAACATGCTGAAGAGAAAAGGCTGGCTACTTGGGGTACAGAAATACCAGATGACTTGGTCCTCGATGAGAAACTCCTTGCAGTAGCGCTCAAGAAGGTAATTATGGATCATCTGCCCTATATTATGTTGTGTTTGTGCGAGGTCATTGATCAAGTACTAGAAGTCTTTATAAAAAAAATAGAAATGTTAACTCATGAAGTTAAAACTTTTGCTAGACCAAGACTTGGTTATTGATCAAGTTTCATAAATATTTGTTATAGATCTTTGGATTCTGATGGGATTTCTTAATTGGACAGGAGGATGAGAGGAAGAGGGCAGAGAAAGATGAAAGGAAAAGAAAATACAATGTGAAATGGGATGATGAGGTACAGAGTCTTTAAACTAATTTCCTCTTATTAGGAAACTCAAATGTTGGTGTTTTGCTTGGTTCTTATAGCATATTTCATCTGTGCAGGTTACTGTGGAGGACATGGAGGCATATAGAATGAAGAAAGTACACCATGACGATCCAATGAAAGATTTTCTCCATTGATATGGATTCGATGTTCCATTATGCGTTGGTAAGCGGAACAAGATACTTTGATGCCTGGTTTTGGAGACGTTCGAAACGAGACTTCCAAAGCCGTGATCGGGGAATGATGTCCCTTGGTGGCAGGGTTAGCCATTATAAAATCAGCTATTGTGAACTGGCTCATCTAGTATGTCTTTGGGCTCTTGCCCATGTAATATTGTGGACCGTTTGTAGAGTATCCTGAAGAGATGTATATAAGGTTTTGATGTTATCAGTGATAACATCAAAGCCCTTCATGTGTGAAGGAAACGTCTCTTCTTCGTTTGCGTTACTCTTCTCTAGAATAACTAAAAATATTAAGGTTGCTTGAAAGTTATGGGTGTGAAAAGCATTTTCTTTTGAAAATCAGAACACTCTTCTTTTTGACATGTCTTATAGCTTATAATCCCAAGATACCCTCTACACTTGGTTCCATCGTATTCCTGCTCTGTTTGGTTAGATGAGATTTTAGTGGAAGTAGTAGTCAACAAGGAGGTGATAAGGGTGGGATATGTGTAGACTTGTCTGAGAAGATTAGAGGGAATTTTGGTAGTGTGTTTGGTTAGATGTCAAAGCATGTGGGAGAATGGAGGGGTGTCATTAACAAAATAAATAGTAGAAGAGAGAGAAAGAGGAGAGAGAAAGAGAGAAAAAAGTAATGATTACACATGGCATTTCAT
Source organism: Tasmannia lanceolata (assembly GCF_043159265.1). Taxonomy (NCBI): domain Eukaryota; kingdom Viridiplantae; phylum Streptophyta; class Magnoliopsida; order Canellales; family Winteraceae; genus Tasmannia; species Tasmannia lanceolata. The sequence goes on along the minus strand of NW_027518714.1, from coordinate 15,554,997 downwards.
ATTCTACTCTTCTCCCCTCTAAATTTTACCAAAAACAACGTTTGGCATTGGAAAAGTAGGGGAGGGGACAATCCCGCCACATAGGCGCCACCTAAGCCAAAAGCTAATAATTATGTCTCTTCCATGTCTAGAAGTCCAATGGGATTTGAGCTAAAAAATGACAACCAAACAACATTTGGTATTTCATATTCCTAGAAATGCTCAGCCGTCTTCCCTACTTTTTGCAACCAAACAGAGCTAAAGTTTTTTATTTGAAACAAACGAATTGACAATCAGTGGAAGACTAGTGTAGAAATGTTACTACCTGCTGTGCTGTACTAAATTTATGCTGTACTTTCCCATGTTGGGACTGGCATTAGGGCTAGATTACTGTTGTAAATTTAGTTTTAGCCACCTAATTTGTGGATTTTCTCCCATGTACAGTTAGGCAAATAATGTGATCTGCCATTATCGCGAACCAGTTCTCTAACACCTGTTTTTTTGGCTAGTTCATCTATAGTGCGGAAACTCGTCTGAGTTGGCTTGAGTGGTAAGTAAAATAGTTTTGACTCACTGATATAGGAAGTAAAAAATTGCTGCCGAGGCCCAGAAGCAGACTCAGGGTTGACGCCTTAGTAATGCTCGTCAGTACCGTCTTGAGCGTCTGTCTAAGAGCCGTCCAGCTCGACAGATGGAGTTGTCGGAGGGGGGGGGGGGGGGGGGGGTTACAGAGCTGTGGGACGAGTACGACGATCAGTTTCAGTGCGCTGGAGTTGGGGCTATGAGAAACACCCTTCAGCCCAGTTCTCTTTCCTTGCCCAACTTCTCTCCCTCCCCACGCCTAGTCTACATTCAACAAGAAGGTCTGAGTTATTTTTAGTGGGGTGTATGTACTTCAAAAACTTGAAAACTAGACTCGATGGAAAGTATACAGATCAAGTCGAGTCAACTCGAACGAGTGACTGGGCTACTCGATATTTTAATTTGAGCGCGTTATCCTGTTAAAATAGGATTATGTCACAATGGCATTACCATGTTTTAATAATTGCACGAACCCAGCTTTCTTTTCTTTTTAATGGGCTTTGGAGAGCTTTTTGGGAACTGTAATATTTAACCTTTAACAACTCTTTAAATAAGAAAAAGCAAGGTGAGTTTGTAAAATTATTAAAACATGATAATAGTGCCAACATCAGTCGTCATATTTAGCAAGTGAAAATTTGCGGGTTCTGTCACTCTAGAAACTCGGGTCAACTCGGTCCGGTTTTATTATTTAACAAGAAAAAGGCACATTATTTATTCAAACGAGAAAGTACAGCCATAGCTATAAAGCAATTTGGAATTTGCCAGGCAATTTCGGTGAAGCAGAAATGATTAAAAAACAAAAACTCCAACAGCTTAGGCCTTGTTCGTTTGAAATTGTGACAACCGATTGAGAGGCCCAAACCAATTATTTGGCTCAAAATTACGTTTAATTTCGAGTCTAATAATCTATTGGGGTCTCACAATCGGAATTGGGACAATCTCAAACGAACATGGCCTTATTAAACTTTAATTTTTAGAAATCGGTTGTTTCACGTGGTATCAAAACCATTCCCTCAAAGCAGGTCCGGGGTTCAAAATCCAACAACTCGTTGACGTTAAAAATCCATGTGTGCGGCCAAACAAAAAGAGGGGCCACATGTGCCGTATGTGCAGCTACCCGGGGGGGTTTGGTTTTGCACACTTGAAAGGGTGTGTTGACGCATATGATTACGTAACACCAAATCTTTCGGACCACATGTTGCATGAGAGAGCAGCCACCTCATATAAATTAAATGAATAAGACAAAATCTGTTGAAAAGTGAGCATATGTGTATACTTTCTCCTGCAACAGCCGATCCACAAAAAGCCTTTTGCGATGGTCCCTAGCAAATCCCTATATAGGTATATATAACATAATATATTCTTTAGTTAATTAATTAGTTTTACAAGATATTAAACACATATGTATCTACACAGGTCGAGGGGTTCTGGGAATATCCGGCGGGTGCCTGGAGACATACCATTCAAGTGGCCAATCTCCTTACAGAGGAAGCAGAGGTGAGCAGCGACAAGCTGGAGAGAGTGTCCGCGACCAACACCAGAAAAGATACAGGATCCAAGAGGGATACATCGTTGCCCTCCTACCGGCGTTGCACATTGGTGCTACAATGACGGCAATGAAGAGCTAGTCGCCTTCTCCATTACCAATTACAAAAGCGAGGCCAACCAGCTCGATTTCACACCTAAGGTAAGCATCTTCGTGTTCTATTTGTGAGGCAATCAATTACTCCAAAAGCGTAAGCTATTAGAGTTGGTGTTATTTAATCATTTATACTTCAGCATGCCCCCTCACATGGGTCCCTCTTTTTTGCGTTGGCGGTACACGCAAACTTTTAATATCAAGGAGTTATTGGGTTTTGAATCTAGGACTTTTCGTGAGGGTTAGCCGTACATGTGAATTTTTAAAATCAAAGAGTTGTTGGGTTTTGAATCTAGGGCTTGTTGTGAGGCAATTGTTGAACTACCAATTACTCTAACAGCTAAAGCTGTTAAAGTTGGTGTTATTTAACCATTTATACTTCAAATTGGTTGTTTCACGAACACTCTTCCTCGTGTCTGCCCCCGCTTTTTGAGTTGGTCATACACGTAGCACATGTGACCCCTCTTTTGTGTTGGCCACACGGGTGGATTTTTAATATCAAAGAGTTGTTGGGTTTTGAACTCATGACACGTCTGTACCATGAGAAACAACAAATTACTGCAAAGAGAGAGGATGATAGTGGGTACACTGTTAGAGTCAAGAAAGGGTCAATGAGCATGATTTAGCCGGACGAAGACGAAGAATATGAAGAGAGGTCTCAAGGAGGAAGATCAAATGGGTTGGAAGAGACATACTGCAGTATGCGTATTAACCAACGACTGGATAACCCCAGACAAGCCGACGTCTACTCTAGGCAAGCCGGTCGACTCAACTCCATCAACATGAACAAGCTTCCTATCCTTCAATATATTGACATGAGTGCAGACAAAGTCGAACTCTACCCGGTATTTTTTTCTTCTACTAAGAATACTAGTAACAAAAGGCTACTGATATTTGCCCTACAATGTTTTGATAATTGCAATAACTCATCTTGTCTTTTATTGATTAAGGATCTGCCAAAAGGCTATTACAATTCCCAAAAAGCTATCAAAAAATAATTTAAAAAAGAAAAGTCAAGGTGAGTTAGTGCAACTATCAAAACAAAGTAGAAAACATTTACGTCTTTTCCTTCTACTGATCTTCTTATCACAAATAATGCCTACAGATATTGGCACTACTTCTTCTCATCATAAGTAATGGCTACCGATATTGGCACTACTATATTTTGAAAATTGCACACTAACCACCTTGTCTTTTACAATTTAATTAGCTTCAGAGAGCTTTGGTGATAAGCTTTGACAGGTGGTTGATTGGTTAAATAGTAAAAGAGGTGAGTTAGTGCAATTATCAAAACATGGTAGTGTGAATATCAGTAGCCATAATAATATTAGTAATATTTAGGTCTGCCTAAAGACCCGGATGGTCCGACAAATCCTCCGGATTTTATTAGGGTACGAAAAGTTATGTCTTCTATCCGATTGGCTTCAATGAATTGCAAGAATGCCCTCACATGTTCTCTATAGTTTTAAAATTACAAGGGTATTTTAGTCACTTCAAAATAAAATTTATTACAAGTTATGTAGGGATTCAAGTAATTTTAAAGTGTAACTTAGTTTAAGTTACGAGGGTATGTTAGTAATTTGAAAACAAAACTCATTGCACTAGATAACCACTTCGAATGGGTGGCATTTAAAATCTCAGCATTGGCTATGAAGAGTCCTCTGGTGAGGTCTGCCTCTGCCCTCAAGGGAATGCCCGTTGAGGTCCTCATGAACTCGTACCGGATTTCAAACAGGGAAGCCGGAGATATCAAATACAACAGGGAACAACACCACATGCTTTTTCCTCCTCTTAAAACAGAACTTTTTGCTAATAAACACCCTTTTCTCCTCTTACTCTACGAGTATTTAATTAGAAGGTTTACTTGTCGGTATAGATGAAGCTTTTGTTTTCATTTTCCATGATGAATACAGATGTTTATAAAGCATGTATGGATGAGGGATATAGATATGGGCTTCTTCTTCTTCTTTTGTTAGTTTATGGTTGTGGGGTGTTTTCATGATCAACTGCTCTCAGTCAGTGTACATCCGTGCTCAGAGCATGTATTTCTTGTTGAACCAATGACGTGAACTGCTCCTCTTAATTCAAACAACCACATGTAGTTGCATGGGTAGGTGGTTATGGAACACTTTCAATATTTCATACAGTTGCATCAACAACATGCAATTTCACGAGTGTTTGTGCTCAGTTTTCACAACATTTTCAATGTGTTTCAAGTGATTTGCTTGGCAATTTCGTGGAAAGTCATTTTGCGGCTTGCTTTTGCACGAGAGAACAGCCACACAAGCTCACTTTTTAAGCAGATTTTGTCTTTTCTGATTCAATTCAACTGAGGTAGCTGTTCTCCTGTAAAAGTGTGAAGCGAAATGGCTTCCGGCAAATCCCCACTATCTCAAAATTTTATACACAGTTGGTCGTTTATAAATGAGCATGCAGTACTTAAAGCTTTCTGAAAATGGGACATAACTCATGAGATTTTAATTTTCTAATAATCCATATTGGGTCCCACATTGGGATTATGTGTCACAAAGATCTTGTGACTGTGGACATGGTGCAATAGATGCTTACTATCTTGCTCTGGTTCTCCCATAGCAGACATATGTGGAAGAGCATCCATGTGCAACTTCAAGGGTTTCGTGCCTTATTGTTTTTTACTCTTGCATTCATGCAAGACCCTAAATGGAAGGGATACTCTTTTTATGATTTTATCTATATGACTAGAATACCCTTAAGGTGCAATTCTGCCTGATTCTGGAATTGAGTTAAAAAAAAAGAAGAAGAATGGATTCAGGGAGGCAGAATTGACACGGGGTGGAAATAGATTCCGGAATCTGTTACCCACCCTAAGAGGTGATATTCTGATTCCACCCTGTTAAAAATGGAATTTTTATTATCGGAATAGAAATTGGAATACGATGCCAATTCCAATTCCTTATTCCGGCAATCCAAACACAACCTTACCCCCTTGGCATTAGATTTTTTCTTCATGAAATGCCCATTGCATTGCATTACATCAAAGCATTTAACATGATTAAAAAAAAAAAAAAAACTTGAATACAATGCATGTAGGGAAATGATATATCCCCTCCCTTTTCTTTCCGGGGGCAACCCCAACAGAAATAGGTTGTGCCCTGAAAAATCATCTCCATACAGGATGATCCTAGCCCTTGGGATTAGTGCACATTAGCGCTTTCCTATTAATATTGTTAGTATTCAGACTAAAAATCAATAAGAATAGTAGTAAAATAGAATTATGTGAAATTGCTAAACAACTTAAAAGCCTAGTATATAATGATATATAGGGAGATGATTTTTTTCGCCCACTGTAGGATAATGCACCCCCCTTTTAACGTAAATAGTGGGCAGGCTTTAACGTATTTTGATGAGGGCACTCCTCACTTTATTGAAAGTACGGTATGGCCCGCACCATAAAATGATCCAAGCCGTCCATTAGATGGGCCACAGGCTAAATAGGTTGTGCCCCAAGAATGATTTCCATAGGTTGATTCTAACCCTCCGATCTATAGAGGGTTAGGTGCAACTCTCTTAACATTCACTCTCCTTTTAGGCTCCAATAAATGTTGCTATGGATTAAAGTAGTTTGGCATCTTGTCATTTTAAAATAGAGGAGGGGTGTTTTCGTCTACCAGATGAATTTTTAAAGAAACTGGTTGTCAGTGAGTCAGACATTAAAATACAGTGATAAAGGAGATGAGGAGAGGTGCTTGAGTGTGTAGGGAGGAGAGTTAAGAGGGGGAGAAAAAATGGGGAGATTTCCTTCATTTTGGACTCTCATTTTTCTCATCATTCTCGTTGGATTTGGTTGTGGAGATGGAGAGGAAATGACTAGGCCTGGTTTTCTCTACACTAGAACCAGAGGAAGGTGTACTCCCCAGTAAGATTCTCTCCTTCTTTTACCTTTCTTTTCTTTCAAACAAATTTTAACCTTCTCATTCTCATCTATTTCTCTCTTATGTTACTTTTTTTTTTTACTTAGTCTTCTTTACTTTCACCATGGATTTTTTTTTTTTTTTTACTCTGATTAGAGGAAACGAATAATGAAAAAACATGAGATTTGGAATTCAAACTGCCTTTTCTTTCGGCGATTATTTGGCGCAGGACTCGCGATTTTAATGAAAAATATTACCAAACGTACGTATATATTGATTTGATTTTCTCGTGAAAATCGCTGTCGAGCTGATATCTCGTGCGAGAATTTTACTATTCGGGAAATTTAACGTGCACAGAGAGTTCCTATAACCTAACATACGCTGCGTTTTGAATTCGGACAGTGCTGTGTCTCTTTACAGCTGTCCATCTAACATTTCACGGGTTCCGATGCCCCTCCCCTGGCGCATGTTAGTGATATTCCTCTCTTTATTTTTATTTTTTTATTGCGCACGTGTCACGGATAGAGGGCATCGTTCTTTTTTCTAAACTTGATTCCCGTTTTGGTAGTGGGCACTTCCATCTGCGGCCGATGATTCAGACTTCAGAGTACCACCGACCGGAGGATCCTGACCATCCATTTATGGCCTTAAGTGGATGGTTGGAAAAAGAGGAAAAAGCCGTGATTCACTACCATGCTTCTAATCAAATTAATGAGACCCACTTTATGAAAAGGGCCCCACCATAATTGCCTAAAGGCTATATTAGGGGATTTGCTAGCGTCCATCGCAGAAGGCAATTTAGGGATGGTCAGCAGATTTTGTCTTCATTCACGAGGTGGCTGCTGTCAGATGCAACAGACCATCCGCGAAATCCCTTGTGTAATGGACGATAGCAAATCCGGTATGCCAGAAAAAAAATCTTCTGATAGTGGCGTGCATTAGTGAAAGAGTGAGACTGACTTGAGTATCATGAACTGGGCAGGTTCTGGGGCAGCCGAAGGGAAGCATGGCCGAGGATGGTCCCACAAAGGTCATCTGTGGCGAAGATTTTCGGTTCTCAGGCTTTGGAACGCTACAAATCGGAGCTTACGTTGGTGGAGGCAACTGAGAGGAACAACGAGGGCAACGATCCCTTCTCTGACCTGTTAAAGCAATCTACGGCGGCGTTGCTGAACTCATACGCTCGGAAGGGATTCCCTTACACGGCTTGGGAAGTGAAGACTCTGCTCATACAAGCTCTTGTCTCGGAGGAAGCCGCAGCTCTGCAAGCTAGCCACTTCTCCTTGGCTAACCATGTGTGCTCTTAGCCAGCCCACAAGGGGAGTTATTTTGTCCCATCCGTAGGGTCCATAGCATTGTGGGTCCCGCTAAATGGTGGGTTTTGAATGTGGAAAGGACACTGAACTTTATGTAGGAATTACAAAAGTAGAGTATGTGTATTGTATTTCTGCTCACTTGACTACTTCTCAAAGGATAATTTGCCTGCCCGGATTTCTTCTTTTCATTATTTAGAGCGAATTTATATGATTATGGTTAATTTAAGGGGATTTCCTAGGCACCATCAGAAGGCATTTTGGGTTGAGCTGTTGCATGTGAGAGCAGCCACACAAGCTCAGATTTTGTCTTATTCATTTTATTCATCTGAGGTGGCTGCTCTCAAATGCAACAACCCAGCTGTTGAAATGCCTTCTGTGATGGTCACTAGCAAATCCCTTATTTAATAGGGGACACTTATAGATCAATCCCCTCAGGCTCTGTTCACTTGTTTTATCGCTGCAGGGAAAGAAAAGAAAAGAAAAGAAAGGAAAGGAAAGGAATAAGAAAAGAAAGGAAAGGAATCTGACGTGGCAAAATGGAAAAGAAAGAAAAAGAAACTATCACGGGAAACTTATTCTCTCGCTGTTCACTTGCCCAGATTAAATGGAAAAGAAAGGAAAAGGTAGCCCGTATTTTCCTGCGACAGTGAGAAAATAGTTTTCTTATCAAATTGGTGGGAAAATAGTTGAGAGAAAGGAAAGGAAAGCAGAATTTCCATGTAATATTTGGGTTTTCCACGTCAGTATATCTAGTGTCCCGGGAAACGAAGAAAACAACTCTATTTGTGCTTTCTCGGAAAAAAAATGAGTGATTTTCCTTTCCTTTCTAGCGTCGGGAAGACAAGTGAACAGAGTCTTAAAGAATAAAGGAAAAATTGCCAATGGGGGACATCAAAATACGAGAATTGCCACCGGGGGACCCACTTTTGAAAAATTGTTAAAGAGGATTGATACCCCCTTTTGAGAGTTTGATAACCCCATTTAGAGGGTTGATAACCCTCTTTTTGAGACTTGATAACCCCCATTTGGTCCCTCTTTAACAAATTTTCAAAAGTGTGCCTCTGTTGGCAATTCTCATATTTTGATGTCCACATCGGCAATTTTTCCAAGAATAAATCAACCCCTATAATGTGAACCGAAGTGAAAGCATATATATATATATATATATATATATATATATATATATATATATATATATATATCTCTCTCTCTCTCTCTCTCTCTCTCTCTCTCTCTCTCTCATGTCCCTTGGTCGGCCCAAGAGCACTCTCTCTCACTCTCTCTCATTCATATTAACTTACCAACTTCTCCAAAAAGCTTAAGCTGTTGGAGAAAGGCGTTATTTATCTTTTATATTTTAACACTGCCCCACAAATGTGGCCTACTTGGCAAACAAACTTACCAACTTCTCCAAAAGCTTAAGCTGTTGGAGAAAGGCGTTATTTATCTTTTATACTTTAACAATTCATACCCTTGCTTGGCCTACCGGCATTCTCTCCACACCCTACTCTGTCCCCTTGATACCTTTGTTGGGCCCGGAAGCGCTCTCTCTCTCTCTCTCTCTCTCTCCACACCCTTGGTAAAAGAGTGCTATTTAGGCCCACCTAGGGCAAGAGAGAGAGAGACTGATTAAAAGACGGTATCTGTCAACTTTAACGCTCTTCACTGTTATGCATGTTAAAGGGGTCCATTCATCACTGCCCTTTTACTTGGTATCAAAATTGTGGGCCCACTATTTTACACCTCATGCTATAGTGGGTGGCACCCACCATTTTACATGTATACTTTTAATGGCATTGGCCCTACCAATTTTACATCTATACTTTTAGTGCCGTCTGGCCTCCCATATCTACCAAACCATGCATTCAGCATTCCCATCTCTACCCAAAGCATGCATAGGTGGGGCCCACTATTTACCCTAATGTTATTGTGAGTTGAGTCCGTCTGTAACCAAACCTATGCATTAGCATAGGACCTACCATTTCACACCTAAAGTTTTTTAGCGGGTTGGTGAAATAAGTATTTATGAACATCACAAGAGTTAGGAAATCATTTATTTTGGCTTATTGTATAGTCATACCAAAACGGTCCACGGTAGTTTTGTTGTAAAGAAATGGAAAGGAATCCAAGCTCAATAGTTATTTTCCTTCCCCAGACCCAAAATCCTCACCACAACTAAAAAGGCTCAACCAAACATCAATATTAGATGTCTCTTGGCCTAAAAGCACTACTTTCCAGTGGAATCCGTTAGAAAGTGCAGCAACCGAACATGGCCAAAAGTAAAAGAGAACATAATATAAGAGCAAGCAAGTAAGCGTCTCTTCTCACTTGTGTTTTATTATAGATATGGACATATGAGGGCCTAAGTACACTCAATAAAGGCTTTATTTAGTCTTTATAACATCTCACACTAGTCTAGTAGCCTGGCAGACAGAAACTAAAAGAGACTACATTTCTGTTTTCATCATGCAGAAACCCTACCCCTTCCTTGGGACGAAGAGCGGCTTGGAGAAAGGATCTGCATCTCCTGGTCTCTGTTGTACTTCAATCTCCTTGCATCCTCTCTTGAGATCCTATATGAGTTCATTATTACTTCTTCCGGCATTCCTCGGAGAGACGACGTCTTTCCGACGATCGGATTGGTCATGGCATTGTCATTGGTTTTGAAAGCGATCCACTCCAAGCCATCATTCCCAGCTTGTTTCACGACCGCAAACATTTGTGGGATGATCAACAGCTGACCTTGACGGAGTTCACCATCATAGACTGCGTTCCCCTGGTTTCCGACCACCTGAACTCGGCCATTTCCTCTTGTCACATACACCACACTGTGCGCGTTCATGTTCCAGTGAGGTGCAACAAGAGCATTCTGCAAAATTTGAGGGTATTTGGGTCATTGTTGGTAGGACATCATTGTCATTTTTAAGAAAAATAATACAACTAAGATTCTAATTATAAGGCTAATGATGTTGGCCTACGATGTTTTGATTATTGCACTAACTCATCTTGGGTTTCATTATTTAAACAACTGTTGCATTTCCCAAAAAGCTCTCAAAAGCAATTTAAGAAAGAAAAGACAAGCTTAGTTTGTGCAATTATTCAAACATGGCAGTGCAAATATCAGCGGCCTATAATAATCACCACTATTAAGAACAATCAGAAACTTTTAACTAGCTGGGAAGGAGGGCGTGGAAATATCGTTTCCCAACCAATAGTATTAACAAAAACATAATGCTCTTCATGTGTATATATTAATTACTTACCCTGTAGAGAACTCCTCTGTCAGCACTCATTTGAAGATTTCGGAGAATGGGGAGCTTGTGGCTGTTGAGGGTGGCGAGACGCCCACCTTGAGAAGAGTACACGTCAGCACGGGTGGGGTCTGCAATGTTCTCTCTAAGCCTTCTATTGCAAAAGGTCTCTTCTAACCCGTTTTGACTCCTCCTCCTTTCTTCTTCCTCTTCACTTCTAGGTGGTCTTGCAACCCTAAGCCCATTTTCCACACGGACTATATTGCCCCTCTTGTCATCACGGTTCTGGAGTTTCCTTGCCGTGTCTATGGGCACGTCGAAGGCCTCCGATATGGTCCGGACGTCGAGGCCGTTGAAGATATTGTCACTGCGTGAGCTCTCTTGGCGGCGGAAAGGTTCGCGTTTGTACTGTTCGGACTGCTCACTTTGATATCGCTCGTTCCCGGCTAGATGGAATCTCTTCATAAATTAAGATTAATCAAAACAATGAAGAAACATTAATAATGTCTCTCTGGCTAAGATGACTGTTGGGAACTATGATGACCATGATAGGTAATAGTCTAAAGAGGTGAACGGATTTGAAAATGAGAGGAAGAAATATGATATTTGAGAGGAATGCTAAACTGTAGAGTGTCCTTGCAAAAACCAGATGAAAGGGCGCCTAAAGTGGTGACCAAAGTGCGTGTATAACATTCCTAGGTGACATTCCACCAATGGGGGTGCCCTTTCATCTGGTTTTTGAAAGTGGATTCCTGAGTTTAGCATTCCTATAAAATTAAAGGACAAGAGCACCACTTAAGGTACTCTTGTTAAGAGGACTAACCCTAAGATTTTTATCTAGCTGGTTAGCTTGACTACTGGTGTCATGGATGACAACAACGATGACGGGTTCCTCGCCGTCGTTATAGCACCAGTGAGAGACTCCGGCGGGAAAGGCGAGGATGTCTCCCTCTCGGAAATGCTGGATCCTTTGGTGTTGGTCGTTGTATCTCTGGCCCCGTTCTTGTTCTGATTGTCTAGATTGTTCAAACTGTTGGTAAGTTTCAGGGCATCCAGGTATGACTGGCCCAGTAATTCCCCTACCTGCATGAATATATAGATATATAGGTTTCTAGTATTTTTATGAAGGCTTATAATAATAGAGAGCTAAGAGAGGAGACGTACCTTGAACGATATAGGAGAGCTGTGGTGCATTGGAGAAAATAGGCAAGCGAAGTCCTTTGGGTTCGATTGTATAACGAGTTGCTGCCACACCCGCGCATTGGAGTTGCTCGTTATCTTCGTCCCAATGCTCTGTAACGCCGGCCTCAGCCTCGTCTCGCCTGTTGGGTTCGAGAGCACTGAGACTCTGGATCCTGCACTCGCTTTGCTCTCGGAGTCGTCTTGGCTGCCCTTCCCTCTCTCTTCTTTGCTCCATCTGGCCTAGAGAGCCATGGAAGAGGAGGAAGCAGATAACAAGAAGAGGAAAGAAAGAAGTAACCATTGATAGAAGAGAATTATAGGGATGGTGGTGTGAGGAGTGTGTTGAGATGGGGTGGTATTTAAAGGCTAAAAACTAGGGTGAGGCATGGACACATACGAGGTGGTGGGTGAGAGATGGAGTGCCAATCTTCGCTTTGCATTGCCCCTCGTCCTAACCGTGAGTATTCTGGTTGCCGCATAACAAATTCCAAAGAAGAATACAAAACAAGGTGCCACTCCCATTTGTCCCGAGGCTGAGCATGTGTCATGCTTGAGCTTGGTTCAATGCTTCAGATCCTATGAATGACCTGGGCTTGGGCCTTGGCTTGTTGAGGCCTAGTCCAGTTGGCCCAAGTGTACGTAGGCTTGGGCTCAACATGGACCTAATAATTAAGTTTGGGCTTGCATTTGGGCCTATGGCCAAGTGTAGGCTTGGGTTTGGTGCCTTGGCTTCAGTGAATTTCTTTATTAGACAACATAGTGCCGCCCCTGTTCTCTAATTCTTTTAGCAATTGATGAACGTAGTGGGCCCCTAGGCTTGATGGAACAATGATTACATTTATGCACAATTAAGTGTGGTAAGTAAAGCCTGACTTCTGCTATGTGTGTTCTCAATATAATCAAAAGATAATATGTCCATAAATGCTAGGTGTTTTCTGTTGAAGTACATAGACAAATCTAAAGACAAATGTCAACGCGAAGATCTTTGAACTGTTTTTGGCAGGTAAATTGGAGTTTGGCAGGGACCCCTACCAGTTTATTAAATGAAAGAAATATGATACATTTAAGAATGGAAAACATCACCCCTATCCTTGAGACACCAGACAGGGAAAATAAATGGACTCGGATAATCCTACTTGCGTTGTGCTTAATAATGTAAACACCTAAATGGATTACTTATGGGCCATTTTCGGCAAGTAGCTACCAGCTAGCGATGGGGATTATGCCTCCAGATGATGGGTCACGCAAGGAGTACAACGAAGATAAGGAAAGTGGTTATTGAAATCTTAGAGGTGACGCTCTTACATTTCAAAATGAGTTACTCGGTCCCATAATGAGTTAGTCGGACCCAACAATGCTTAGTCAGTCCCAAAATTGGTTAGTAGGACCCAACTCTGTTTAATTGGCCCCAAAATGAGTTAGTCGAATCCAAAAATGTTTAGTCGGTACCAAAATATGTTAGTCAGCCCCAAAATGAGTTAGTTGGCCCCAAAATTTGCTTAGTAAGCCCCAAATAAGTTACACAGACCAAAAAATGCTTAGTCAGTCCCAAAATAAAATATGTTAGTTTGCCCCAAATTTGCTCAGTCGGACCCAAAATGAGTTAGTCGGTCCAAAAATTAGCGTAGTCACCCACAAAATGATTTAGTTGGATCCAAAAATGCTTAGTCGGCCCCAAAATGAGTGTTAGTCTTTCCCAAAATTGGTCAGCCCCAAAATGAGTTAGTCGGTCACAAGATTTGCTTAGTCGGACCGAAAATGAGTTAATCGGTCTCAAATTTCGCTTAGTCGGACCCAACAATGAGTTAGTCGGTCCCAAAATTTGCTTAGTTGGACCCAACAATGAGTTAGTCGGTCCCACAATTTGTCAAGCCGGCCCCAAAATGAGTTAGTCGAACCAAAAAATGCTTAGTCAGTCTCAAAATATATGCTTAGTAAGACCTAAAAATGCTTACTCGACCCCAAATTTGCCTAATCGTCCCTAAAATGAGTTAGTTGGTCCTTGAATTTGCTTAGTTGGCCCCAAAATTAGTTAGTCGGTGTGGACCCCGATCCGAGAGAGACAGGGGGACGGGCCCCACACGAGTAGTCTCAGGATCATCCACGTGAATGGAGAGCTCTACCAATGAACTCTCGAAAGAAGAAATGCCTCTCACAGCATGAGTGGCGATACAAAGGTGAGATACCTCTCGATTCGGGGACTAGCCCAGATTCGAGGCGTACCTTAAACAAAGAAGAGTCGCCTCCAAGGAAGTGGGCCAATGATCCCATACTATACTCTGTTGCAACGGATAACCAGAGATTATAAAAGAAAGGTTCGTGCCTGGTTACGAATTTGGAAGGTCCGAAGAGCACCTCGTCCGCCCAAGTGCAAGCACCTGGTCTCTAATGCCATTTATTATTGATTTTGAAGAGTTTTGGGCGAAAGTCATATGAAATGGGAACGAATATCTCCGAGAAGACGTCTACCTAATCATGCATGTCTCGGAGACGATTAATGAACACGCTTAAAAAGAAATAAAATAAGTGTCACCTGAGAATAACTAGGTTATGAATGTCATACCTAATTGGTGTCTGAGTTCAGGTGTGCAAACACATGCATGCTACAGCTAAAGGTATAGGATCTGTATTTGAAAGTAAGAAAACACAGCAAAACATACAACACAAATCAACTCTATATATGACTGGACAAGAAGAATCCTAAATCTCTAATGCGACTTGACTCGGGCCAAGATGGCCGTCCATCCCAGCTGCTCTACGTATCCCGGCCTCGGGAAGAATCGGAGTCAACGTAGTTTGATGACCTATTCTAACTATGATGCCTAACCATCTAGAACTGCTATCCTAGACTCGATCCGCTAGACTTGATTGATTTTTAAAGCTTTTTTGTACAATTGCTTAAGTTCATGTGAGTTGTAATTTTTAGGACTCTATATGCCCTAACTAATGCAAGTTGGTTAGCCTTAAGCTAATGCAGGTGGGCCCTACATCCTATGTGTATCTAGGCTGTGCAACCTAATGAAAACCATGGGCTGACTATATGCTTCCTAGTCTAGCCATCGGTTCGACTAAATGTCTAACCGATCGACTCGAGGCCTCCTAACTCTAGGGACACTCACACGACAGAACACACCATATCAATACAAATTAGGACAGACTCCTAACTCTAAAACACCCAAACGGCTAAAACAGACTCCTAACTCTAAGGGAAGATCTTTTTGAAAAAGGTTTTGAAGAATTTTTGTATTTTTGGAAGATTTGAAATGTTTATTTTTAAAGGTTTGGCTGGACTTGGGATGTGGATCCCAAGCTACACTACGTACCCTGTTGAAAGGGATCAAGCCAACGTAGTTCGAAATTTTTTTTTCTAACTACTCCGAATGACTTAAGATTTTTGAGATTTTTGGTTTTTCAGATATTTTTAGTATTTTTGTTGTTTTCAAATGCTTTTGACTCAAGAGGACAAATCCTTATCATCATAAGGGCAGGACAAACTCCTAAATATCCCGCAAAGGTTGGACAACATCCTATGCTTTGCGCGGGGGGGGGGGGGGGGAGAACAGAATCACAACTCTGCGAGGGTTGGACAGCATCCTATACCTTGCAGGAACGGATAAAAATCATATTATTTGATAAGAGGTTGAAAAGAATCCTAACCCCTATGATGATAGGACTGACTCCTGAAACTGAAAGACTGACTCTCAAAACAAATGACTTTAAGAGAGGTGCTAATGAGACATGGCATGTCTCCTAGGGATCGACTCACTGATGAGACAAAGTTTGTCTCTAAAGGATAGAACATTCTCTGTATGAGATATAGCCTGTCTCCCTAAATGGGTATGACTATCTGCTGAGACGTAGCTTGTCTCCCTAAAGAGTTTGATTTTTCTGCAATGATAGAGGGAAACCTAATGTCTAGGGGATACACATATAAAAGACTAGTCAAGTCTTTTGAAAAGAAGAGGGAGTGCTACTTGGACTGAGCAAGTCCCCTAATGATGGGCTTGGGCTAGCGCCTTCATCGCCCTAATAGAGGAAGGACCATCTAAGATCTAAAGGTACCTGAAAGGAGAAGAGATCTCTACCTAAAGAAAAAGGGAAGAAGAGAGAAAAAGGTACTCCCACAACCGGGTAAGTCCCTCCAACGATGGGCTTGGGCTAACGCCTTCATCGCCCCTTGCAAAGAAAGGGCTACTAGAGGGTTCAAAGGGCTGAATAATCAGATGAGCTTCAAATGAAAAACAAGTTACTCATCTCATAAGCGCTTCATTAATAAGACAACCATTCTTATATATCCAACAGTACCAGGCTCAGTCATTATCATATTTGAAAATAAGATTATCCCACTCAGTACTATAATCAACATTATATAATATCAAATATCAATTCTAATGTAAAGTGCCTGAATTCAAAGCAATATTCAGCTCTATGATATGTATTATTGAATTAATTAACTAACATTTAAATTATATAGCTATCCTCAAAACAGATATTACAGACAGACAATCTGAGAAGAACAATCAACTGACTTTTTATCATAAAAAAAACTTAAATGATGAACCTTTGCAAATTTCCAAACCTAGTCTCAGCTACATTGAAGTCAAATAGCATAACCCTTTCTAATAACCTTCACACTACTACACTTTAACATTTGCATTGAATCAACCAATTAATGACAAAGAGATGAGAATTAACCATGAAACAAGTAATTAGAGAAGTAGAGAAAGTTACAAACAAACAAAAGAATTGCAAGTACTAACGAATTATAGATTTCCAGAGAAATTTTTGAACTTAAAATTCACTCAGATCTACAATCTATCATAGTAATATCCTAATGAACAATCTTAGAATAAAATCATCAACAAAATCAATAAACATGATTTCAACTGAAATCATTTCAAAAATTTAAAATACCCGTGTTGATCTTTTCCTTTCTTCTTCTTGATTTCTGTTGAAATGAATGAATAGAGCAAGGTCCAAATTGACAAATCTCAGCAAGAACAAGCTAGATCCAAGCTCAAGAATCTCAGATCCAGAGTTTCATAGTATGAATTAAATGAAAGCATTAACAATTTCTAAATGTTATCCAACGAACAGAAATCCCCTTCAATGGATTTGCCTCTCTTTTCCTTCAACGAAAATCTCTCAGATCTTTCTTACAGATCTAATTTTCATAATTTTTTTTTAGTTCTGAAATCAATGAGCTTAGATCGAAGGTTTTGAGGATGAAACTAGGGTTTGAATAAAGGTAGAAATGAACAGATCTAATGATCGGAGCTCATAGTTTTGCAGAATTAGGCTAGAGAAAAAAAAAACGAATAGTAAATCTATAAAGATGAGAAACAGATTTGAGCTGAAATATTCTAAATCTAAACCTTTCCATGAGCTGATGATGAGAGGGCTAAGATCTAGAGGGGAATAGTAAAAATGAAAAAGATATATCTATAGATCTAAAGGTTTTCCACCAGATTCGTTAATTTTTGGCAAAAAAGAGTGAAAATCTGGGATTTGAGGGGAGAAAATAAAAGTTAGGGTTTCTAACCTAGAAAATGGAAATTTTCAAATTTAGAAGTGAGAATACGAAACAAAGCAATTGTATACAAGGAAAAAGAAACTAGCCGGAGCTCCGGTGGATATGCCGGAGAAGAAAGACGTTTGCCAGAGATGACGAGCTTGGTGTTTCGGCTAAAATTTCTCTCTCTCTCTCTCTCTCTCTCTCTCTATAGCTCTGCGTAGATTTGATCTCTAAGAAGAAGAAAAGAGCTGGAGCTTTGACGGAGGTCGGCCGGAGCTAGAGTGTTGCCGGAGAAGGTGCCGGAGATGAGAATCGGTGGACTAGGGTTTTGTATTTTGGGGATTTCTCCTCTGCGATTTTTTGATTTTTTTTTTTTAGAAAAAATGAAAAGTCCTCTGTTTGTAACGAAAAACGGGTTTTATATAAGAAAATGCCACCCCCTCTATTACCTTGGACAGCCCCATCTAGGATAATCCACCCCCCCTTTTGTGGTTTACACTACGGACACTCTCCCATCTCGTTCGCTAGGCAAACGCGCTCGGAATTCGACGAAATTTTGCAGGAAGCTTGGTAGGATCCTACTCTAGCTTAGGGTGAATTTTGGGACCCTAATTCATTCATTTGATGGGGTTTTGGCACAAAATTGGAAGGTTTAGGGCACGGTCAAAATGGGGTGTCTACAGTCCGAAAATTTTCTTAGTCTCCGCCAAAATGAGTTAGTTGGACCCACAAATACTTAGTAGGTCCCAAAATTTGTTAGTTGGCTCCAAATTTGCTTAGTCGCTCAAAATTGAGTTAGTCAGTCCCAAAGTTTCCTTAGTCGGCTCCAAAATGAGGGGCATTTTTGTCTGTAAAATTCATTTTTTTAGTAAAATAGCATTTATAGATTTTTTTCAAGAAGTGACATTTTCCGGTCATTTTTTCAAGTCTTCAGCTTGTAACAGTAAATAACCCCTTACGGAAAAAGTTTCTTAGGTCATTATTTAGAGGGAATTGCTATGATTACAGTTGATTTAAGAGGTTATCAAAATCGTGGGCCCACCATTTTACACCTTATGCTATGTTTGGGTGGCGCCCACCATTTTACAATGGGCCCTACCATTTTACAGTTCCTTTCCAGCCAAAAAATCATATGCAAAATGTCTTGAGGTCCATTAATCCATAAATGCTGTAATGGATTTATGGATTCTCTACCAAACCGAGGTGTCCTAATGGCAGCTTGAATTTGTTCAATTAATTGGCAAAAGCTTTGCACGAACTCTTCTTAAAATAATACTTGGAGGTCTAGAAGCTTTAATAACTTAGAGACATTTACACAAACAGTGTATGTGAAACACTAAACAAATCCCTTTGATTACACAAATTCAAGGTATGCTAACACATTTTCTATAACTGAGTTTGAAATGAAGCATCACCACCCAAGGATCCATGAAGGTTGATTCCATTCACCAATGCCAATGACTTGTGTTAATGATGACCGAGTGGTTTACTTGTAAAACCCACTCCGATCCATAAGAGTCAAATCAGTTTCTGATTTCCTTGATCGAATATATGAAGGTGGTGACGATCTCTTTGACAAGGACCGGATTTGGAATGCAAGCAATTGCATTAAAGAAAATGCTTACATGTAATCAATCTGCCTATGAAATGGCATTAAAATCCCACAAAATCCTCAATGGATGAATACTTTTCTTTACAGGGGTGTAGGCATCTCCGTTTGAGGTCTTTGCAAAGGAATTTCAATTCCACACAACTTTCAGGAACTTCTCTCCATGACAAGCAGCATGAAAATATCGAACAATCATTTATCAACAGGAAACCACATATGTTCATCTACAATAGGTTTAAGTATGAATGGCAAATGAATCACACTCTGAAAATAGGGAATTGAGAGAACCGAAACTCGATATTTACTTTCAAGTGAATCTTACCAAGTTCTTCAAGAGCATATAAATTTCTGCTTGCAACAGGGTAAATGAGAGAATCCTCAGGCAACAAAGCAAGGTTCTGCTCTCCTACTCCAGAAGAGCATCCCAAATAAAATTCCAAATCCCTGTCCTTTTAAATAAAAAGTCCCCCAAATGAAAATAAAACCCCTATTTATACTAACCCTAGCTAACACCGAAGACAAGAATGCCCTCATATAGGCTATTATATGCACCACACTATAACCCCTTCACACAAGAATGAATAAAAGCCACCATCTACTGTCCGAAAAGCAACACTCGGCAAACAAAAAAACCAAATCAGGAATGGAAAAAAAAGCCCATTGAGCCTGTGAAGAATTCTGATGAAAAAGACTTGAATGAAGAGCCAATCTTGGCCCCTTGTCTGGAGATTGTCCTTGTGGGAGAATCTTCTTCATCATTAAAAGGAGCAATCAAAGCAAAAGGGATTACAGAGAATAGCATTCAGACCCACAATAGTTTCAACTTGTTAGAAGAGCATGAAGAAGAAGAGGGCCAACCCAAAAGCTTTAACGAATACTCTAGTTTAGACGAAGAGAGTGAAGACGAAGAGGAAGAGTGTGAAGACGACTCTGGATCAGAGGAACCTGAAGAGACTCCCTCACTTTAAACAAGCATAAAAAGCCCTCGAGTCTCTCCAAAAAAGAATGTATCCTGGGCGGAAGAACTCAATGAAGTCCACCTGATTCAAGCCGAACATGAGGATAACGGTGAAGAGGAGACCCCGGATCCAGGACAATCAAATTGGCAGGAAGTTCCCAGGAGAACCTGGCCAAAGCGCTCACAAAGAGCCCATCTCACCCCCTCAAAATTAGTTGATTATGTAATTCAGAAGTATTGATCATTTTGTTCTCTTAGGCTTAGTGCTTGTCGCTCTTATTTGTAGAGCCTTGGTTCTCCCTTCTCGCTTGTTCCGAGTTAGGGTTGGTTTGTGATCTTATTGTTCTATCTTTTTCTTTATCTAATAAATCGGTAGGGGTCCCCGTTGAACCCCAGCCTACCCATAAAAAAGAAAGAAAGTGAAACCCATGTTGTACCCATGCTCTTTGGCTGGGACATGCTCTACGTTACATTTACACCTCATGTTTTTGAGCAGGTGGGGCCCACTATCATGGCCCAGAATGATATATACCACTACTCTTATTTCTCTTATTAAATGATTTTGTTCATAAATACTTAAATCTACCTCTCATTTAAAGCATTGCGGATGGTTAGGAAATCATTTATTTTGTCTTATTTTATAGTCACACAAGAAAGAAATTAAAAGAGTCTAATGGATCAAATATCAAGGGCCTTACTTTTATCTTACCACCCACACTGGACTTGACGGTCGGGCAATGTATAATTTCTCTTTCGTATCATGTATGTAGAAAGAGACCTCTGGGAAAGGAAAAGAGAATATAATAGAGGAGCAAGGAAACATCTCATCTCACTTATTATAGATAGAAGGTTTAGTACACGCACAAAAGGCTTTATTTACTCTTTCTCACACTAGTCTACTAGCCTCGCAGACAGAAACTAAAAAACACTACATTCCTATTTTCATCATGCAGAAGCCCTACCCCTTCCTTGGGACGAAGAGCGGCTTGGAGAAAGGATCTGCATCTCCTGGTCTCTGTTGTACTTCAATCTCCTTGCATCCTCTCTTGAGATCCTATATGAGTTCATTATCACTTCTTCCGGCATTCCTCGGAGAGCCGACGTCTTTCCGACGATCGGATTGGTCATGGCATTGTCATTGGTTTTGATCGCTATCCACTCCAAGCCATCATTCCCAGCTTGTTTCACGACTGCAAACATTTGTGGGATGATCAACAGCTGACCTTGACGGAGTTCACCATCGTAGACTGTGTTCCCTTGGTTTCCAACCACCTGAACTCGTCCATTTCCTCTGGTCACATACACCACACTATGCGCGTTCATGTTCCAATGAGGTGCAACAAGAGCATTCTGCAAAATTTGAGACTCCTTTAGTCATTGTAAACTTTTAGCTAGCAGGGAAAGGGGGGTTGAAATATCCTTTCCCAACGTAGTATTAACAAAAACATATTCCTCTTCATGTATATTAATTACTTACCCTGTAGAGAACTCCTCTCTCGGCACTCATTTGAAGATTTCGGAGAATGGGGAGCTTGTGGCTGTTGAGGGTGGCGAGACGTCCACCTTGAGAAGAGAACACGTCAGCACGAGTGGGGTCTGCAATGTTCTCCCTAAACCTTCTATTGCAAAATGTCTCTTCTAACCCGTTTTCACGACTCCTCCTTTCCTCTTCCTCTTGGCTTCTTGGTGGTCTTGCAACTCTAAGCCCATTTTCAACACGGACGATATTGCCTCTCTTGTCATCCCTGTTTTGGAGTTTCCTTGCAGTGTCTAGGGGCACGTCGAAGGCCTCCGATATGGTCTGTTCGTCCAACCCGCTTAAGATATTGTCATTACCTGAGCTCTCTCGGCGGGAAGGCTCGCGTTTGTACTGTTGGGATTTCTCGCTTTGATATCGTTCGTTACCGGCTAGTTGGAATCTCTTCATCAATTCATCAGATTAATCAAAAAAATAATCAGTCTCTTTTGCTCATGAAACAAACCAATTACTCAAAAAGATTTAAGTTGTAGAGTTTGGAAGTTTTATATGGTGTAAGATAGTATAATCCATTATTATTATTTTTTTATATTTACTATACAGTGGGCGACAAAGTAAATAGCTTGTTCCCCAAAATTATTTCCATAGGATCATCTCAGCCCTTCGATCTGCTGAGGTTTTCATAATATGCAGTTCCTCTATTGATGGGAGGGGTAGGAATAGGATCATATTATAGAAATGATTTTTTGGATCATCCTATAGTGTGGGTCTGATACCATATGAAGATGAACATGCACATGGGGTTCTACTACTATTAATAATAAAAGGATGTCTTAATTTGGGTTAATTACTCTGAGATTTTGATCGAGCTGGTTGGCATTGCTACTGGTGTCATGGACAACGACGACAACGACGGGTTCCTCGCCGTCGTTGTAGCACCAGTGAGAGACTCCGGCGGGAAAGGCGAGGATGTCTCCCTCTCGGAAATGTTGGATCCTCTGGTGTTGGTCGCTGTATCTCTGGCCCCGTTCTTGTTCTGACTGTCTAGATTGTTCAAACTGTTGGAATGTTTCAGGGCATCCAGGTATGACAGGTCCACTGATTCCCCTACCTACATCAATATAAACATATTTTAATTAAGGGTCACAGTTATTTCTACAATATTCTTAAGGATCATAACAATAGAGAAAAAAGATTTATATTCTTGGCGGTCCGCCCCGGGGCTGTTCAATTTCCGGGTTAAAAAAATAAAAAAAAAATAGTGAAAAAAGATTAATGTTTAAGAGATATATAGTAGACGTGCCTTGAACAATATAGGAGAGTTGTGGGGCATTGGAGAAAAAGGGCAAGAGGAGGCCTTTGGGTTGGATGGTATATCGAGTGGCTGCAACACCCGCGCATTGGAATTGCTCGTTGTTTTCATCCCAATGCTCTGTAAGACCGGCCTCGGCCTCAACTTGCCTGTTGGGTTCGAGAGCGCTCAGACTCTGGATCCTGCACTCGCTTTGCTCTCGGAGTCGTCTTTGCTGCACTTCCCTTCCTCTTCTTTGCTCCATCTGGCCTAGAGAGCCATTGAAGAGGAGGAAGCAGATAGCAAGAAGAGGAAAGAAAGAAGTAGCCATTTGATAAAAGAGATTAGAGATGATGGTGTGAAGAGAGTGTTGAGAAGGCTGGGTATTTAAAGGCTAAAAACTAGGGTGAGGTATTGACACATAAGAGGTGGTGGGTGAGAGATGGAGTGCCATTCTTCTCTGTGCATGGCTCCTCCTCCCAACCGTGAGCACTCTGGTTGCCGCATTACAAGTTCCAAAGAAGAATCCAAAACAAAGGTGCCACTCCCATTTCTCCCGAGGCTGAGCATGTGTCATGCTTGAGCTCGGGTCATGGATTGAGATCCTATGAATAACCTGGGCTTGGGCCTAAGTGTGCTTAGGCTTACTCCTGGGTCAAGTGTAGGCTTGGGCTCTACATGGGCCGTATAAAGTGTGGGCTTGCACTTGGTCTATGGCCGAGAATGGTCCTGGACTTTCAGTACATAGATAAAGTTTATCTAAAGACACATGTCAAGATGAAGATCATTGAACTAACATTGTGCTTAATAATGTAGGCACCTAGATGTGTAACACCGAGATTTTAATGTTATCTCGACCCTTCTTGGTGTCAGTGACAAACCGATTGCTGTCAGGATGCATCCCAAAACCAGCTAGGTTTTTTTATGTGTGTGTGTGAGAGAGAGATCATACCCACTCAGGGCTGATCACATATGATCGTACCATTCGATAAAGATCAACACAGATCATGATCAACGACCTAGTTTCAATCTAAAAAATTTTTAACTGCCCCAATCGGTCTTCTTCATCACGTACGTGTGAAGTCCAAAGTTTGCCAAAAAGCAGTACTAGCACCCTACACCCACGCCCGGCATGCAAATGGTGAGTCCTATTGCCTGACACTTGTAGAATGACATCTGCTTTAAATGTAGGAAAGAAGAGTTGAGGCATACTTAGGCGTGTGACTCGGGTCGGGTTGAAGCCAACCTCATCCTGACTCGATGCACCCTTTTTCCCAACCCGAACCTGACCCGACTTGATTTCCAACCCGATGAGGTTCAACCAGACCTGACCCGAGAACCCTTTTTCTTCCAACCTGAACCCGACCCGACCCGAGTTCAACCCGACCAACCCGAGTTTTTAAGCTTACAAAAAAAAATGATAAAAAATGTCGGATTTCACTCTTGTCAGGTGGCCCAAATCCTCAACCCAAACCCTACCCGAACTCAACCCGGGTTGGGAAAACTCGACCCTAACACGACCCTACCTGACTAGACTTTTATTGTTTTTTTTTTTCCGGGTTCAGCCCGACCCGAGTTGCACCCTTAGGGATACTTATTGTCTCCTCTTTACTCATGACCTATGCAGGACTAAAGTACTTTTAGCCTTCCCATAAGCATTAATTTCTACAACTCCTTCAAACCAAGGTTGCCAGATCGGGAATCGAAAGCGGGAATCAAAACGGGAATCGAAAGCGGGAATCAAAACGGGAATCGAAAGCAGGAATCAAAACGGGAATCGAAAG
The DNA here is from genome assembly GCF_043159265.1 of Tasmannia lanceolata. Taxonomy (NCBI): domain Eukaryota; kingdom Viridiplantae; phylum Streptophyta; class Magnoliopsida; order Canellales; family Winteraceae; genus Tasmannia; species Tasmannia lanceolata. The sequence continues at coordinate 15,530,524 of NW_027518714.1, read as the reverse complement.
CGGGAATGGAAGGCTCCCAAGAAAAAATCTTACTCAAGGTTGCCAGAGCGGGAATCGAAAGTGGGAATCGAAACGGGAATCGAAGCGGGAATCGAAGGCTCCCAGGGAAGAATCCTGCTTCCATGCTTCAAACACATGTTCCAAAGAAAAGAACATTTTATTTTCAAAAACGACTTTCAAAAGAGGGATGCAAGGGCTAAAGAAGGGTTCTTGAATAGATCACGTCATTAAGTGCAACTGAATTCAGTTTCTCGATTTTAAAAATGACGTGGATCTATTCAAGGGCCCTTCTCCCACCCTTGCATAAAGAGGGCCCTTGCATCTATCATTCCTCATTTCAAATTACATTCATTTTTAAAATCTCCAACATAATTCCTACACGGTTGGATGTTGATAACTTTTCCCAACGGAAGAACAAGACAGGTTTTCTACTACTTTTAGTCTCTGTCATCCTGCTTAATTAAATTCAAGGGATTTATACTACTAAGACCTTAACCTGTAAAATATATTAATTCCAAGTACTCGTTGTGCAACATTTGGCCAAAAAATAAAATAAAATAAAACCAATAAGCCCGTATAAGGAAAAAAGATTTTAGGCAAACAGTCAATGACTTAAACTAGAGCAAAATGAAGGGCTTTTTCACCACCAAAAAATTGCTTTAGTATTTATATTTCTTTTAAAAATAGGATTTGCTAGCGTCCATGGCAAAAGGTATTTCGCGGATGGTCTATTGCATGTCAGAGTACCCACAGATGTTCACTTTTCAGCAGATTTTGTCATCATTCACGAGGTGCGAAATGCCTTTTGCATGGAAGCTACCAAATCCCATTTAAAAATATTTTCTAAAACATTAGACTTATTGGCCATTTGATTTCCAAAGGGTACGTGGCTTTTGGTAATCCGAAACCGGATTTTTATAAAGTGGGCACCTTGTTTTGTTTACTTCTTACTTCTTTGGACTACCCACCATAACTGATTTATTATGCGGCAACACGAGTGCTCAGAGATGCGACAAAGTACCATGCAAAGCACCATGCAAAGCGAAGAGTGGCACCCCATCTCTCACGCATCACCTCTTATGTGTCAATACTCTCCCTGGTTTTTAGCCTATAAATACCACCCCCATCTCAACACTCTCCTCACACCATCATCCCTTCTATCAATGGCTACTTCTTTGTTTCCACTTATTGCTATCTGCTTCCTCCTCTTCAATGGCTCTCTAGGCCAGATAGAGCAGACAAGAGAAAGGGAAGGGCAGCAAAGACGACTGAGAGAGCAAAGCGAGTGCAGGATCCAGAGTCTGAGCGCTCTCGAACCCAACAGGCAAGTTGAGGCCGAGGCCGGCCTTACAGAGCATTGGGACGAAAATAACGAGCAGTTCCAATGCGCGGGTGTGGCTGCCACTCGATATACCATCCAACCCAAAGGCCTCCTCTTGCCCTTTTTCTCCAATGCCCCACAACTCTCCTATATTGTTCAAGGCACGTCTACTATATATCTCTTAAACATTAATCTTTTTTCTCTATTGTTATGATCCTTAAGAATAATGTAGAAATAACTCTGACCCTTAATTAAAAATATGTTTATATTGATGTAGGTAGGGGAATCAGTGGACCGGTCATACCTGGATGCCCTGAATCATTCCAACAGTTTGAACAATCTAGACAGTCAGAACAAGAACGGGGCCAGAGATACAGCGACCAACACCAGAGGATCCAACATTTCCGAGAGGGAGACATCCTCGCCTTTCCCGCCGGAGTCTCTCACTGGTGCTACAACGACGGCGAGGAACCCGTCGTTGTCGTCGTCGTCCATGACACCAGTAGCAATGCCAACCAGCTCGATCAAAATCTCAGAGTAATTAACCCAAATTAAGACATCCTTTTATTATTAATAGTAGTAGAACCCCATGTGCAATGTCATCTTCATATGGTATCAGACCCACACCATAGGATTATCCAAAAAATCATTTCTATAGTATGATCCTATTCCTAGCCCTCCCATCAATAGAGGAACTGCATATTATGAAAACCTCAGTAGATCGAAGGGCTGAGATGATCCTATGGAAATAATTTTGGGGAACAAGCTATTTACTTTGTCGCCCACTGTATAGTAAATATAAAAATATAATAATAATGGATTATACTATCTTACACCATATAAAACTTCCAAACTCTACAACCTAAATCTTTTTGAGTAATTGGTTTGTTTCATGAGCAAAAGAGACTGATTATTGTTTTGATTAATCTGATGAATTGATGAAGAGATTCCAACTAGCCGGTAACGAACGATATCAAAGCGAGAAATCCCAACAGTACAAACGCGAGCCTTCCCGCCGAGAGAGCTCAGGTAATGACAATATCTTAAGCGGGTTGGACGAACAGACCATATCGGAGGCCTTCGACGTGCCCCTAGACACTGCAAGGAAACTCCAAAACAGGGATGACAAGAGGGGCAATATCGTCCGTGTTGAAAATGGGCTTAGAGTTGCAAGACCACCAAGAAGCCAAGAGGAAGAAGACAGGAGGAGTCGTCAAAATGGGTTAGAAGAGACCTTTTGCAATAGAAGGCTTAGGGAGAACATTGCGGACCCCACCCGTGCTGAAGTGTACTCTTCTCAAGGTGGACGTCTCGCCACCCTCAACAGCCACAAGCTCCCCATTCTCCGAAATCTTCAGATGAGTGCTGAGAGAGGAGTTCTCTACAGGGTAAGTTATTTATTAAGCGCACAAACCCATCTTGTCTTTTCTACAGTAACCTCTGACATCTCTTTAAATAATAAAAGAAGACAAGATGGGTTAGTGCAATTTTCAATACATGGTTGTGGCAATATTAGAAACCTTATTATATCTAAGTAGTATGGCTTGTTCTTGAAAATGACAATTATGTCCCACCGACATTGACCAAAATGCCCTCAATGTGTGCAGAATGCTCTTGTTGCACCTCACTGGAACATGAACGCCCACAGTGTGGTGTATGTGACCAGAGGAAATGGGCGAATCCAGATAGTTGGAAACCAGGGGAACACAGTGTTTGATGGTGAACTCCATCAAGGTCAGCTTCTGATCGTCCCACAGATGTTCGCGGTCGTGAAACAGGCTGGAAATGATGGGTTCGAGTGGGTCGCCTTCAAGACCAACGACAATGCCATGACCAATCCGATCGTCGGAAAGACCTCGGCTCTCCGAGGTATGCCGGAAGAAGTGATAATGAATTCTTATAGGATCTCAAGAGATGAAGCAAGGAGATTAAAGTACAACAGAGATCATGAGATGCAGATCCTTTCTCCAAGCCGCCGCTCTTCATCCCAAGGAAGGGCTTCTGCGTGATGAAAACGGAAATCTAGTTTTTTTTAGTTTCTGTTTGCGAGGCTAGACTAGTGTGAGAATGTTATGAGAGTAAATAAAGCCTTTCCTCTGTGTACTTAGGCTACCTTCTATCTATAATAAAACAGACTTTTGCTTGCTACATCCTATCCTATGTATAATTTTTTCTCTTTTCCTTTGGTATACATCTCTTCCTACTTACACAAAACCCCTCTTTTAATTTATCCGTCTCGTGTGTAAAATAAGACAAAACTAATGGTTTCTTAACTGTCGTCAATGTTTGCATGATTGCCGCTTCCGGACCTGGGGAAGCTGAAAAATTATGTTCCAGAGATGCTTGCAATTGAGAACATTGAAGCCGGGAAGTTCGATGCGAAGATGGCCAGGCAGGCTCTTTATTCGTCATCCGATGAGCTTCATGTGGTGGCCCACCCGATCAAAACATGATGTGGAAAATGGTAGACCCACACTAATGCACAGGTTTGGTTTAGAGATGGTTGGCCAGACTTAGATTTGATAACATCTTCAAGTAAAATCAACTATGTTCTATATTGATCCATTTTCAAATATTTCATTTTCATCTCTGATTTGGCCAGCACTTCGAATTTATTGCCGACACACGTGTGGCATCGTGTTCGACACGACCCCCGTGTCCACACGTGTCGACACTCCTTTAGACACTTTTAGATGTGTTGTTAGAAGTGTAAGCAACTTTATATGTATGTGTGTATGAGTGTGACACTATTTCTAGTTTTTTAGGGGTTTCCATGTCAGATACCTCGGATCCGTGTTGAAACTCGGTCGAAACACAAATCATGAGTATATGTACTATCTATTTTAGATGTGTCTCAATTTCTAAACGGTTGGAGAATGCTGAAAAGGCCTTTGAGGTAATGAATTGTAATAGAAATGAAAACAGGGTGAAATATGCCACCTATATGTTAGAAGGGAGAGCTCTTCATTGATGGAAGGGAATCCAAAGAAAATATGAGCACCATCGGGGACCTTTTACTTGGGCGACGTTTCGCACCGAGTTTCTTGCGAGATTCTTTCCTCGCAGCACTCTGTACCGCATGCATCAGGAATTTACCCAGTTGGTGCAAGGAGATATGACTGTGGATGACTATGAGGCGGAGTTTGATAGGCTAGCTCGTTTCGTACCTTCTTTGGTACCTGATGACGAAGCCAAGAGAAATAAATTTGAATTTGGATTAGCAATGTATCTAAAGAAGAGGATAGTCGGATCTACGGCCCCTGAATCTTATGAAAATTTAGTAGAAAGGACAAAGAAACTTGAAGCAGTTCATCAGGAAGCTAGAGCCTATGCTCAAGCTAATCAGAAGAAAGGAAATAGAGAAGGTGAAAATAAAGGACAAGCTCCTAGGGGATCAGCCCCGAGTCAGCAACCGCCCAAACTTCCTGCTTTCAAAGAGCCTAGAGGAAAGCAAGGAAATCGTGGGGGCTATCAGAAGAAGTCAGCATCGAATAGACCAGTTGCCCCTAAATGTGAACGTTGTGGAAAGAACCACCCTACTGAGACTTGTCGGTGGAATACTGGGGCTTGTTTCCAATGTGGCGAGATAGGCCACAGAATTGCAGAGTGTCCTCATCCAGTAGGAGATGCCCAATCTGTTCAGGGGACGCCAACTGTTCGAGCTCAGACAGTTCAGACTCAGACTATTCAGAGTAGAGCTGCACCTGTTAATTCTCAAGGGCAGCAAAGGAATGAAAGACCTCCTGTTCCAGCTCGAGTTTATGTTCTCACTCATCAGGATGCTCAGGCTGTTGGCACAGTAGTATCAGGTACTTTGCCTATAGCATCCTCTTATGATTATGCATTATTTGATTCTGGTGCGACACACTCATTTGTTTCATCTGCTTTTGCTACACTACACTGTTTACCTACTTCACCTCTTGATTATGATGTGTGTGTTAGCACCCCAATAGGAAAAGAAATTTTGACTAACCGAATTTGTAAGATGTGTCCTGTCAGAATTGGAAATAGGGAACTGTTAGCAGAACTTATATTGCTAGATATGTCTGATTTCGATGTGATTTTGGGTATGGACTGGTTGTCTACCCATTATGCTTTAGTAGATTGCTATAAGAAGGTAGTAAATTTTGAAATACTGGGAGAAGAGAAGTTTTGTTTTGAAGGGAGTGGAGCTCACTCAACTCCTATGGTTTTGTCTGCTATGCAAGCTTGTCGACTTCTAATACAAGGTTGTGAAGCTTTCTTGGCCTCAGTAGTCGAGGTCAATGATAATGAAATGAAGATTGAGAATATCCCTGTGGTTAGGGAGTTTCCAGATGTGTTTCCTGAAGACCTTCCAGGTCTGCCTCCGAATAGAGAAGTTGAATTTTCTGTTGACCTCGCTCCTGGAACGGTGTCTATTTCTAATGTCGTATGGCACCCTTAGAAATGAAAGAATTGAAGACTCAATTGGAAGAACTCTTAGAGAAGGGTTTTGTGTGACCCAGTGTTTCACCTTGGGGAGCACCAGTGTTATTCATTAAGAAGAAAGATGGAAGTATGAGATTATGTATAGATTACAGGGAATTGAACAAGGTTACTATAAAGAATAAATATCCGCTTCCGCGAATAGATGATTTGTTTGATCAATTGCAAGGGGCATGTGTATTTTTCAAGATCGATCTTCGATCGGGATATCATCAGTTGAGAATCAAATCAGAAGACATTTCGAAAACGGCCTTCCGAACTCGGTATGGCCATTATGAGTTTCTTGTTATGCCATTTGGTTTAACCAATGCCCCGGTAGCTTTTATGGATCTAATGAACAGGATATTCAAACCTTTATTAGACCAGTTCGTAGTTGTGTTCATTGACGACATTATGATATATTCTAGATGTCAGTATGACCACGAGCATCATTTGAGAGTTGTTTTAGAAATTTTAAGAAAAGAGAAGCTTTATGAAAAACTGAAGAAATGTGAATTCTGGCTTGACTCGATCTCCTTTTTGGGTCATGTGGTCTCAAAGACGGTGTCTCAGTAGACCCAAAGAAGATTGAGGCAGTAACATTGTGGAATAGGCTTGGATATCCTACATCCACAAACCAATTGGCTTTGTAGCTCAGATTCAGGTCAAAGCATTTGATTTGAATTTCTCTTTTCTGGACTAAGCTCCTTGATTCGAATCCTAATAATATTTTTCGAGTTGAATTTATGATATTTTTAGCTCAGTTGTGCATTGAATGTATCATATTTTCATTTCTTTTTTATTTGGATCTGAATCAAATTCTTTAATTGAATTCGTTATATTGAGGGTTCATGTCACATTATAATTAGAAATTAAGACAAGGCTTTTGGTTGGGTAAAAAAAGAGATAAAAATGATCTAGTTTAAACATTGAAACTTGGCAAATGTAGATGTCATTAGGTGATATTGTGCTATTCTGAAAAGGGAGTTAGCTCATGCTATTATTTTTCATCACTTCCCAAAGTTCTGTTCATAAATCATATGATTCTCTTTCTAAACGGCTCCTGACCCCATTTTTATAAGGTTGTACCACCCAGCCCCAATGCTTGAACTTGTTTTAACTTCTTGAAATGGGTGTCATTACCAAAAATCAAGCTAAGGATTAATTGCTTAGAAATGAGTGTCGTTACCAAAATGAAGCTTGTGAATTTTCTTTGAAATGGGTGTTAATACCAAATGAACTTAAGATTAATTTCATTGAAAATGGTAAAGGGTGCTATTATCATCAATGGAGTAAAGTCCATTTAAACACCTTTTAAAAGGCTGCTCATTTTGGGAAGCAATTAGATTGACCGATTATAACACCTTCACTAAAGTTAAATTTGGCTTTGAATAGAATCTTCCACTAGTGGGTAGGATGTATTAGGAAGCTCTATCATTTCAAGATTTAATCTTGGTAGGTTTCCTCCTATGGATTTTCAGCTAGTAGAGAATAAGGTAGCATCTACATTTCAAAAAGGAAAAAGGGAAGGTCAATAATTCCTTGTTTCAAAATTGCTTGCATAACAAAAGAAAAGGCATGTGAGCCTCATCGTTTTGGACAGTTCCTATGGGGACATTTTGGGTTATCGTATCTATAGAAAGGAGCTGCTTCATAGGCTTATGGGAGGTCCTTGCTTCCATAGTTAGATGGGATTCCATTCTTATTAGAGGAAGAAAAGAAAGGTATTTTGTTTGTGAGAAGAGGTATGGGTTTGAAGGAAGAAATTTGCTTCTTGTTTTTTCTTCTGTCTCTTGTTCTTATTAGCTATGGATTTGAAGGAGCAACAAGTAGTCTATCTAAAGAAGAATACATGGAGGTGGAGAGACAATTCAAGATTCTAAACAAACCAGCAGTTAAGACTATTAAGGTATTTATATTTTCTTTGATCCTAAGCCTCTATCTGGTAGGAATACCTCCTATTGCATAGTGGGTCCTACATTCAGGTGATCCAAACCGTCCATCTGATAAGCGCTATTATGGGTCTGCTGTAATGGTCCAATGTGTATTTTTGCTCGTTGAACGTTGGAGGTTTTCTGCTTTCTCCCATCAAAAATATTTTGTTTGATTGATAGTGTATCAGGCGATTAGAGATCATCATAAGGCTTAAAAAAATACAGGACGTAGGGGCCTATACGTAGCAATGAGTATGTTGGCATTGCATTACAGAAGTGGCGGAGGGTAAGATCTAATGAAGGATATTTCCTCTTGTGGGTCCCTCCTCTGATTGATCCAAGGCGTCCATTTAATAGCCCTTACCCCAAACTTTGGGCCAAAATCTTGAACACAGTCACTTAAATCATTCATCTAATATGATTTATAAATACATAAGTGATATTTGTATGTTACATACAAAAATTGATGGGAGTCTGTACTATTTGCAGACAGAATTTGGACAAATCTTTGATTGTGTTGATACCAAAATAACAGCCACAAGTTTCAACTGGGTACTTCGCTAAAGGAAATTCTTGGAGTAGCGCTTAAGGTAGGTGATCCTACCCTATGTCAGTGTATTACGTATATTTGCATATATTTAGATTTGTTGCAAGCTTTTATTACAGTTCATTTTATGGAACTTGTTTTGAAAAGGTTTCTCACTGATATCTTTTAGCATGTCATACTAAATGGTTGAATTGTCATTATCCATGAAATGTTTTTAGTCCGAACATGCCTCCTTATTTATACAAAAAGAGTTTTGTGACTAACATGTTTTTGGAAACTCAAATTCATGAAACACTATTGAAAAGCATTCTATATATGATATGGTTTCAATGGTTTGGAACGGGGGAGCCCCCAATGGGTTGAAACGTCTTCAAAATTTATGGCACGGTATTGAAAACATTAAATTGCTTTTCTCTATATTTGTATACAGTCTTCGTATGGAATGGATTCCGCCAGTAAGGTTGATCTCTGGTGGGGATCTAGTGCCCAACCTGCCAGTGGGTGAGTACACTGGACATGATCACGTAGACCGGTCAAATTTTATCTACCCGTAAGGTTGATCTCGGGCGGCCAGTAGGGAGTCCTCTGGCTATTGATAATATTACATTGCGCGCTTTAGGACCTGTGAGTCTTGCGAACGAGTGTTCGCCGCGAACGAGTGTTCGCCTTGGGTTACGCTACTTGCCAATAAGGTTGGAAATTGGCCACAGAGAAGACTGTTAAGTATTTGATTTCCAAGTGGAAAAAAATGCAAAACCAAGTGTTTGAAAATGTATATTCTTTGTCAATGATTTCAAAGTGGAAAACTGCATAACCGAGTGGTTGGAACTGTTGTTGTAAAAACATGTATTTTTCTTATATAGCTTATGTAGAAATGATTTTCTTGATTCTTATCAATTTCTTCATTGGCTAAATTTTATAGCATGTTACCTATTTTCCGCACCAGCATTGTTTTTGTTTTCCTATTAGCTGGCTTGGATTTGGAAAACCGGCTGGGCTGTTAGCTCATTATGTGGTTTAACAATTTTCAGATACAGAGGAGCGACAGTAGACTTGCTGAGATCAGGCACTTGGATTGGAGCTTAGGAAATTTCTTGCTTTCTTTCATTATTCGAGTTAGAGACTTTTGTTACTTTATTAAGGTGATTGTCATCTAATAAGAATTGTTTGGATTTAGACTTACGGACCTAATCTATATTTGTATTTCATTTGAGCTCTAATTGAGACTAAAATTTCCGCATTTATTAGTTACTCTGAATGTTGAGAATAGTTGATTGTAAAGGAGCCTTGCATGCTTGAGGGGGCAACCCTATGGGCATGCGGCGGCTGTCACGTGCGCCTTACCTCGAATTCTGGGTTTGGGGTGTGACAAGGTAGTTACATCATCTTTTTCTCAATTACCATTTTCACTTTTATATTAACAGTTCCTCTATCTATTGAATTTTAGGCCTTGCTGTCATTGTGCTGAACTAAAAATCAGTGTAGCTTATTTCTATTATGTTGAAATGAAAAATCTGTGTATTTCATTGGTATTGTGCTGAATTAAGAGTTCTTGTAGTTCATGTTCATCATGTTCAACTGTATGCTCTTGTAAATCATTTACATTGTGTTGAGTTGAAACTTTTTGTACCTTATTTATGTGTGCTGAATTATTGGCTGAAGGTCGTTGTGTGAGCTCATGAATTCTGCCTGTCTAGTTCACTAGATGATTATATTGTCAGTGATTCCATTAATTGGTCTCATTGTGTTGACTATGCTAGTTTAGTTTTTGTGAACCCTAGTAATTCATAGAGAAATCATCCATAGAGGACTCGCTTAGTCCAAGTAGCTGTCTCCTCGTTTATTTTCAAGACTTGCCCAGTCTTTTGTATATCCCTTAAGCATTAGGAGCCTTTTTCATTATAAGGGCGATGAAGGCGCTAGCCCAAGCCCATCCTTAGGGGACTTGCTCAGTCCAAGTAGCATACCCCTCCTTTGTATAGTAGACTTGCCTAGTCTTTTAGACGCCTTTTAGATATTAGAACCCTTCTCATTGCAAAGGCTATGATGGCGCTAGCTGGAGCCTCCCCTTTTAGAAGACATACTTTGTCTCAATAGGTTGTTTCCCTCTTCAGAAGGCAAGCTTTTTCTTGTTTAGAAATTTTTTCCTTTTTTAGGAGATCTTCTTGGTCCCATTAATAAGTTGTACTCCCTTTATTAAAGAAAGATTAATCAAGTTTTGGATATTCTTACCTTGGTTATCATTGTAAGGGCGATGAAGGAGTCATCCCAAGCCCCTCTTTTAGGAGAAATTGTTTAAGTCCTGTAGCATCCATTTCTCTTCTTTTTAGAAGACTTTCCAAGTCTTTCAGATATCCATTTAGACATGTTTTATCTGATTGGCGTTTCATTTGTTTGTGATCATGCTAGTTTACTTGTTTGTGACCACGCTGGTGTACCTGTTTGTGAGCGCGCTAGTTTACTTGTTTGTGAATCACACCTGTTTACTTGTAAGCATCTTTATCTCGGAATATATTTCGAACTACATTGGCTTGATCATCTTCCACGAGGTACGTAGTGCAGCTTGGGATCCATATCCCAAGTCCAGCCAAACTTTTTGTAAATAGTGTTTTAAACCTTCTTCAAAAACCTTCAAAATCTTGTTTTCAAAAGATCTTCCCCTAGGGTTAGGAGTTTCTTTTGATATGGTGTTTGATTGTTTGTTTGTTGTGTGCTTGTTTTAGAGTTAGGGGTCTGTCCTAGAGTTATAGGAGCGCCTCCGTTCGGTCAGTTGGCGATTTACATCGCCGACTAATGACTAGGTCTTGAATACGTTAGTGATCCCTTTGTTTTCCTTAGGAAACACATCCTAGTTACACATAGGTTGTAGGAACCACCTGCATTAGCTTAGGGCTAATCTGTATTTAGTTAGGGCATATAGGGTGTCCTAAAATCCACAATCCACTGTAATTTAAATAATTGCATAAAAAGATGTAATAACTAATCCGGTCTTTTAGGTCGTGTCTAGGATAGAGGTTTAGATGTCCTAGGCATCATAGCTTAGAATAGGCGCGAAGAACTACGTTGCCTTGATTCTCGTGGAGGCGGAGATACGTAGGCTTCTTTGGAGTCATCTTTGCTCTCAGAGTCGTCTTTGCTGCCCTTCCCTTCCTCTTCTTTGCTCCACCTGGCCTAGAGACCCATTGAAGAGGAGGAAGCAGATAGCAAGAAGAGGAAAGAAAGAAGTAGCCATTTGATAAAAGAGATTATAGAGATGATGGTGTGAAGAGAGTGTTGAGAAGGCTGGGTATTTAAAGGCTAAAAACTAGGGTGAGGTATTGACACATAAGAGGTGGTGGGTGAGAGATGGAGTGCCACTCTTCTCTGTGCATGGCTCCTCGCCCCAACCGTGAGCACTCTGGTTGCCGCATTACAAATTCCAGAGAAGAATCCAAAACAAGGTGCCACTCCTATTTCTCCCGAGGCTGAGCATGTGTCATGCTTGAGCTCGGGTCATGGATTGAGATCCTATGAATAACCTGGGCTTGGGCCTAAGCGTGCTTAGGCTTAGTCCTGGGTCAAGTGTAGGCTTGGGCTCTAGATGGACCATATAAAGTGTGGGCTTGCACTTGGTCTATGGCCGAGAATGGTCCTGGACTTTGAGTACATAGATAAAGGTTATCTAAAGACACATGTCAATATGAAGATCATTGTGCTAACATTGTGCTTAATAATGTAGGCACCTAGATGTGTAACACCAAGATTTTAATGTTATCTCGACCCTTCTTGGTGTCAGTGATCAACCGATTGCTGTCAGGATGCAGTCCAAAACCAGCTAGGTTGTTTTTATGTGTGTGTGTGAGAGAGAGAGAGATCATACCCACTCAGTACATATGATCGTACCATTCGATAAAGATCAACACAGATCATGATCAACGACCTAGTTTCAATCTAAAAAATTTTAACTGCCCCAATCGCTCTTCTTCATCATTTACGTGTGAAGTCCAAAGTTTGCCAAAAAGCAGTACTAGAGCACCCAGCCCACGCCCGGCATGCAAATGGTGAGTCCTATTGCCTGACACTTGTAGAATGACATCTGCTTTAAATGTAGGAAAGAAGAGCGGAGGCATACTTACTTGTGCGACTCGGGTCGGGTTGAAGCCAACCTCAACCCGACTAGATGCACCCTTTTTTCCAACCCGAACCTGACCCGACCCGATTTCCAACCCGATGAGGTTCAACCTGACCCGACCCCAGAACCCCCTTTTTTTTTCCAACCTGAACCCGACCCGAGTTGAACTCGACCAACCTGAGTTTTTAAGCTTACAAAAAAAATGATAAAAAATGTCGGATTCCACTCGGGTCGGGTGGCCCAAATCCTCAACTCAAACCCTATCCAAACTCAACTCGGGTTGGGAAAACTCGACCCGAACACGATCCTACCTGACTCGACTTTTATTATTATTTTTTTTTTCGGGTTTAACCCGACCCGAGTTGCACCCCTAGGGATACTTATTGTCTCCTCTTTACTCATGACCTATGCAGGACTAAAGTACTTTTAGCCTTTCCATAAGCATTAATTTCTACAACTCCTTCAAACACATGTTCCTAAGAAAAGAACTTTTTATTTTCAAAAACTACTTTCAAAAGAGAGATGCAAGGGCTAAAGAAGGGCTCTTGCATAGATCACGTCATTAAGTGCAACTGAATTCAGTTTCTCAACCGATTTTAAAAATGACATGGATCTATTCAAGGGCCCTTCTCCCACCTTGCATAAAGAGGACCCTTGCATCTATCATTCCTCCTTTCAAATTACATTCATTTTTTAAATCTCCAACATAATTCCTACACATTTGATGGTAAATACGAAGACAGGTTGGGTGTTGATAACTTTTCCCAACAGACAAACTAGACAGGTTTTCCCACCGGGCACCTTCCTATTAACAAGCCAACACTTAATTACCAAAGAAATGAAAACCAAGCGAATCGAGGCACCGATAAAAGAAAAAAGAAAAAAGAGAATCCTTCAGTGTCTATTTGTTCGGTGTTATTTTGATCGTCCAACGTAGATTTTATATCAATCATCTAACCATCCACTTGTCTTTATGACAAAAATAGATGGAATATTTTTAGTAGACTCTTACTTTTCGTCTCTGTCATCTGCTTAATTAAATTCAAGGGATTTATACTACTAAGACCTGTACCTGTAAAATATATTAATTCCGAGTACTCGTTGTGCAACATTTGGCCAAAAAATAAAATAAAATAACCCGTACAAGGAAAAATGATTTTAGGCAAACAGTCAATGACTTAAACTAGCGTCCATGGCAAAAGGCCACACAGGCTAACTTTTCAAAAGATTTTGTGGTCATTCACGAGGTGGCTGCTCTGACATGCAACAAACCATCCGTGAAATGCCGCGAAATGCCTTTAGCCATGGACGCTAGCAAATCCCATTTAAAAACATTTTCTTTATTGGCCATTTGATCATTTCCAAAGGGTGAGTTTGTTCGCAAACAAGGGTAGCTTTTGGTAATCCTCTACCAACTGTGAGTGGCATCCGAAACCGGATTTTTATAAAGTGGGCACCTTGTTTTGTTTACTTCTTACTTCTTTGGACTACCCACCATAACTGATTTATCATGCGGCAACACGAGTGCTCAGAGATGCGACAAAGTACCATGCAAAGCACCATGCAAAGCGAAGAGTGGCACCCCATCTCTCACGCATCACCTCTTATGTGTCAATACTCTCCCTGGTTTTTAGCCTATAAATACCACCCCCATCTCAACACTCTCCTCACACCATCATCCCTTCTATCAATGGCTACTTCTTTGTTTCCACTTATTGCTATCTCCTTCCTCCTCATCAATGGCTCTCTAGGCCAGATAGAGCAGACAAGAGAAAGGGAAGGGCAGCAAAGACGACTGAGAGAACAAAGCGAGTGCAGGATCCAGAGTCTGAGTGCTCTCGAACCCAACAGGCAAGTTGAGGCCGAGGCCGGCCTTACAGAGCATTGGGACGAAAATAACGAGCAGTTCCAATGCGCGGGTGTGGCTGCCACTCGATATACCATCCAACCCAAAGGCCTCCTCTTGCCCTTTTTCTCCAATGCCCCACAACTCTCCTATATTGTTCAAGGCACGTCTACTATATATCTCTTAAACATTAATCTTTTTTCTCTATTGTTATGATCCTTAAGAATAATGTAGAAATAACTCTGACCCTTAATTAAAAATATGTTTATATTGATGTAGGTAGGGGAATCAGTGGACCGGTCATACCTGGATGCCCTGAATCATTCCAACAGTTTGAACAATCTAGACAGTCAGAACAAGAACGGGGCCAGAGATACAGCGACCAACACCAGAGGATCCAACATTTCCGAGAGGGAGACATCCTCGCCTTTCCCGCCGGAGTCTCTCACTGGTGCTACAACGACGGTGAGGAACCCGTCGTTGTCGTCGTCGTCCATGACACCAGTAGCAATGCCAACCAGCTCGATCAAAATCTCAGAGTAATTAACCCAAATTAAGACATCCTTTTATTATTAATAGTAGTAGAACCCCATGTGCAATGTCATCTTCATATGGTATCAGACCCACACCATAGGATTATCCAAAAAATCATTTCTATAGTATGATCCTATTCCTAGCCCTCCCATCAATAGAGGAACTGCATATTATGAAAACCTCAGTAGATCGAAGGGCTGAGATGATCCTATGGAAATAATTTTGGGGAACAAGCTATTTACTTTGTCGCCCACTGTATAGTAAATATAAAAATATAATAATAATGGATTATACTATCTTAAACCTTATAAAACTTCCAAACTCTACAACTTAAATCTTTTTGAGTAATTGGTTTGTTTCATGAGCAAAAGAGACTGATTATTGTTTTGATTAATCTGATGAATTGATGAAGAGATTCCAACTAGCCGGTAACGAACGATATCAAAGCGAGAAATCCCAACAGTACAAACGCGAGCCTTCCCGCCGAGAGAGCTCAGGTAATGACAATATCTTAAGCGGGTTGGACGAACAGACCATATCGGAGGCCTTCGACGTGCCCCTAGACACTGCAAGGAAACTCCAAAACAGGGATGACAAGAGGGGCAATATCGTCCGTGTTGAAAATGGGCTTAGAGTTGCAAGACCACCAAGAAGCCAAGAGGAAGAAGAAAGGAGGAGTCGTGAAAACGGGTTAGAAGAGACATTTTGCAATAGAAGGCTCAGGGAGAACATTGCGGACCCCACCCGTGCTGACGTGTTCTCTTCTCAAGGTGGACGTCTCGCCACCCTCAACAGCCACAAGCTCCCCATTCTCCGAAATCTTCAGATGAGTGCTGAGAGAGGAGTTCTCTACAGGGTAAGTTATTTATTAAGCGCACAAACCCATCTTGTCTTTTCTACAGTAACCTCTGACATCTCTTTAAATAATAAAAGAAGACAAGATGGGTTAGTGCAATTTTCAATACATGGTTGTGGCAATATTAGAAACCTTATTATATCTAAGTAGTATGGCTTGTTCTTGAAAATGACAATTATGTCCCACCCACATTGACCAAAATGCCCTCAATGTGTGCAGAATGCTCTTGTTGCACCTCACTGGAACATGAACGCCCACAGTGTGGTGTATGTGACCAGAGGAAATGGGCGAATCCAGATAGTTGGAAACCAGGGGAACACAGTGTTTGATGGTGAACTCCATCAAGGTCAGCTTCTGATCGTCCCACAGATGTTCGCGGTCGTGAAACAGGCTGGAAATGATGGGTTCGAGTGGGTCGCCTTCAAGACCAACGACAATGCCATGACCAATCCGATCGTCGGAAAGACCTCGGCTCTCCGAGGTATGCCGGAAGAAGTGATAATGAATTCTTATAGGATCTCAAGAGATGAAGCAAGGAGATTAAAGTACAACAGAGATCATGAGATGCAGATCCTTTCTCCAAGCCGCCGCTCTTCTGCGTGATGAAAACGGAAATCTAGTTTTTTTTAGTTTCTGTTTGCGAGGCTAGACTAGTGTGAGAATGTTATGAGAGTAAATAAAGCCTTTCCTGTGTGTACTTAGGCTACCTTCTATCTATAATAAAACAGACTTTTGCTTGCTACATCCTATCCTATGTATAATTTTTTCTCTTTTCCTTTGGTATACATCTCTTCCTACTTACACAGAACCCCTCTTTTAATTTATCCGTCTCGTGTGTAAAATAAGACAAAACTAATGGTTTCTTAACTGTCGTGCCCACCCGATCAAAACATGATGTGCAAAATGGCAGACCCACATTAATGCAGAGGCTTGGTTTAGAGATGGTTGGCCAGACTTAGATTTGATAACATCTTCAAGTAAAATCAACTATGTTCTATATTGTTCATTTTTCAAATATTTCATTTTCATCTATGATTGGCCAACACTTCGAATTTATTGCCAACACATGTGTGGTATCGTGTTCAACACGACACCCGTGTCCACACGTGTCGACACTCCTTTAGATACTTTTAGATGTGTTGTTAGAAGTGTAAGCAACTTTATATGCATGTGTGTATGAGTGTGACACTATTTCTAGTTTTTTAGGGGTTTCCATGTCAGATACCTCGGATCCGTGTTGAAACTCGGTCGAAACACAAATCATGAGTATATGTACTATCTATTTTAGATGTGTCTCCGTTTCTAAACGGTTGGAGAATGCTGAAAAGACCTTTGAGGTAATGAATTGTAATAGAAATGAAGACAGGGTGAAATATGCCACCTATATGTTAGAAGGGAGAGCTCGTCATTGGTGGAAGGGAATCCAAAGAAAATATGAGCACCATCGGGGACCTTTCACTTGGGCGACGTTTCGCACCGAGTTTCTTGCGAGATTCTTTCCTCGCAGCACTCTGTACCGCATGCATCAGGAATTTACCCAGTTGGTGCAAGGAGATATGACTGTAGATGACTATGAGGCGGAGTTTGATAGGCTAGCTCGTTTCGTACCTTCTTTGGTACCTGATGACGAAGCCAAGAGAAATAAATTTGAATTTGGATTAGCAATGTATCTAAGAAGGGGATAGTCGGATCTACGGCCCCTGAATCTTATGAAGATTTAGTAGAAAGGACAAAGAAACTTGAAGCAGTTCATCAGGAAGCTAGAGCCTATGCTCAAGCTAATCAGAAGAAAGGAAATAGAGAAGGTGAAAATAAAGGACAAGCTCCTAGGGGATCAGCCCCGAGTCAGCAACCGCCCAAACCTCCTGCTTTCAAAGAGCCTAGAGGAAAGCAAGGAAATCGTGGGGGCTATCAGAAGAAGTCAGCATCGAATAGACCAGTTGCCCCTAAATGTGAACGTTGTGGAAAGAACCACCCTACTGAGACTTGTCGGTGGAATACTGGGGCTTGTTTCCAATCTGGTGAGATAGGCCACAGAATTGCAGAGTGTCCTCATCCAGCAGGAGATGCCCAATCTGTTCAGGGGACACCAACTGTTCGAGCTCAGACAGTTCAGACTCAGACTATTCAGAGTAGAGCTGCACCTGTTAATTCTCAAGGGCAGCAAAGGAATGAAAGACCTCCTGTTCCAGCTCGAGTTTATGTTCTCACTCATCAGGATGCTCAGGCTGTTGGCACAGTAGTATCAGGTACTTTGCCTATAGCATCCTCTTATGGTTATGCATTATTTGATTCTGGTGCGACACACTCATTTGTTTCATCTGCTTTTGCTACACTACACTGTTTACCTACTTCACCTCTTGATTATGATGTGTGTGTTAGCACCCCAATAGGAAAAGAAATTTTGACTAACCGAATTTGTAAGATGTGTCCTGTCAGAATTGGAAATAGGGAACTGTTAGCAGAACTTATATTGCTAGATATGTCTGATTTCGATGTGATTTTGGGTATGGACTGGTTGTCTACCCATTATGCTTTAGTAGATTGCTATAAGAAGGTAGTAAATTTTGAAATACTGGGAGAAGAGAAGTTTTGTTTTGAAGGGACTGGAGCTCACTCAACTTCTATGGTTTTGTCTGCTATGCAAGCTTGTCGACTTCTAATACAAGGTTGTGAAGCTTTCTTGGCCTCAGTAGTCGAGGTCAATGATAATGAAATGAAGATTGAGAATATTCTTGTGGTTAGGGAGTTTCCAGATGTGTTTCCTGAAGACCTTCCAGGTCTGCCTCCGAATAGAGAAGTTGAATTTTCTGTTGACCTCGCTCCTGGAACGGCGTCTATTTCTAAGGTCGTATGGCACCCTTAGAAATGAAAGAATTGAAGACTCAATTGGAAGAACTCTTAGAGAAGGGTTTTGTGCAACCCAGTGTTTCACCATGGGGAGCACCAGTGTTATTCATTAAGAAGAAAGATGGAAGTATGAGATTATGTATAGATTACAGGGAATTGAACAAGGTTACTATAAAGAATAAATATCCGCTTCCGCGGATAGATGATTTGTCTGATCAATTGCAAGGGGCATGTGTATTTTTCAAGATCGATCTTCGATCAGGGTATCATCAGTTGAGAATCAAATCAGAAGACATTCCGAAAACGGCCTTCCGAACTCGGTATGGCCATTATGAGTTTCTTGTTATGCCATTTGGTTTAACCAATGCCCCGGCAGCTTTTATGGATCTAATGAACAGGATATTCAAACCTTTATTAGACCAGTTCGTAGTTGTGTTCATTGACGACATTATGATATATTCTAGGAGTCAGTATGACCACGAGCATCATTTGAGAGTTGTTTTAGAAATTTTAAGAAAAGAGAAGCTTTATGAAAAACTGAAGAAATGTGAATTCTTGCTTGACTTGATCTCCTTTTTGGGTCATGTGGTCTCTAAAGACGGTGTCTCAGTAGACCCAAAGAAGATTGAGGCAGTAACATTGTGGAATAGGCCGAATAATGTTCTTGAAATTCGTAGTTTTTTGGGATTGGCGGGATACTACCGTCGTTTTGTTCAGGACTTTTCACGTTTGGCTGCCCCTTTGACCCGTTTGACACGGAAAGGGACAAAATTTGTTTGGTCTGAAGATTGTGAAAAGAGCTTTCAGGAATTGAAAAAGATGCTAGTTTCTGCTCCCATCCTAATCTTGCCTGTTGGCGGAATGGAATTTGTGATTTACAATGATGCCTCGAAGAAAGGCTTAGGCTGTGTGTTGATGCAGAATGGCAAAGTGATTGCGTATGCTTCACGTCAGTTGAAACCTTATGAAGAGAATTATCTGACTCATGATTTGGAATTGGCAGCGGTGGTGTTTGCCTTGAAAATTTGGAGGCATTATCTGTATGGAGAACCTTGTGAAATCTTCACTGATCATAAGAGTCTGAAGTATATCTTTACTCAGAAAGAATTGAACATGAGACAGAGGCGTTGGCTAGAACTATTGAAAGACTACGATTTGATCATAAGCTATCACCCTAGGAAGGATAATGTGGTAGCTGATGCTTGTAGACACCCCATTTTGACCGAACCCTAAGAGCCTAGTTTGATTAGAAAATCTTTCAAATAGATGATCTAATGTCCCAAATCATACCCTAGTGTAGGTTAAGATCCCAATTAAATCCCTTTAAAATTTCGTCGAAATCCGACGGTTTTTTGCTTTGTCAACGAGTGTAGTAGGTAATGTGGTGTAGTCTAATGTAGCAGAAAGGGGATGGTTTATCCAGTCCGGGGGTAGCCCAGTTAGTGTATTTTTTGCAGTAGGGAGGCTGTCGCAGGTAGCTTAAAGGAATACGAAATTATCTTTTAATTTTCACTAAAAGCTTTTTCTTATGTACCACCTTTTTCAACCGAAACCATGTGAACATTTATAAAAAGAGGTTGTTCGAAGGAAACTGAAGGGGCCCGAAAAATTTGCCCGAATATCTATAAATAGACATTAGCTTGCAAGAGAAGAGAGAGCTCATTTTTTTTAGATCTCGTTTTTTTTAGAAAACCCTAGCAGAGCGAAATCCCCAAATCCTCGAAGTTGAAACCCTAAGTTCTTTTCTTCTCCGATTAAATTCGTATTCTCCGGTAAGCTCCAGTGAACTCCGGTTAGTTCATAATCTCTTCTAAACTTCGATTTCTCCTCTGTTAGTTATTAGGTTCATTGATTCCCTTATTTTTCATCAATTTTTGAATCTATTGCTTCTCAAACCCTATAAGTAAAGCTACAAATGCTAGATCGTCTCCTTCTCTAGCTTCAAATCTTTAGAAACCCTAACTCCATTTGCTATTCTCTCCGATCATTCTTCTCCGATCTCAAACCCTAACTCATTCGAAACCCTAGATCAGTGCTTTTAAACACTAGATCTGATCTTTCTTCATCTAAATCCATTTGTATACTTCTTAAATTCCTCATTTCTTTGGTTGAATCTCATCCTTGCTAAGGATCTAGACCTAGTTGTTCCTTGCCTTCGTTACTCTCATTTTTTTCGATTGTGGAACCCTAACAGGAGAAATCTGTTCAATTTGAGTGAGGCTTGATCGTTTCAGAGTGTTTAAAAAAAAAAAATTTAAAAGAGAGCAAAAAAAAAGAAGGAGATCGAACAAGGAAGAAGTATTGGATTTGCTATTTTCAGGTATTATTTTCATGAATCGTGTAATTTGTTTTGTTACCTGTGTTGATCATACTCATCTTAATAGTTTTGTCTATGTTTTTGAATCATTTTCAGTTTAGAGCTTTGATAGATCAGATGTGTCTCTTATAATTTAGCTAATTATATACGGTTTTAGAAAAAATTCTTGTGAGCATATACTTTATCTAGTTATTTCTTTTGTTAAAAAAAATACATGTGTACAGTAGTGATGAAAACAACTCTGTTTTCTTTCGCCTAATCTAATTTTGCTTGATTTGAAAATTTTGGATGAGTAATCAATTAAAATTTTTTGCTTGGGAAATCCACTAGATGCACTGGTGACTTCTTCATGATATGTTAGTGATCATAATTTTGAGTTCCTAGCTTAGTTTCATGCTCCTATGAAAAGTGCTTGAACTGTATATGTATAGCCTTGATATCATCATATGCATAATATGATTTTTTTAGAGAAAATGATTTGAAATTTAACTACTCTCAAGTTGAATTAATTACACTAGCAGGTTCAGGTAACTAGTTATTGGCGTGCATTTTTTTTATGATGATAAATATGTGTATGAGATAGGATGCTTTAGTTGTAATGTTAATTTTCTGTCAGATTAGAGATTTTTTTTTATGGATGTCTAGGTTACTTCTTTTAACTAATTGAAGGTCAGATGTATGAAGTCCTGTTGATTAAGTCATTTTGGTTTTGTCTTTATTGATTTTATTACTTTAATTTCTTTAAAATTCTGCTAATATAATAATTTACCTTAGCTTTAAATACCTTGGCCTATAAATTACACTTGTTCATAGATAACATGCTAAACCTTTCATTTGATTCATGGATTTAACAAGCTCATGGATTCTTCAGCTGTCTGTCATTTTGAAATATGTCATCAACCTTATCAGTTAAAACAATGATGAACACACTTGTTTGTTGTAGCAAGAAAGATAAGTTGAGCTGTGTGGACCCCGATCCGAGATAGAGGTGAGGGAACGAGTACCCTAACACCCTCTGGATCATCCACGTGAATGGAGAGCTTTGCCAAGGAACTCTCGAAACGGATGCCACCCTCATAGCATAGCACGAGTGGCGATATAAAAAGAAAGAGATATGTCTTGATCCGGAGCCAAGGCTCGAAACCGAGACATACCTAAAATAAACTCAGAGTCGCCATCCATGGATATGCCATGGAACCCTAAAATCAAATCCTCTGCGCAATGGATAACCAGAAATATATATGGGTTCGTGCCTGGTTACAAATGGAGAAGGTCTGAGAGCACCCCCAATTCGTCCGAGTGCAAGCACTTGGTCTCTTATGCCATTTTAATTAACTCCAAAGAAGTTTGAATAAAAATCATGTGAAATGGGAACAATCCTCAGGAGTCGTCTACCTAAGTATGCATTTCCTGAGAATACAAATAATAAGCACACATAAAATAAAATAAAAGATGTGTCACCTAAGCATAGCTAGATTATGAGTGACATACCTAATGTGTGCCTAAGTTCTGATGTGCAAACACATGCAAGCTATAGCTAAAGGTATAAGATCAGTACAAGAAAGTAAGAAAACACATCAAAAGAAATATAATAACTACACAACAAATCCTAAGACTCTAAATGATTAGCCCGAGTCCTCAGATGACCTAGTATTCATCCAAAGAAGCCTACGTATCCCCGCCTCCACGAGAATCAAGGCAACGTAGTTCTTCGCGCCTATTCTAAGCTAGGATGCCTAAGACACCTAGACCTCTATCATAGACTCGATCTAAAAGACCAGACCAGTTATTAAAATTTCTTGTACGATTATTTAAATTCCAGTGAATTGTGGATTTTAGGACACCCTATATGCCCTAACTAAATGCAGATTAGCCCTAGGCTAATGCAGGTGATTCCTACAACCTATGTGTAACTAGGCTGTATTTTCTAAAGAAAACCAAGGGTGAACTAGCGTATCCTACTTTAGTCATCACTCGGCGATGTAGATCGCCGACTGACCAGACGGAGGCGCTCCTATAACTCTAGGACAGACCCCTAACTCTAAAGCAAGTACACAACAAACAAACAAACAAACAACCTATCAAAAAAACTCCTAACTCTGAAACTCTCTATCTAGGAGAAACTCCTAACTATAGAGGAAGATCTTTTGAAAACAAGATTTTAAAGGTTTTTAAAGAAAGTTTAAAACATTATTTACAAAAAATTTGGCTGGACTTGGGATATGGATCCCAAGCTGCACTACGTACCTCGGAAGAGGATCAAGCCAACGTAGTTTGAATCGAACTCTCCTAATTACTACTTCTAAAACACTCAACACTTTAAGCTTTTTTAAGGTTTTTCAAATGTTTTTGATGTTTTAAATTTCTAATGTTTTTTTTTTAGTTTTGAAATATACAATGTTTTTGGATTTAAAACTATTTCTAATGTTTTTGAAAATACAAAGAGTTTTCACCCTTTTGGTCAAAGACCTAAGTGAATATACAAAGCAAAACCCTAGGGTCAAACCCTAGGGCTAACAGGGGAAACCCCTAAACCGAATAAGCTAGCTATCAAAAGATGACGAAATGATCTAAGACCCAAAAGGCAAAGCTCTAATGAGACTGGACAAGACCTAAGCAAAGAAGAACGAAGATAACACTAAGGAGAAACTCCCAACCATTGAAACTAAAGAAAGAGCTCAAATGAGTCAGAGACTCTCTAATGACACTATCAAAGGGATGAACGAGTCAAAGACTTCCTAATAAAAACCACTAAAGAAGATAAATGAGCCGAAGGCTCTCTAACACTACAACTTAAAGGAGCAATGAGTCAAGGACTCTCTAAAAGGAGCTGCTCTAATATAAGGCTAGATAAGCCTTCTAAAAATAGAAACCCTTAAATGAGACAAGGCTTGTTTCCAAATAGGGGCTCCACAAATAAGGCAAGGCATGCCTCCTAGGGGTACACTGTCTATCAAAATCAAGGCAACCTCTCCGAGGGTAGGCTTTAAATGAGGCTTATCTCCAAAGGAGCAAGGCCTAATGAGACATAGCATGTCTCCTAATAGGGGTCTACTTTCTACCGGCGCCCAAAAGACTAGTAAAGTCTACTATACAAAGGAGGGGAGCTCTACTCGGACTGAGCAAGTCCCCTAAGGATGGGCTTGAGCTAGCGCCTTCATCGCCCTTGCCAACATTCTCCCCTTCTTGAATTTTTTTACTTTTTATAACCTTTAAAATTGCTGATAACGGCACCCCACTAATTGATGAGCGCACCAAACGTGTTGGGCGCGCGAAATTGGCTCGATTTTAGACGGGCTAATCCACCCCCCATCATGGCTTATGTGTAAAAAATGAAATTTTAATCCCCCTCCATTTCATCTGGACAACCCTCTCTATATACATATTTATGACTATCTTTACTTACCAAGGAAGCGGCTCGGGCAAAGTAGATGGGATAACATTCTACCTCTTCTTCATTGTACAATGGATTGATATTAACACACCCCTTGTGCAGATAACTCATCCCTCTTTTCAAACACATTTTCATTCTTACTCGGTGCGCTGGCTAAGTGAATGAGCCCGGATCTCGACGAAATTTTGTGAGGATCTAGACGGGACCATAATCTACGCTGGGGTTAAATTTGGGGCACCCATTCACTCTTTGGACGGGGTTTTGGACAATCAACACGAACCTGGGTCCAGTCAAAATGGGGTGTCTACAGATGCCCCTCTTTGGCAGAGCGTGCTTGTCACTCGAATGGCAAAGCTGAACAGACGACCCATTTTGACTGATCCGAAAGCAAAGCAAATTTTTGGATTTTTGGTTCTAAGAACGGCATTCACAAGGGTAAGACCCTACTAACAATAGAGAGATAGCCTCTCACTGACTCTTAACTCGGCAACTAAGACATCTCAAAGAGATAGTCTCTCACTAATACTCATGACTCAACTATCTAAACTAGTCAGCAAAGATGAACGAACAGTAATAAAAACACAAACACATTTTTATATTTTTTTATCAGGCTAAACCAAAGTAAACATAACAATTGCTCAAAGAGCACCAACCAAACAAACAAACAAATCATTTCAATCACTCAAAGAGTTTTCATTTTCATTTTTTTTTAATTTTTTAGAAACCACGATGCAACTTGTCTAAGACAAGCATAAATCCAAACACTCAAAGAGTTTTTCCTTTTTAGAAACCTGCAAAAATAGGCCAAAGACCACTATAGTGAAACTCGTCCAAAACAAGTTCAAAACCAAACACTTAAAGAGTTAAAACAAAAATTTATCATGCCGATCAGTCTAAAACTTGATCAATTATTAGGATACTCGAATATTTGAGCTAAACTCAAACTTCTTATACCGAGGCGAAACTAAGTCTCAAGCCTGACGATAGATATATAGATCATTGCTGAAAATAAATCTGTTTAACTATCCGAGTAACTCTGACTCTTCTCTTTCAAGGTAGCGAATCACTCCGGATCACGCGGTTCTGTTAAACAGTTCCACATAAACCCAAATTCGTATGTCCTGCTAAACAGTCCCATACAAACCTCTTCGCAGATACGCATGACTCCTAACTCGTTAGGAAGCTGCACATTGCGGAACGATGATTAGGTAAGTCACTACTTGACATTACATTACTAATCATCAGGGTACTAAATACTCGGGCGAAGGAAGGAAAGACCAATCTGCGTAACGCTGGATCGGATATATTTTCCTTATTGCAACCCTCAAAATGATCGAAGAAAATTCCAAACCGTGTAACACAGGTTTAGCGAGTTCCTCCATTAAAAATCTTTCAAAAAGACCAAACCGCGTAACGCAGGTTTGATAATTTCCCTTTCTGTTAAAAACCTTTCAAAAAGACCAAACCGTGTAACACAGGTTACGTAATTTCTATCTCTGTTAAAATCTTTCAAAAGGACCAAACCGTGTTACACAAGTTCGGTAATTTCTATCTTTGTTAAAATCTTTCAAAAAGACCAAACAGTGTTACACAAGTTCTGTAATTTATCTCTGTTAAAATCTTTCAAAAGGACCAAACAGTGTAACACAGGTTCGATAATTTCTATCTCTGTTAAAATCTTTCAAAAAGACCAAACCGTGCAACACAGGTTCGGTAATTTCTATTTCTGTTAAAACCTTTCAAAAAGACCAAACTGTGTAACACAGGTTCGGTAATTTCCATCTCTGTTAAAATCTTTCAAAAGGACCAAACCGTGTAACACAGGTTTGGTAATTTCCAATTCTGTTAAAATGTTTCAAAAAGACCAAACCGTGTAACACAGGTTCGGTAATTTTCATTTCTGTTAAAATCTTTCAAAAAGACCAAACCGTGTTACACAGGTTCGGTAATTTCCAATTCTGTTAAATCTTTCAAAAGGACCAAACTGTGTTACACAAGTTCGGTAATTTCTATTTCATCGATTGGTCTAAAACTTACTCGACCATTTATTAGGGTATTCGAATATTCGAGCTAAACTTAAACTTCTAATACCCGAGGCGAGATCGCTCTATTTCCAAGTTGATGCAAATAAATGGAAGTAGAGATGCAGAACTAGAATGATGTTCATGTATTATGCAACACTTCAAATCATGATTTTAGTATCCATGCTCAATAAGTACAAGCCACGATTTCAACATGCGTGATCTTACAAGTTCCTTTCCAGCCAAAAAATCATATGCAAAAAGTCTTGAGGTCCATTAATCCATAAATGCCGTAAGGCCCAAACCTCAAGTTCATTTTATATTCTCTACCAAACCGAGATGTCCTAATGTAGACACCCCATTTTGACCGTATCCTAAACCTCCCATGTTTGAGCAAAACCTAACCAAACCAATGTTTTAAAATTCCAAAGTTCACCCTAAGCTAGGGTAGGATCCTACCAAGCTCCCTGCAAAATTTTGTCAAATTCCGAGCTTGTTTACCTAGCGAACGAGATGGGAGAGTGTCCGTAGTGTAAACCACAAGAGGGGGGTGGATTATCCTAGATGGGGCTGTCTAAGGTAATAGAGGGGGTGCGAATTTGGCATCTCCTTATATAAAGCCCATTTTCGTTATAACCAGAGGTTTTTTCATTTTTTCTAAAAATCAAAAATCGCAAAGGAGAAATCCCCCAAATTACGAAACCCTAACCTTCGTTCCTCTTCTTCTCCGATTCATCTTCTCCGGCGTACATAATCTCCGGTTGAAACAAATACTTCTTCCGAAAAAAATGTCTCCTCACCGGCCAAGCTCCGACTGGATTCCTAGCTCCGGCCATCTTCTCTGGTCGAAATTTTTGCTTTGGCCAAGCATTTGATTGTCCGATCATCTAATTTTCCTATTTTGTGGACCTCAAAACCAATGCTCTCTCTTTCAACCTTTCTAAACGTAGCTCAAAGCTTCCAAAGACCCTAGAACCTTCATTTTCTCAGTTAAAACCCTAGATCCGTGACATTTCTACTCTAGAAATCCTAACCTGAATTCATCTTTCATTCAAGCATAGAGTTAATAGATCTGTCGTTTTAATCTTCTTCTTTATTGATTTTGATTTAGGATTTATACAAATTAGAAAGAGCAGAGTGTTTAGAGAGGTAGAGAGAGAGAGAGAGAGAGAGTTTCTCACCAAATTTCTGATCCAAACCCTAACCCTCTGTGTCATCTTCTCCGGTCAAGCTCCGATTGAACTTCGGCAAAGCTCCGGTCCGATCTGGTGGATTCTGGTTAGAAGACCTGTGTTCTCTTTGCTATTTGTTATCATCTCAGAGCTTCAGATCTCAGAGCTTCGGATTCTGGATTAGGCCTAAATCGATCGGATCATTGTCGTTTTAACAGGTATTTTTTCTCGCATGAGCGTATTCGAGTAGAGCTCTAAGTTTGTTCCGATGTTGAGAAAATTCTCACTTGGATTATTCTCATTCGAAGCTTATTTTCGCCATATAATTGAAATTCAAATCAGATCCTTTGGCTTGGATATCCTACATCCACAAACCAATTGGCTTTGTAGTTTAGATTCAGGTCAAAGCATTTGATTTGAATTTCTCTTTTCTGGACTAATTGAGCTCCTTGATTCGAATCCTAATAATATTTTTCGAGTTGAATTTATGATATTTTTAGCTCAGTTGTGCATTGAATGTATCATATTTTCTTTTCTTTTTTATTTGGATCTGAATCAAATTCTTTAATTGAATTCGTTATATTGAGGGTTCATGTCACATTATAATTAGAAATTAAGACAAGGCTTTTGGTTGGGTAAAAAAAGAGATAAAAAGGATCTAGTTTAAACATTGAAACTTGGCAAATGTAGATGTCATTAGGTGATATTGTGCTATTCTGAAAAGGGAGTTAGCTCATGCTATTATTTTTCATCACTTCCCAAAGTTCTGTTCATAAATCATATGATTCTCTTTCTAAACGGCTCCTGACCCCATTTTTATAAGGTAGTTACATCATCTTTTTCTCAATTACCATTTTCACTTTTATATTAACAGTTCCTCTATCTATTGAATTTTAGGCCTTGCTGTCATTGTGCTGAACTAAAAATAAGTGTAGCTTATTTCTATTATGTTGAAATGAAAAATCTGTGTATTTCATTGGTATTGTGCTGAATTAAGAGTTCTTGTAGTTCATGTTCATCATGTTCAACTGTATGCTCTTGTAAATCGTTTACATTGTGTTGAGTTGAGACTTTTTGTACCTTATTTATGTGTGCTGAATTATTGGCTGAAGGTCGTTGTGTGAGCTCATGAATTCTGCCTGTCTAGTTCACTGGATGATTATATTGTCAGTGATTCCATCAATTGGTCTCATTGTGTTGACTATGCTAGTTTAGTTTTTGTGAACCCTAGTAATTCATAGAGAAATCATCCATAGAGGACTCGCTTAGTCCAAGTAGCTGTCTCCTCGTTTATTTTCAAGACTTACCCAGTCTTTTGTATATCCCTTAAGCATTAGGAGCCTTTTTTCATTATAAGGGCGATGAAGGTGCTAGCCCAAGCCCATCCTTAGGGGACTTGCTCAGTCCAAGTAGCATACCCCTCCTTTGTATAGTAGACTTGCCTAGTCTTTTAGACTCCTTTTAAATATTAGAACCCTTCTCATTGCAAAGGCTATGATGGCGCTAGCTGGAGCCTCCCCTTTTAGAAGACATACTTTGTCTCAATAGGTTGTTTCCCTCTTCAGAAGGCAAGCTTTTTCTTGTTTAGAAATTTTTTCCTTTTTTAGGAGATCTTCTTGGTCCCATTAATAAATTGTACCCCCTTTATTAAAGAAAGATTAATCAAGTTTTGGATATTCTTACCTTGGTTATCATTGTAAGGGCGATGAAGGAGTCATCCCAAGCCCCTCTTTTAGGAGAAATTGTTTAAGTCCTGTAGCATCCGTTTCTCTTCTTTTTAGAAGACTTTTCAAGTCTTTCAGATATTCCATTTAGACATGTTTTATCTTATTGGCATTTCATTTGTTTGTGATCATGCTAGTTTACTTGTTTGTGACCACGCTGGTGTACCTGTTTGTGAGCGCGCTAGTTTACTTGTTTGTGAATCACACCTGTTTACTTGTTAAACATCTTTATCTCGGAATATGTTTCGAACTACGTTGGCTTGATCTTCTTTCACGAGGTACGTAGTGCAGCTTGGGATCCATATCCCAAGTCCAGCCAAACTTTTTGTAAATAGTGTTTTAAACCTTCTTCAAAAACCTTCAAAATCTTGTTTTCAAAAGATCTTCCCCTAGGGTTAGGAGTTTCTTTTGATATGGTGTTTGATTGTTTGTTTGTTGTGTGCTTGTTTTAGAGTTAGGGGTATGTCCTAGGGTTATAGGAGCGCCTCCGTCCGGTCAGTTGGAGATTCACATCGCCGACTGATGACTAGGTCTTGGATACGTTAGTGATCTCATTACACATAGGTTGTAGGAACCACCTGCATTAGCTTAGGGCTAATCTGTATTTAGTTAGGGCATATAGGGTGTCCTAAAATCCACAATCCGCTGTAATTTAAATAATTGCATAAAAAGATGTAATAACTAGTCCGGTCTTTTAGGTCGTGTCTAGGATAGAGGTTTAGATGTCATAGGCATCATAGCTTAGAATAGACGCGAAGAACTACATTACCTTGATTCTCGTGGAGGCGGGGATACGTAGGCTTCTTTGGATGAACATCAGACCATCTAAGGACTTGGGCTTAAACATTAGAGTCTTAGGGTCTGTTGTTAGCACTTAGGGCTTGTGTTTGTATATCGATTTTTACATAAGATCATGATAGTTTGTGTTCATCTCCTTGCTTACTTACGTGCTTAGTTGTAATATTTACCTGCTTATGTGTTTTACCTAGTTGCTTAGCTATAGTTCTTACCTGCTTAGCTGTAGTCCTCTATTGTTATTAGGTTATTGATTATTATCTTTTACTATCATCTACTGACGTTTGCTCATTGCGCAGGTTTATCTTCTTAGCTGTAACACTTTACGGTATTACCGCATTTCCTATCTGTCATTTACTGCTTTCTAGATGAGATGTGTTAGGATTTTATATTAGGCGCTATGTATTCGCCCCATTGTAGATAAGCGCTATGTGCACGCCATAGGTTTTTATTATTGCAATTGCTATCTGTCATTTACTGCTTTCTAGATGAGATGTGTTAGGATTTTATATTAGGCGTTATGTATTCGCCCCATTGTAGATAGGCACTATGTGCACACCATAGGTTTTTATTATTGCAATTGCTATCTGTCATTTACTGCTTTCTAGATGAGATGTGTTAGGATTTTATATTAGGCGCTATGTATTCGCCCCATTGTAGATAGGCGCTATGTGCACGCCATAGGTTTTTATTATTGCAATTGTTATCTGTCTTTCTAGATGAGATGTGTTAGGATTTTATATTAGGCGTTATGTATTCGCCCCATTGTAGATAGGCGCTATGTGCACGTCGTAGGTTTTTATTTCATTATTCTGCTATTTGCCTGACATTTTGTTTATTCCTTATTTCATTTACTATTCATGATTAACTGTTAATTTTAGATTTACTTTCATGTACAGATCCTATACTTTTAGCTATAGTGTGCATGTGTTTGTCCACCGGAACTTAGACACTCATTAGGAATGTCACTCATAATCTAGCTATGTTTAGGTGGCACACTTATTTCATTTATCTTTTATATGCTTATTATTTCTATTTCTCAGGAAATGCATGCTTAGGTAGACGACTCATGAGGATTGTTCCCATTTCATATGATTTTACCCAAAATTCTTCGGACCTTCTCCATTCGTAATCAGGCACGAACCCATTCATTTCTGGTTATCCATGGTATACAGAGCATATTTTTTTAGGATCCATGGCCGTATACCATGGATGGCGACTCTGAGTTTTGTTTTTATTTCGAGAGCTCCCTGGTAGAGCTCTCCTTCACGTGTGGATGATCCACTCTCCCGGATCGGGGTCCACACCTAATGGCAGCTTGAATTTGTTCAATTAATTGGCAAAAGCTTTGCACGAACTCTTCTTAAAATAATACCTGGAGGACTAGAAGCTTTAATAACTTAGAGACATTTACACAAACAGTGTATGTGAAACACTAAACAAATCCCTTTGATTACACAAATTCAAGGTATGCTAACACATTTTCTATAACTGAGTTTGAAATGAAGCATCACCACCCAAGGATCCATGAAGGTTGATTCCATTCACCAATGCCAATGACTTGAGTTAATGATGACCGAGTGGTTTACTCGTAAAACCCACTCCGATCCATAAGAGTCAAATCAGTTTCTAATTTCCTTGATCGAATATATGAAGGTGGTGACGATCTCTTTGACAAGGACCGGATTTGGAATACAAGCAATTGCATTAAAGAAATGCTTACATGTAATCAATCTACCTATGAAATGGCATTAAAATCCCACAAAATCCTCAATGGATGAATACGTTTCTTTACAGGGGTGTAGGCATCTCCGTCTCAGGTCTTTGCAAAGGAATTTTAATTCCACACAACTTTCAGGAACTTCTCTCCATGACAAGCAGCATGAAAATATCGAACAATCATTTATCAACAGAAAACAACATATGTTCATCTACAATAGATTTAAGTATGGATGGCAAATGAATCACACTCTGAAAATAGGGAATTGAGAGAACCGAAACTCGATATTTACTTTCAAGTGAATCTTACCAAGTTCTTCAAGAGGATATAAATTTCTGCTTGCAACAGGGTAAATGAGAGAATCCTCAGGCAACAAAGCAAGGTTCTGCTCTCCTACTCCAGAAGAGCAGCCCAAATCAAATTCCAAATCCCTATCCTTTTAAATAAAAAGTCCCCCAAATGAAAATAAAAACCCCTATTTATACTAACCCTAGCTAACACCGAAGACAAGAATGCCCTCATATAGGCTATTATATGCACCACACTATAACCCCTTCACACAAGAATGAATAAAAACCACCATCTACTGTCCGAAAAGCAACACTCAGCAAACAAAAAAACAAATCAGGAATAGAAAAAAAAGCCCATTGAGCCTGTGAAGAATTCTGATGAAAAAGACTTGAATGAAGAGCCAATCTTGGCCCCTTATCTGGAGATTGTCATTGTGGTAGAATCTTCTTCATCATTAAAAGGAGTAGTCAAAGCAAAAGGGATTACAGAGAATAGCATTCAGACCCACAATAGTTTCAACTTGTTAGAAGAGCATGAAGAAGAAGAGGGCCAACCCAAAAGCTTTAACGAATACTCTAGTTTAGACGAAGAGAGTGAAGACGAAGACGAAGAGTGTGAAGACAACTCTGGATCAGAGGAACCTTAAGAGACTCTCTCACTTCAAACAAGCATAAAAAGCCCTGGAGTCTCTCCAAAAAAGAATGTATCCTGGGCGGAAGAACTCAATGAAGTCCACCTGATTCAAGCCAAACATGAGGATAACGGTGAAGAGGAGACCCCGGATCCTGGACAATCAAATTGGCAGAAAATTCCCAGGAGAACCTGGCCAAAGCGCTCACAAAGAGCCCATCTCACTCCCTCAAAATTAGATGATTATGTAATTCAGAAGTATTGATCATTTTGTTCTCTTAGGCTTGGTGCTTGTCGCTCTTATTTGTAGAGCCTTGGTTCCCCCTTCTTGCTTCTTCCGAGTTAGGGTTGGTTTGTGATCTTATTGTTCGATCTTTTTCTTTATCTAATAAATCGGTAGGGGTCCCCGTTGAACCCCAGCCTACCCATCAAAAAAAGAAGAAAGTGAAACCCATGTTGTACCCATGCTCTTTGGCTGGGACACGCTCTACGTTACATTTACACCTCATGTTTTTGAGCAGGTGGGGCCCACTATCATGGGCCCAGAATGATATATACCACTACTCTTATTTCTCTTGTTAAATGATTTTGTTCATAAATACTTAAATCTACCTCTCATTTAAAGCATTGCGGATGGTTAGGAAATCATTTATTTTGTCTTATTTTATACTCACACAAGAAAGAAATTAAAAGAGTCTAATGGATCAAATATCAAGGGCCTTACTTTTATCTTACCACCCACACTAGACTTGACGGTCGGGCAATGTATAATTTCTCTTTCGTATCATGTATGTAGAAAGAGACGTCTGGGAAAGTAAAAGAGAATATAATAGAGGAGCAAGCAAACATCTCATCTCACTTATTATTATAGATAGAAGGTAGCTAAAGTACACGCACAAAAGGCTTTATTTACTCTTTCTCACACTAGTCTAGTAGCCTCACAGACAGAAACTAAAAAACACTACATTTCTATTTTCATCATGCAGAAGCCCTACCCCTTCCTTGGGACGAAGAGCGGCTTGGAGAAAGGATCTGCATCTCCTGGTCTCTGTTGTACTTCAATCTCCTTGCATCCTCTCTTGAGATCCTATATGAGTTCATTATCACTTCTTCCGGCATTCCTCGGAGAGCCGACGTCTTTCCGACGATCGGATTGGTCATGGCATTGTCATTGGTTTTGAACGCGATCCACTCCAAGCCATCATTCCCAGCTTGTTTCACGACTGCAAACATTTGTGGGATGATCAGCAGCTGACCTTGACGGAGTTCACCATCATAGACTGCATTCCCCTGGTTTCCGACCACCTGAACTCGCCCATTTCCTCCGGTCACATACACCACACTATGCGCGTTCATGTTCCAATGAGGTGCAACAAGAGCATTCTGCAAAATTTGAGACTACTTTACAAAAAAAATGATAAAAAATGTCGGATTCCACTCGGGTCGGGTGGCCCAAATCCTCAACTCAAACCCTATCCAAACTCAACTCGGGTTGGGAAAACTCGACCCGAACACAATCCTACCTGACTCGACTTTTATTATTATTATTATTTTTTCGGGTTTAACCCGACCCGAGTTGCACCCCTAGGGATACTTATTGTCTCCTCTTTACTCATGACCTATGCAGGACTAAAGTACTTTTAGCCTTCCCATAAGCATTAATTTCTACAACTCCTTCAAACACATGTTCCAAAGAAAAGAACTTTTGATTTTCAAAAACTACTTTCAAAAGAGAGATGCAAGGGCTAAAGAAGGGCTCTTGCATAGATCACGTCATTAAGTGCAACTGAATTCAGTTTCTCAACCGATTTTAAAAATGACATGGATCTATTCAAGGGCCCTTCTCCCACCCTTGCATAAAGAGGACCCTTGCATCTATCATTCCTCCTTTCAAATTACGTTCATTTTTTAAATCTCCAACATAATTCCTACACATTTGATGGTAAATACGAAGACAGGTTGGGTGTTGATAACTTTTCCCAACGGACAAACTAGACAGGTTTTCCCACCGGGCACCGTGGGCACCTTCCTATTAACAAGCCAACACTTAATTACCAAAGAAATGAAAACCAAGAGAATCGAGGCACCGATAAAAGAAAAAAGAAAAAAGAGAATCCTTCAATGTCTATTTGTTCGGTGTTATTTTGATCGTCCAACGTAGATTTTATATCAATCATCTAACCATCCACTTGTCTTTATGACAAAAATAGATGGAATATTTTTAGTAGACTCTTACTTTTCGTCTCTGTCATCCTGCTTAATTAAATTGAAGGGATTTATACTACTAAGACCTGTACCTGTAAAATATATTAATTCCAAGTACTCGTTGTGCAACATTTGGCCAGAAAATAAAATAAAATAAAATCCAATAAGCCCGTACAAGGAAAAATGATTTTAGGCAAACAGTCAATGACTTAAACTAGCGTCCATGGCAAAAGGCCACACAGGCTCACTTTTCAAAAGATTTTGTGGTCATTCACGAGGTGGCTGCTCTGACATGCAACAAACCATCCGTGAAATGCCGCGAAATGCCTTTTGCCATGGACGCTAGCAAATCCCATTTAAAAACATTTTCTTTATTGGCCATTTGATCATTTCCAAAGGGTGAGTTTGTTCGCAAACAAGGGTAGCTTTTGGTAATCCTCTACCAACTGTGAGTGGCATCCGAAACCGGATTTTTATAAAGTGGGCACCTTGTTTTGTTTACTTCTTACTTCTTTGGACTACCCACCATAACTGATTTATCATGCGGCAACACGAGTGCTCAGAGATGCGACAAAGTACCATGCAAAGCACCATGCAAAGCGAAGAGTGGCACCCCATCTCTCACGCATCACCTCTTATGTGTCAATACTCTCCCTGGTTTTTAGCCTATAAATACCACCCCCATCTCAACACTCTCCTCACACCATCATCCCTTCTATCAATGGCTACTTCTTTGTTTCCACTTATTGCTATCTCCTTCCTCCTCATCAATGGCTCTCTAGGCCAGATAGAGCAGACAAGAGAAAGGGAAGGGCAGCAAAGACGACTGAGAGAACAAAGCGAGTGCAGGATCCAGAGTCTGAGTGCTCTCGAACCCAACAGGCAAGTTGAGGCCGAGGCCGGCCTTACAGAGCATTGGGACGAAAATAACGAGCAGTTCCAATGCGCGGGTGTGGCTGCCACTCGATATACCATCCAACCCAAAGGCCTCCTCTTGCCCTTTTTCTCCAATGCCCCACAACTCTCCTATATTGTTCAAGGCACGTCTACTATATATCTCTTAAACATTAATCTTTTTTCTCTATTGTTATGATCCTTAAGAATAATGTAGAAATAACTCTGACCCTTAATTAAAAATATGTTTATATTGATGTAGGTAGGGGAATCAGTGGACCGGTCATACCTGGATGCCCTGAATCATTCCAACAGTTTGAACAATCTAGACAGTCAGAACAAGAACGGGGCCAGAGATACAGCGACCAACACCAGAGGATCCAACATTTCCGAGAGGGAGACATCCTCGCCTTTCCCGCCGGAGTCTCTCACTGGTGCTACAACGACGGTGAGGAACCCGTCGTTGTCGTCGTCGTCCATGACACCAGTAGCAATGCCAACCAGCTCGATCAAAATCTCAGAGTAATTAACCCAAATTAAGACATCCTTTTATTATTAATAGTAGTAGAACCCCATGTGCAATGTCATCTTCATATGGTATCAGACCCACACCATAGGATTATCCAAAAAATCATTTCTATAGTATGATCCTATTCCTAGCCCTCCCATCAATAGAGGAACTGCATATTATGAAAACCTCAGTAGATCGAAGGGCTGAGATGATCCTATGAAAATAATTTTGGGGAACAAGCTATTTACTTTGTCGCCCACTGTATAGTAAATATAAAAATATAATAATAATGGATTATACTATCTTACACCATATAAAACTTCCAAACTCTACAACCTAAATCTTTTTGAGTAATTGGTTTGTTTCATGAGCAAAAGAGACTGATTATTGTTTTGATTAATCTGATGAATTGATGAAGAGATTCCAACTAGCCGGTAACGAACGATATCAAAGCGAGAAATCCCAACAGTACAAACGTGAGCCTTCCCGCCGAGAGAGCTCAGGTAATGACAATATCTTAAGCGGGTTGGACGAACAGACCATATCGGAGGCCTTCGACGTGCCCCTAGACACTGCAAGGAAACTCCAAAACAGGGATGACAAGAGGGGCAATATCGTCCGTGTTGAAAATGGGCTTAGAGTTGCAAGACCACCAAGAAGCCAAGAGGAAGAAGAAAGGAGGAGTCGTGAAAACGGGTTAGAAGAGACATTTTGCAATAGAAGGCTCAGGGAGAACATTGCGGACCCCACCCGTGCTGACGTGTTCTCTTCTCAAGGTGGACGTCTCGCCACCCTCAACAGCCACAAGCTCCCCATTCTCCGAAATCTTCAGATGAGTGCTGAGAGAGGAGTTCTCTACAGGGTAAGTTATTTATTAAGCGCACAAACCCATCTTGTCTTTTCTACAGTAACCTCTGACATCTCTTTAAATAATAAAAGAAGACAAGATGGGTTAGTGCAATTTTCAATACATGGTTGTGGCAATATTAGAAACCTTATTATATCTAAGTAGT
The DNA here is from genome assembly GCF_043159265.1 of Tasmannia lanceolata. Taxonomy (NCBI): domain Eukaryota; kingdom Viridiplantae; phylum Streptophyta; class Magnoliopsida; order Canellales; family Winteraceae; genus Tasmannia; species Tasmannia lanceolata. The sequence continues at coordinate 15,493,392 of NW_027518714.1, read as the reverse complement.
ATGGCTTGTTCTTGAAAATGACAATTATGTCCCACCCACATTGACCAAAATGCCCTCAATGTGTGCAGAATGCTCTTGTTGCACCTCACTGGAACATGAACGCCCACAGTGTGGTGTATGTGACCAGAGGAAATGGGCGAATCCAGATAGTTGGAAACCAGGGGAACACAGTGTTTGATGGTGAACTCCATCAAGGTCAGCTTCTGATCGTCCCACAGATGTTCGCGGTCGTGAAACAGGCTGGAAATGATGGGTTCGAGTGGGTCGCCTTCAAGACCAACGACAATGCCATGACCAATCCGATCGTCGGAAAGACCTCGGCTCTCCGAGGTATGCCGGAAGAAGTGATAATGAATTCTTATAGGATCTCAAGAGATGAAGCAAGGAGATTAAAGTACAACAGAGATCATGAGATGCAGATCCTTTCTCCAAGCCGCCGCTCTTCTGCGTGATGAAAACGGAAATCTAGTTTTTTTTAGTTTCTGTTTGCGAGGCTAGACTAGTGTGAGAATGTTATGAGAGTAAATAAAGCCTTTCCTGTGTGTACTCTTATGCCATTTTAATTAACTCCAAAGAAGTTTGAATAAAAATCATGTGAAATGGGAACAATCCTCAGGAGTCGTCTACCTAAGTATGCATTTCCTGAGAATACAAATAATAAGCACACATAAAATAAAATAAAAGATGTGTCACCTAAGCATAGCTAGATTATGAGTGACATACCTAATGTGTGCCTAAGTTCTGATGTGCAAACACATGCAAGCTATAGCTAAAGGTGTAAGATCAGTACAAGAAAGTAAGAAAACACATCAAAAGAAATATAATAACTACACAACAAATCCTAAGACTCTAAATGATTAGCCCGAGTCCTCAGATGACCTAGTATTCATCCAAAGAAGCCTACGTATCCCCGCCTCCACGAGAATCAAGGCAACGTAGTTCTTCGCGCCTATTCTAAGCTAGGATGCCTAAGACACCTAGACCTCTATCATAGACTCGATCTAAAAGACCAGACCAGTTATTAAAATTTCTTGTACGATTATTTAAATTCCAGTGAATTGTGGATTTTAGGACACCCTATATGCCCTAACTAAATGCAGATTAGCCCTAGGCTAATGCAGGTGATTCCTACAACCTATGTGTAACTAGGCTGTATTTTCTAAAGAAAACCAAGGGTGAACTAGCGTATCCTACTTTAGTCATCACTCGGCGATGTAGATCGCCGACTGACCAGACGGAGGCGCTCCTATAACTCTAGGACAGACCCCTAACTCTAAAGCAAGTACACAACAAACAAACAAACAACCTATCAAAAAAAACTCCTAACTCTGAAACTCTCTATCTAGGAGAAACTCCTAACTATAGAGGAAGATCTTTTGAAAACAAGATTTTAAAGGTTTTTAAAGAAAGTTTAAAACATTATTTACAAAAAATTTGGCTGGACTTGGGATATGGATCCCAAGCTGCACTACGTACCTCGGAAGAGGATCAAGCCAACGTAGTTTGAATCGAACTCTCCTAATTACTACTTCTAAAACACTCAACACTTTAAGCTTTTTTAAGGTTTTTCAAATGTTTTTGATGTTTTAAATTTCTAATGTTTTTTTTTTTAGTTTTGAAATATACAATGTTTTTGGATTTAAAACTATTTCTAATGTTTTTGAAAATACAAAGAGTTTTCACCCTTTTGGTCAAAGACCTAAGTGAATATACAAAGCAAAACCCTAGGGTCAAACCCTAGGGCTAACAGGGGAAACCCCTAAACCGAATAAGCTAGCTATCAAAAGATGACGAAATGATCTAAGACCCAAAAGGCAAAGCTCTAATGAGACTGGACAAGACCTAAGCAAAGAAGAACGAAGATAACACTAAGGAGAAACTCCCAACCATTGAAACTAAAGAAAGAGCTCAAATGAGTCAGAGACTCTCTAATGACACTATCAAAGGGATGAACGAGTCAAAGACTTCCTAATAAGAACCACTAAAGAAGATAAATGAGCCGAAGGCTCTCTAACACTACAACTTAAAGGAGCAATGAGTCAAGGACTCTCTAAAAGGAGCTGCTCTAATATAAGGCTAGATAAGCCTTCTAAAAATAGAAACCCTTAAATGAGACAAGGCTTGTTTCCAAATAGGAGCTCCACAAATAAGGCAAGGCATGCCTCCTAGGGGTACACTGTCTATCAAAATCAAGGCAACCTCTCTGAGGGTAGGCTTTAAATGAGGCTTATCTCCAAAGGAGCAAGGCCTAATGAGACATAGCATGTCTCCTAATAGGGGTCTACTTTCTACCGGCGCCCAAAAGACTAGTAAAGTCTACTATACAAAGGAGGGGAGCTCTACTCGGACTGAGCAAGTCCCCTAAGGATGGGCTTGAGCTAGCACCTTCATCGCCCTTGCCAACATTCTCCCCTTCTTGATTTTTTTTACTTTTTATAACCTTTAAAATTGCTGATAACGGCACCCCACTAATTGATGAGCGCACCAAACGTGTTGGGCGCGCGAAATTGGCTCGATTTTAGACGGGCTAATCCACCCCCCATCATGGCTTATGTGTAAAAAATGAAATTTTAATCCCCCTCCATTTCATCTGGACAACCCTCTCTATATACATATTTATGACTATCTTTACTTACCAAGGGAGCGGCTCGGGCAAAGTAGATGGGATAACATTCTACCTCTTCTTCATTGTACAATGGATTGATATTAACACACCCCTTGTGCAGATAACTCATCCCTCTTTTCAAACACATTTTCATTCTTACTCGGTGCGCTGGCTAAGTGAATGAGCCCGGATCTCGACGAAATTTTGTGAAGATCTAGACGGGACCATAATCTACGCTGGGGTTAAATTTGGGGCACCCATTCACTCTTTGGACGGGGTTTTGGACAATCAACACGAACCTGGGTCCAGTCAAAATGGGGTGTCTACAGATGCCCCTCTTTGGCAGAGCGTGCTTGTCACTCGAATGGCAAAGCTGAACAGACGACCCATTTTGACTGATCCGAAAGCAAAGCAAATTTTTGGATTTTTGGTTCTAAGAACGGCATTCACAAGGGTAAGACCCTACTAACAATAGAGAGATAGCCTCTCACTGACTCTTAACTCGGCAACTAAGACATCTCAAAGAGATAGTCTCTCACTAATACTCATGACTCAACTATCTAAACTAGTCAGCAAAGATGAACGAACAGTAATAAAAACACAAACACATTTTTATATTTTTTTATCAGGCTAAACCAAAGTAAACATAACAATTGCTCAAAGAGCACCAACCAAACAAACAAACAAATCATTTCAATCACTCAAAGAGTTTTCATTTTCATTTTTTTTTTAATTTTTTAGAAACCACGATGCAACTTGTCTAAGACAAGCATAAATCCAAACACTCAAAGAGTTTTTCCTTTTTAGAAACCTGCAAAAATAGGCCAAAGACCACTATAGTGAAACTCGTCCAAAACAAGTTCAAAACCAAACACTTAAAGAGTTAAAACAAAAATTTATCATGCCGATCAGTCTAAAACTTGATCAATTATTATGATACTCGAATATTTGAGCTAAACTCAAACTTCTTATACCGAGGCAAAACTAAGTCTCAAGCCTGACGATAGATATATAGATCATTGCTGAAAATAAATCTGTTTAACTATCCGAGTAACTCTGACTCTTCTCTTTCAAGGTAGCGAATCACTCCGGATCACGCGGTTCTGTTAAACAGTTCCACATAAACCCAAATTCGTATGTCCTGCTAAACAGTCCCATACAAACCTCTTCGCAGATACGCATGACTCCTAACTCGTTAGGAAGCTGCACATTGCGGAACGATGATTAGGTAAGTCACTACTTGACATTACATTACTAATCATCAGGGTACTAAATACTCGGGCGAAGGAAGGAAAGACCAATCTGCGTAACGCTGGATCGGATATATTTTCCTTATTGCAACCCTCAAAATGATCGAAGAAAATTCCAAACCGTGTAACATAGGTTTAGCGAGTTCCTCCATTAAAAATCTTTCAAAAAGACCAAACCGCGTAACGCAGGTTTGATAATTTCCCTTTCTGTTAAAAACCTTTCAAAAAGACCAAACCGTGTAACACAGGTTACGTAATTTCTATCTCTGTTAAAATCTTTCAAAAGGACCAAACCGTGTTACACAAGTTCGGTAATTTCTATCTTTGTTAAAATCTTTCAAAAAGACCAAACAGTGTTACACAAGTTCTGTAATTTATCTCTGTTAAAATCTTTCAAAAGGACCAAACAGTGTAACACAGGTTCGATAATTTCTATCTCTGTTAAAATCTTTCAAAAAGACCAAACCGTGCAACACAGGTTCGGTAATTTCTATTTCTGTTAAAACCTTTCAAAAAGACCAAACTGTGTAACACAGGTTCGGTAATTTCCATCTCTGTTAAAATCTTTCAAAAGGACCAAACCGTGTAACACAGGTTTGGTAATTTCCAATTCTGTTAAAATGTTTCAAAAAGACCAAACCGTGTAACACAGGTTCGGTAATTTTCATTTCTGTTAAAATCTTTCAAAAAGACCAAACCGTGTTACACAGGTTCGGTAATTTCCAATTCTGTTAAATCTTTCAAAAGGACCAAACTGTGTTACACAAGTTCGGTAATTTCTATTTCATCGATTGGTCTAAAACTTACTCGACCATTTATTAGGGTATTCGAATATTCGAGCTAAACTTAAACTTCTAATACCCGAGGCGAGATCGCTCTATTTCCAAGTTGATGCAAATAAATGGAAGTAGAGATGCAGAACTAGAATGATGTTCATGTATTATGCAACACTTCAAATCATGATTTTAGTATCCATGCTCAATAAGTACAAGCCACGATTTCAACATGCGTGATCTTACAAGTTCCTTTCCAGCCAAAAAATCATATGCAAAAAGTCTTGAGGTCCATTAATCCATAAATGCCGTAAGGCCCAAACCTCAAGTTCATTTTATATTCTCTACCAAACCGAGATGTCCTAATGTAGACACCCCATTTTGACTGTATCCTAAACCTCCCATGTTTGAGCAAAACCTAACCAAACCAATGTTTTAAAATTCCAAAATTCACCCTAAGCTAGGGTAGGATCCTACCAAGCTCCCTGCAAAATTTCGTCAAATTCCGAGCATGTTTACCTAGCGAACGAGATGGGAGAGTGTCCGTAGTGTAAACCACAAGAGGGGGGTGGATTATCCTAGATGGGGCTGTCTAAGGTAATAGAGGGGGTGCGAATTTGGCATCTCCTTATATAAAGCCCATTTTCGTTATAACCAGAGGTTTTTTCAATTTTTCTAAAAATCAAAAATCGCAAAGGAGAAATCCCCCAAATTACGAAACCCTAACCTTCGTTCCTCTTCTTCTCCGATTCATCTTCTCCGGCGTACATAATCTCCGGTTGAAACAAATACTTCTTCCGAAAAAAATGTCTCCTCACCGGCCAAGCTCCGACTGGATTCCTAGCTCCGGCCATCTTCTCTGGTCGAAATTTTTGCTTTGGCCAAGCATTTGATTGTCCGATCATCTAATTTTCCTATTTTGTGGACCTCAAAACCAATGCTCTCTCTTTCAACCTTTCTAAACGTAGCTCAAAGCTTCCAAAGACCCTAGAACCTTCATTTTCTCAGTTAAAACCCTAGATCCGTGACATTTCTACTCTAGAAACCCTAACCTGAATTCATCTTTCATTCAAGCTTAGAGTTAATAGATCTGTCGTTTTAATCTTCTTCTTCATTGATTTTGATTTAGGATTTATACAAATTAGAAAGAGCAGAAAGTTTAGAGAGGTAGAGAGAGAGAGAGAGAGAGTTTCTCACCAAATTTCCGATCCAAACCCTAACCCTCTGTGTCATCTTCTCCGGTCAAGCTCCGATTGAACTTCGGCAAAGCTCCGGTCAGATCTGGTGGATTCTGGTTAGAAGACCTGTGTTCTCTTTGCTATTTGTTATCATCTCAGAGCTTCAGATCTCAGAGCTTCGGATTCTGGATTAAGCCTAAATCGATCGGATCATTGTCGTTTTAACAGGTATTTTTTCTCGCATGAGCGTATTCGAGTAGAGCTCTAAGTTTGTTCCGATGTTGAGAAAATTCTCACTTGGATTATTCTCATTCGAAGCTTATTTTCGCCATATAATTGAAATTCAAATCAGATCCTTTGGCTTGGATATCCTACATCCACAAACCAATTGGCTTTGTAGTTTAGATTCAGGTCAAAGCATTTGATTTGAATTTCTCTTTTCTGGACTAATTGAGCTCCTTGATTCGAATCCTAATAATATTTTTCGAGTTGAATTTATGATATTTTTAGCTCAGTTGTGCATTGAATGTATCATATTTTCTTTTCTTTTTTATTTGGATCTGAATCAAATTCTTTAATTGAATTCGTTATATTGAGGGTTCATGTCACATTATAATTAGAAATTAAGACAAGGCTTTTGGTTGGGTAAAAAAAGAGATAAAAAGGATCTAGTTTAAACATTGAAACTTGGCAAATGTAGATGTCATTAGGTGATATTGTGCTATTCTGAAAAGGGAGTTAGCTCATGCTATTATTTTTCATCACTTCCCAAAGTTCTGTTCATAAATCATATGATTCTCTTTCTAAACGGCTCCTGACCCCATTTTTATAAGGTAGTTACATCATCTTTTTCTCAATTACCATTTTCACTTTTATATTAACAGTTCCTCTATCTATTGAATTTTAGGCCTTGCTGTCATTGTGCTGAACTAAAAATAAGTGTAGCTTATTTCTATTATGTTGAAATGAAAAATCTGTGTATTTCATTGGTATTGTGCTGAATTAAGAGTTCTTGTAGTTCATGTTCATCATGTTCAACTGTATGCTCTTGTAAATCGTTTACATTGTGTTGAGTTGAGACTTTTTGTACCTTATTTATGTGTGCTGAATTATTGGCTGAAGGTCGTTGTGTGAGCTCATGAATTCTGCCTGTCCAGTTCACTGGATGATTATATTGTCAGTGATTCCATCAATTGGTCTCATTGTGTTGACTATGCTAGTTTAGTTTTTGTGAACCCTAGTAATTCATAGAGAAATCATCCATAGAGGACTCGCTTAGTCCAAGTAGCTGTCTCCTCGTTTATTTTCAAGACTTACCCAGTCTTTTGTATATCCCTTAAGCATTAGGAGCCTTTTTTCATTATAAGGGCGATGAAGGTGCTAGCCCAAGCCCATCCTTAGGGGACTTGCTCAGTCCAAGTAGCATACCCCTCCTTTGTATAGTAGACTTGCCTAGTCTTTTAGACTCCTTTTAAATATTAGAACCCTTCTCATTGCAAAGGCTATGATGGCGCTAGCTGGAGCCTCCCCTTTTAGAAGACATACTTTGTCTCAATAGGTTGTTTCCCTCTTCAGAAGGCAAGCTTTTTCTTGTTTAGAAATTTTTTCCTTTTTTAGGAGATCTTCTTGGTCCCATTAATAAGTTGTACCCCCTTTATTAAAGAAAGATTAATCAAGTTTTGGATATTCTTACCTTGGTTATCATTGTAAGGGCGATGAAGGAGTCATCCCAAGCCCCTCTTTTAGGAGAAATTGTTTAAGTCCTGTAGCATCCGTTTCTCTTCTTTTTAGAAGACTTTTCAAGTCTTTCAGATATTCCATTTAGACATGTTTTATCTTATTGGCATTTCATTTGTTTGTGATCATGCTAGTTTACTTGTTTGTGACCACGCTGGTGTACCTGTTTGTGAGCGCGCTAGTTTACTTGTTTGTGAATCACACCTGTTTACTTGTTAAACATCTTTATCTCGGAATATGTTTCGAACTACGTTGGCTTGATCTTCTTCCACGAGGTACGTAGTGCAGCTTGGGATCCATATCCCAAGTCCAGCCAAACTTTTTGTAAATAGTGTTTTAAACCTTCTTCAAAAACCTTCAAAATCTTGTTTTCAAAAGATCTTCCCCTAGGGTTAGGAGTTTCTTTTGATATGGTGTTTGATTGTTTGTTTGTTGTGTGCTTGTTTTAGAGTTAGGGGTATGTCCTAGGGTTATAGGAGCGCCTCCGTCCGGTCAGTTGGAGATTCACATCGCCGACTGATGACTAGGTCTTGGATACGTTAGTGATCTCATTACACATAGGTTGTAGGAACCACCTGCATTAGCTTAGGGCTAATCTGTATTTAGTTAGGGCATATAGGGTGTCCTAAAATCCACAATCCGCTGTAATTTAAATAATTGCATAAAAAGATGTAATAACTAGTCCGGTCTTTTAGGTCGTGTCTAGGATAGAGGTTTAGATGTCATAGGCATCATAGCTTAGAATAGGCGCGAAGAACTACATTACCTTGATTCTCGTGGAGGCGGGGATACGTAGGCTTCTTTGGATGAACATCAGATCATCTAAGGACTTGGGCTTAAACATTAGAGTCTTAGGGTCTGTTGTTAGCACTTAGGGCTTGTGTTTGTATATCGATTTTTACATAAGATCATGATAGTTTGTGTTCATCTCCTTGCTTACTTACGTGCTTAGTTGTAATATTTACCTGCTTATGTGTTTTACCTAGTTGCTTAGCTATAGTTCTTACCTGCTTAGCTGTAGTCCTCTATTGTTATTAGGTTATTGATTATTATCTTTTACTATCATCTACTGACGTTTGCTCATTGCGCAGGTTTATCTTCTTAGCTGTAACACTTTACGGTATTACCGCATTTCCTATCTGTCATTTACTGCTTTCTAGATGAGATGTGTTAGGATTTTATATTAGGCGCTATGTATTCGCCCCATTGTAGATAAGCGCTATGTGCACGCCATAGGTTTTTATTATTGCAATTGCTATCTGTCATTTACTGCTTTCTAGATGAGATGTGTTAGGATTTTATATTAGGCGTTATGTATTCGCCCCATTGTAGATAGGCACTATGTGCACACCATAGGTTTTTATTATTGCAATTGCTATCTGTCATTTACTGCTTTCTAGATGAGATGTGTTAGGATTTTATATTAGGCGCTATGTATTCGCCCCATTGTAGATAGGCGCTATGTGCACGCCATAGGTTTTTATTATTGCAATTGTTATCTGTCTTTCTAGATGAGATGTGTTAGGATTTTATATTAGGCGTTACGTATTCGCCCCATTGTAGATAGGCGCTATGTGCACGTCGTAGGTTTTTATTTCATTATTCTGCTATTTGCCTGACATTTTGTTTATTCCTTATTTCATTTACTATTCATGATTAACTGTTAATTTTAGATTTACTTTCATGTACAGATCCTATACTTTTAGCTATAGTGTGCATGTGTTTGTCCACCGGAACTTAGACACTCATTAGGAATGTCACTCATAATCTAGCTATGTTTAGGTGGCACACTTATTTCATTTATCTTTTATGAGAGAACTTTTCCTACACACTGGAGTAGGTAACGTTCCTACGCACTACTCCAGCAGCCGTCGGATGATTTCATCGCACGCGTCCATTCCAAATGAGAGAGAAAACGTCGCTGGTCTCTCAAAACTCAAAATCAAAACCCAAATCCGAATGCGATCTCCCTCTCAAAACTCAAAATCAAAACCCAAATCCGGCTGCTGGTCTCTCCTTCCCCCAAAATCAAAACCCAAAATCGCGTTCCTACGCACTCTCAAAACCCAAAATCATCGGCTGCTTGTCTCTCCTTCCCCCAAAGCAGATTTTCCAAGCAGATTTTGAGAAAACCCAAATCGATGGTCGCTGGTCTCTCCTCCCCCAAGCAGATTTTCCGTCGGAGCCGGTCTCTCCCTCTCACAGGTATTTCTCTCTCTCTCAGACACTCTATTACTCTCTCACGGTTTTTGGTTATGGATTTTCTTCGATCCTTGCTGCCTAGAACTTGTTGAGGACCAAATTAGGAAGAAAATCTGCTGAAAACCGTAACTACTTTGCTCATTTGATTTAATCATAGATTTTGGGCGGATTTTTTCTTCTTAATTTCGGATTTCTTGAACCGAAATATGATTTTGAAATGAAATGTTTATTCTGATTTTAGGGTTCTTATTTTCTGATTTTAGGGTTCTTATTTGGGTTGAAATCTGATTTAGGTTGTTGGGTTGGAATTTAGGGTTCTTATTTTAGGGTTTTGGGTTCTTTTTTTTATTTGAGTTCGAATTTAGGGTTCTTATTATTCGGATTTAGGGTCCTTTATTTTTTGATTATAATTCCCTTGATTAGAGTATTTTCAATGTTCAAAGTTGAAACACATTTTTTTTTTGTGTTTTTTTTGTAGAATGTTGGCTGGTGTGTAATTGTGTTTTTTTTTTAAGGAGTTTAAGCATAGATTTTGTTGGGTTTTGTGGTCTGGCGTGTAATTGTGTTCTTTCTGTGTGTCTTGTTTATTTTGTTGGGTCTTGTTTATTATGTGTTGCAGAAAATATTTTTGTTCAATCATTCAAAAGTCTTCTGCTTTATTTATTTTGTTAACAGTTTTGTAGAATGCAAACTTTCTACTTCTTTCTTCATTTCTTCTTTACTTTTCAGGGGTTTTACATTATGTCTCCATACATTGCCATTGCATTCACCTGTGGATTTAATTTATGAAATTCTAATCAGCTGCCTTATTCGTTTTAATAGTTAATTTTGTTTGATGTTTCTAGGTTCGATCTTTGGTTTACTCGTTGAGTTTATATTTTTTACGTAATGGATCCGTTAGGGCTATCTATTGTAGAGGTCGACGCAAATGGGTTAATTCCGCTTGATGATACATTGTCGCAAGCCGACGGATTATATGTGGCTGAGGGTAATAGATTAGAGTTGGTTGATGAGGAAGAATGTCAAGAGGCTTCAGTTGAAGTTGGTAGTGGTGACGGATGTTGTGATGGTTTGGAGACGCCTATTAAGGAGGATTGTGGGAGCATAGGAGCTAACAAACCATTTGAAGGCCAGCTTTTTAATAACTGTGAAGATGCATATGAATTCTATAATCTTTATGCTTTGGCCACAGGTTTTGGAATCAGAAAATGGAGGACCAATAAGTCGATGAAGACAGGGGAACCTATACGGAGGAGTTATGTTTGTGATAAAGAGGGGAGGAAAAATGAGAATGACAAGAGAGACATTGATAGGGAAGTGAAGCGACGTCGAATTGTAAGAGAGGGGTGTGAGGCAAAGATGGACATCAAGTTGACAAAAGATGGAAAATGGGAAGTGAGATGTTTTGTAGAGGATCATTGTCATGATCTTACTTCTCCTAACAAAGCACGTTTGCATCATTCGCATACTACATTCCATAAGAAAGCATCATGTAAGAATTTGATGGAGAAAATGCATAGTGAAGGGTTTGGACCTATTACTATTGCAAGGGCAATTAATATTGCATCCGGTGGTTCATGTTCTGATATCACAACAGATCAGGTGTCGTCTCATTTGAGAAAACAAAGGACTAACAATATGGGGAAAGAAGCTGTCACAGTAGTAAATTGGTTCCAACAAAAACGAGCAAAAGATCCGGATTTTCAGTTTGCCGTGGAGGTAGATGTTGAGGACAACTTGAGATCGATGTTTTGGGCGGATTCGAGAGCGAGAGAGGCATACCTAACCTTCAGTGATGTAATTGTATTTGACGTCACGTACAAAACAAACAGGTACAGGATGCCATTTGCACCATTTACCGGAGTCAACCACCACAGACAGTCTGCACTATTTGGGTGTGCCCTACTAGCAGATGAGAGGGAAGAGACATTCATTTGGTTGTTTAGGGAGTGGTTAAAATGCATGTTTGGCAAGGCTCCTGGTTGTATCATAACTGATATGGATGTGGCCATGCGAAATGCGATTAGGATTGTTTTTCCAAATACCAGACATCGCTTTTGTAAGTGGCATATCGATAGGCATCTAGTTGAGCATGTTCCAGCCATGAGAGAGGAAGACAGTGACTTTGCAAAGGCCTACCATCATTGGTTTTATAGGAAACATAAAATCGACAGTGAGAGGGAATGGAGAACTTTGGTGGAGAACTTTAAAATCGAGGAAAGAAGTTGGTTAAGTAAGATGTGGGATTTACGATCGCACTGGGTTCCTGCTTATTTTAGAGACACATTCACAGCTGGAATGACCTCTAGTTCCCGTAGCGAAAGCATTAATGCTTTCTTCGATGGATTTGTTAATCAGAGTACCACTTTACAAGAATTCGTGGTACAATATGAAAAGGCCGTTGTGGATCGCAGGAAAAAGGAAGCTGAAGAAGATTGGAGGACGAAACAATCACGTGCTGTATTGAGGACAAAGAGCACATTGGAAGCAGATGCTGCAAAGTATTATACCAGGGTAATTTTTGACATGTTCCAACTTGAGTTTGTAGCCAGTATTGATTGTTGGGAGGACATAGAGAGTGAGAATGGGAACATGACGGAATACAAGGTAGGAATGCGAAATGAGGAGGAGTGGCGAAGGTACAAGGTTGTATATGATGCATCCACAAGGTTGTATATGATGCATCTGAAGGTGTTAATGCTACTTGTGAGTGTGCGATGTTTGAAACCCAAGGAATTTTATGCAGACACATACTTCGCGTAATGGATATGAGGCGTTTACGTACCTTTCCCGAGCGATATCTCTTAAATAGGTGGACAATTGGGGCAAGATATCGAGTGAATGTTTTGGAATCTACAAGTAAAGGCGATAGTAATGAAGTAACTCCATTTGAGAAATGGTGCATTACATCAAAGGTTCAGAGAGTACTAGATGAACATCCGAGAAAAAAGAGTATTTCTAAGAAGCTTGAAGAAGACTTAAATATATGGTTGGCGGAATGTGAACAGTCAACGAAAGACAGAGAGATTGTCTTGGAAGGCAGTGGCAGTCAAGTACAGTCCAATCATCTGATTGAAACATCCGAGATATTTATTCACGACCCCAAAGTTGTGAGAACTAAGGGTCGACCAAAAAATGCTACAAGATTTAAATCTCCATTAGAGGTGTCACAATCTCAACCCAAGCCAAGGACGTGTAAAAAATGTGGAGGAAAAGGGCATTATGCAAGCACGTGCAAAAACAAACCCAAGGGTGACGATGATGGAGAGAATTTGAGTGCGCATTGAGGTAATCAAGATCATTGTAATTTCTATACATTTTATATTTGTCTTTATTCAATTTGTTTCTTCATGTAGCTTCTTCTACTAGGCTGGACAATTTGTTTATGTATATATAGTTCTCTAGGTACAAATGTATGTGTAAAAACACTGTTGCTTGAGGGTCCCATTATTGATTACTATTGTGAGTTATTGGTTTGAGTGGCTCCTCCCAAAAAACATCAAAAGGTTAAGATTGACACATATATTGTTGTGATCAGGACCATTGATTTTGTATTTATATTTATGCAATGTTTTTGTCATTATGCATTCCATATAATTTTGATTCATCTGGAATGCTCACTTTAAACTCTCATGCAGTTCCCCTGTACTGTACTAAGAAGGCATGCAAAATTACTCTCTTTAGTTGGCTACCAAAACTGGTGTAGATGTTCAATGGTATGAGTACTCGTCTCACATCAAAACTATTCTCTTTGTATGAGTACTCGTCTCACTTCATTTCTCTTACAGTTTTTTTTATTGACAGGGTTGGACATTGTTTTTACTCGTACTTGATCATGGGATGCATGGAGTTGAGGATTTCTCTTACAGTCTTTATAGTTTTTACACTGGAAGGGGGTGGAAGAGTTTCTTTACACTGTATTTGTGGCTTTTCATATGGAGAGTTTCTTTTTTTTTTCTTTTTGGATTGTCAAACCTGGTGGCATTAGAGATGTATTTATCTTTAATTATCTTGTCTAAAGCTGGTAAACCCTTGATATTTCCGACCCGAGTCATGGCTGACTCTTATGGAAAGGTGACCAGAACTTATGGAAAGGTGTTGATTTTGTAATCTTTTATTTTTTTGAATGGTAGTTGGTTTTGTAATCTTATGTGACCTAAAGCTGTGGCTAGGTAAAGTTATCATGTATCGGTGCTGGCATTGAAGAGGGATATCAGTGAATTGAAATGCCATATAGATATATTATGTGCTTTTCTTGAATACGATTAAAACTTAGTCGTCTGCATCAAGTAGCACTGTAAGATATTATGCTTTCATTTTTTTAAGGTTAAGCTATTATGCTTTGTAGTTTATTGTTTTCTTTTTATGCCTCCTTTGAATGAAGTAGACTGTCTGCTTCAATTTGAATCTCTTCATTGATGAACTCCCCCTAGATTGAAGGGATTTGTTGCTGATTTTCCATGCAGGATTGCTTTCGTTGAACAGTTTTTTGAGACAATTGTGTAAAAGAAGTGAACGCAAAAACAAAAAAAAGGACAATTGTGGAAGAGAATTGAAACGCTCCAAAGAGACTTACTTTGGTAAGGGAAGGATGAAAAAAAGTGGATGGAGCACTTGGAATTCTAATTTTTGATAGTAATTCTAATTTTTGCGAGAATAGCTGTGAATTTATAAGAAAATCTCTTCAAATGCATGCCATCAATGAATATAGGGGTTGCTCTTTTTTATTCTGTGCATTGTTGCTGGATAATTTTGTGGAGGTTGGGAGAGGAATGTGATGCTCTTTGGAGAAGAATCAAAATGGGGAAATACGGGGAGTAATGATCCGGACCCTTGTAAAATAATGAGCCAGATTTCTTCAATTTTGATAAATCATGATTTTGGTTTCAATGTCTTATTGCGATGTTGGCTTAACAGGCCTCGTCATATTTCAAACTATTATCAGTTGCAAAGACGCAGATACACTTGTAAGGGCGAAGAGTAGTGGCAACTACTGTTCGGTAGTCAACTAAAGTACTTTTATGGTGTTGATTGTCACTATCAAAATAAGTGGCAGTAGGGGTGTCGTTAGTTTAAATTAAAAAGCACTAGTAGATGACTTGGTAACCCAAAACCAATCCGCATAATCAAAATGGGAAAAAATTTCCCAAGGAACAATGCCCTCTCTACTCAAGTGGTTGAGTAATGACTCCCTTGGCAGATTTTGAGAAAGTTATGCTTGTGAAATAACTCCCTTGGCAGATTTTGAGAAAGTTATACCTTCGCACTGTGGGCCTTCCACAGATTACTAATGCCATCCATGTGTGGACCCCGATCCGGAGAGGACGAGTGTGGCGAGGGACGCGAGGTCTCCACAGCAATCCTCTAAGATCTCCACAATGTGAAGGAGAGCTCTGCCAAGGAACTCTCGAAACGGATGCCACCCTCACAGCATAGCACGAGTGGCGATACAAAACGAATGAGATACATCCTGATCAGGAGCCAGGGCTCGAAACCGAGATGTACCTAAAAAGAACTCAGAGTCGCCATCCATGGATAGGCCATGGAACCCTAAAATCAAATCCTCTGTGCAATGGATAACCAGAGATATATATGGGTTCGTGCCTGGTTACGAATGGGGAAGGTCTGAGAGCACCCCCAATTCGCCCGAGTGCAAGCACTTGGTCTCTTATGCCATTTTCATTAACTCCAAAGAAGTTTGGGTAAAAATCATATGAAATGGGAACAATCCTCAGGAATCGTCTACCTAAGCATGCATTTCCTGAGAATGAAGAAATAAACACATAAAATGAAAATGTGTCACCTAAGCAAAGCTAGGTTATGGGTGACATGCCTAACTCTAATGCAAGACTGGACTCGGACCAGAATGGCCATCCATCCTAGCTGCACTACGTATCCCGGCCTCGGGAAGAATCGGAGCCCACGTAGTTCGATGCCCTATTCAAAATTATGATGCCTAAGACACCTAGACCTCTATCCTAGACTCGATCTAAAAGACCGGACTAGTTATTAAAGCTTCTTGAACTATTATTTAAATTCCAATGAATGGTGGATTTTAGGACATCCTATATGCCCTAACTAAATGCAGATTGATTAGCCTTAAGCTAATGCAGGTGGTTCCTACAATCCTATGTGTAACTAGGCCGTGCAACCTAATGAAAACCACGGGATGACTATATGCCTAGTCTAGCCATCGGTTCGACTAAATGTCTAACCGATCGACTCGAGGCCTCCTAACTCTAGGGACACTCACACGACAGGACATACCATATCAATACAAATCAAGACAAACTCCTAACACAACCTAAACAGCTAGGACATACTCCTAACTCTAGAGGAAGATCTTTTTGAAAATGGTTTGAATATTTTTGTAACTTTGAAAGATTTAAAATTTTTATTTTTAAAGGTTTGGCTGGACTTGGGATGTGGATCCCAAGCTGCACTACGTACCTCGTGGAAGAGGATCAAGCCAACGTAGTTCGAAACAAACTCTCCTAATTACTGATTCTAAAACACTCAACACTTTAGGCTTTTTAAGGTTTTTCAGTTGTTTTTCATATTTTTAAAGTTTTTCAAAAGTTTTTAAAGTAAAGAGTTTTCACCCTTTTGGTCAAAGACCTAAGGGAAAACACAAAGCAAAACCCTAGGACCAAACCTTAGGGCAAATAGGGGAAACTCCTAAACAAGGCAAACTAGACTATCGATGACAACAAAAATGATCTATGATCTCAAAAAGCAAAGCTATAATGAGACTGGGCTAGTCTCCAAAGAAGAAGAAATGACAACAAGACTATGGAGAAACTCCTTACTAACAGCACTCAAGAAGACAAATGAGCCACAGGCTCTCTAATACTACAACTTAAAGGAGGAATGAGTCAAAGACTCCCAAATAACACCAACGGAAGAACCAACGAGTCAAAGACTCCCTGGTAATATCACAAAAGAACAAATGAGTCAAAGACTCTCTAATGATACCAACTAAGAAAACGAAGTGAGTCAAAGACTCTCGAAAAGAAATGGAAACACGAGTCAAAGACTCCAACAATACCAACTAAAAGATAAATGAGTCAAAGACTCTCTAAAAGAAAAGAAACACGAGTCAAAGACTCCACTAACACCAACTAAAGGATAAATGAGTCAAAGACTCTCTAAAAGAGATGAAAACACGAGTCAAAGACTCCACTAACACCAACTAAAGGATATATGAGTCAAAGACTCTCTAAAGGAAAAGAAAACACGAGTCAAAGACTCCACTGACAACAGCTAAAGACAGATGAGTCAAAAGACTCTCTAAAAGATATGGAAACGCGATCGAATCATATAATAGAAGATTGAAAATCTGTGATCAAGATGAGATGAGATAGCATAAGATTGCTTTCAACGGATGGATCATGAATGACTAATCCTATGAGATCTTTGGAAATGAATGGGATTTACATCCTAACCCCAAAGGAAAAGTTTTTTAATCTTCACACATTTTATCAGTGTTACCTGAAGGCATCAACCCTAACCCTAATCTAGCGGAGTGGAGAAAGGATCTCGACTCATGACTTTGTTTGTGTACCTAGGACCGATCGTAGCCATTGGAAGATGGACTACGGCCTAATCTAGACACAAATGGGTAGGATATCCTAAACTAGGCTCACACACGTGATGCACATGTGTTCGTATACTACATGCATGTGTGGGTTAATCTAGGGGTAAGGCCAAGAGTTCCCTTAGCGCGAATCCATGTTCGATATACTGTACCAGTGTCCGGCGTATCAGTACGTGAACAAGAGATCCGTTTACGTACCATAAAGGTACTAGGCTAAGGGTGGAATGCTTCTCTAGCACAGAGGCACCAGGTGATGAAATCCCAGTCAACCATGCTAGATAACACTCCGGGTTCCTAAAATAGGACGTGTGTGCATGTGAGATGCAGGGGTTTAGATGCAAGTGATGTAAGTGTGTGCGATAAGTTCGCGCAATCTATGATGCCTTCAGGTTTTGTTAGATTAAGTTTGAGTAAATGTGATGAGAAAATAAAACATACAAACTAATCACAGCATCAGGATTTTACAAAGGAAATCAGTGATTCATAAGGTTTCTATTTTGATAATTTAATTATTGAATATGTGATGGAATATTATGATCTGGAAATTTTTAAAACAATTTGATTTTAATTCAATTTACTCAAGGATTTTAAAAGGTTTCAATTCAGATTGTAGATTTACACATCAACATATAACAAATCTTTTCAGAACAAGATGAAATTTTTACAGTAACTTCTCCTTAATTATATAAGATTATAATAAAAATTTCATAGATTTTAAATGTGGTTTGCTATTAGTTTTTCAATGTTGAAAGTTTCTGTCCAGATTGTGAATTAACACAGTAACGTATAGCAAATCAATTCAAAACAATATGAAATTTCTATAGTATGTTTATTACAATAAGAAAGGATTACTGTAAAAGTTTCATAAATTTTAAAAATGATTTACTATTAATTTACGATTTTACAAATATCCATCCAGATTATGAATTAACAAAGAAACACATAGTAAATCAAATCCAAATCAGTTTAAACTTTATGAAAACATGTAATTCCAGTAGTAATTATCAAACAAATATTTTCAGAAGTTTTCATTGCAATTTACTATTTGTATCAGATTTAATACAGCATGCATGATTTTACGTAAAAAATCATAAACAAATATCCAACAGAAACCAAAAATCTTGAAAAATTCACGGGAGATTAGATTAGATTTAATTTGCATCTCATCCAAATTTCACTTTTGAAAACATTATAGAGTTTTTGAAAATTGGTTTTTTCCAAAAATACCCCTAGAGTTAAATGAATTTTTAAACCCTTTAAATCAAATCAAGAATTCATAAAGAAATTCGTACTAATTCAAAATCTTACAATTATATTATGTTTAAATTTTCATTGATTTTGGATCTATGTTGACATCTTCTTAAATTCAATCTTTAGAATTTTACCCCTTTGAGGGTAAAGTTCAAAAGGTCAAATTACGGTCAAAACGAAGTCAAAATTCTTCGAAATTCCAGATTTCTACACTTCTTAATGTGCAAAACACTCAGAGATTGAAAAAAACATATTTTGAATAACAATAAGAAAAAATAAAAATAAATCACAAATTCTATCCTAGCATGCTTCTAGTTTAAGATATATGAAAGAGGGTTTTGGAATACCAACCTTGCTAGCTCTCCTTGTCTCTAGGGTAAGTAATCCTCGGATATACGCTTTGTCTTACCCTTTCAATTAGCAAAGAAAACCCCCAAAAAAAAAAATGTTGCCGCCGATCCGTTCCGCCGTCTTTCACTTTCTCTTAGAGGGAAGGATTGGGAGGTGATTGGGAGAGATAATGGAAGAAGAATATAGGGAAAGGGATTGGAGGGAGTGATTGGAAGAGATAATGGAAGAGAAAAAGATAATGGAAGATAAATCTCTCCTTTTCTCCTCTTTTTTATGGATGGGAAGGAAGATATATATAGGGAGAGAAAGAGAGAGAGAGAGATGTGTTGGTGGAGAGCTCATCATGTTGTCCCTCTTAGTGGAGAATCCATCATCATTCTTCTTAGTGGAGGGCCCATCATGTTTCTTAGTGGAGAATCCATCATCATTCTTCTTAGTGGAGGGCCCATCATGTTTCTTAGTGGAGAATCCATCATCATTCTTCTTAGTGGAGGGCCCATCATGTTTCTTAGTGGAGAATCCATCATTATTGTTCTTAGTGGAGGGCCCATCATGTTTCTTTAGTGGAGAATCCATCATTATTGTTCTTCATAAGAGGCCTCACAAGAGGCCCTACTGAGGCCCCACAATGTGGACCCCACAACGCGGGCCCCACAACGTGGGCCCCACAATGTGGGCCCTCGGTTGATTCGAATTTTAAACAAATGTTTAATGCGGGCCCACCAAACGGGTCCAAATTCTCCCTCGCTTGGATTCTTATGAATAATCTCTCTCAACCTCTCAACACTAAACGGAAAAATGCGAAACATGGCGGAAATGATCGGATGGGGTTTCTCCCAAGCATAGCGAACTTGGGTCCGGTCAAAATGGGGTGTCTACACCATGCTGATGCTTCTCCCAGAAAGATGCCAAAATCTGCAAGTCTGCTTGTGGCAACACAGAACCATGTACAAGTGGTGCAACTTTGATAACTCAAAAACCATGATAAATCTAAGCCTTTCCCAAGTTGTACTATCTAATAGTGTGACACTTAGGAGACTGGCTTGGTTCTTCCCTAAGAAACCTCTTTATGCCTTCTGCTTTGAATTAAAAAAAAGGTCCGAACAGTGTCTTTTGCAATGAAAATGCTTTAGATGTCATATGTTAGGACATGGAGGAATAAACTCCAGACTGAACAGAAGGAAACTTAAGAACAGAATAAGACATCGAAATTCACAAAGTTTCTAGGAATAAACTCTTACCATCTGAAATATCAAGGCTTGAACAGACTATCCCACATATGCATCTTCAACAATCCCACACATTCACTTTGACATATAAAAAAGGAAAAGGGAAAAACACACTGCAACTACAAGTACTTTATTCCAACCATTTCTATTCTCTTTTACTGCCAAGCGTTGGATGACGACCTTCAATTTCGAAACCTCTCCCTTCATCTGTTGTGTTAACCCCTTCAACTCAGATACCTCATCCTTCAATTTGGAAACCTCTCCCTTCGTCTGTTGCATTAACCCCTCCAACTCAGATACCTCATCCTTCAACCTTCGCAGACGATTGAATTCTCTCTGGGGCCCAAACTCGCGACCGGATAAAACATCCTCTAACCATACAAAATAAGAGCACCTCCAAGTGATACCATCCTGCGTGTTTTATAAATGTTAGAAATTATAAAGAGATTATAAATTGCTACAAACAAAATTTCACTCAAACAATGTCTACTTACATTGAAGTGGCAAGAGTAGAAGACCCTCTCTTGGTTATCGTTGATATCCGTATCGGTTATCTTCAAAGTGGCTTTCTTCTTACAATGACATTTTAGATGACGCCATTATTTTCTTTTCTCAACCTGCATCAGTTAAATACCCCCAAAGCAGGTACAGGAAGTAACGTCAAGAAACACATAGCATAATGACAAATACAAATGCGTTAATGAAATTACAATGATTATAAAAATATCCCAAAAGTATTTTCAGTTACCCCCTGTGGTTTCAATTTGTATAAGGTAGGCACCCTCAGTTGACGGTTCGTCCACGGTTCAACTGCGGGGGCCTACATTAGGGGTTAAGTTGAATGTGTCAGAAGCCACAGGGGGTCTAAGTGTATTTTTCCCTAAAAAGAAAACATACTACAGCTACTGTTGTTTCTCATAAACAACCATTAATAATTAACTGAAACCTCATCATGCTCAGAACCTACAATCAGTCCAATCCAAAAAAATCTATCAGATAAATCCTTAATTGCCTTGCCTTGCCTAATTCCTATTCCTATACCTCATTCCATTTCTCCTTCTGCATGTTTCCTACATTGATCATTTGCATTCCAATTAGTTCCTACAAGATCTACTACTGACTACTTTGTATTGAACAGATGTATTTAAGAACTTCAAAGACAAGGTGAGATTTGGACTGAATGTAGGTAAAGACATAGGGGGAATGATGGGTTTATATGAAGCTTGACACCTTAGAATAGATGAATGTCCACTTGTCATCCCACGGGTAGGCCATCGCATGCAAAGATCGAACCATTTCCCTCAAATTACTAGGTTAGAAGTGAACTAAACTTTTAGCCAACATTCTACAAAAAAAACACAAAAAAAAAATGTGTTTCAACTTTGAACATTGAAAATACTCTAATCAAGGGAATTGTAATCAAAAAATAAAGGACCCTAAATCCGAATAATAAGAACCCTAAATTCGAACTCAAATAAAAAAAAGAACCCAAAACCCTAAAATAAGAACCCTAAATTCCAACCCAACAACCTAAATCAGATTTCAACCCAAATAAGAACCCTAAAATCAGAAAATAAGAACCCTAAAATCAGAATAAACATTTCATTTCAAAATCATATTTCGGTTCAAGAAATCCGAAATTAAGAAGAAAAAATCCGCCCAAAATCTATGATTAAATCAAATGAGCAAAGTAGTTACGGTTTTCAGCAGATTTTCTTCCTAATTTGGTCCTCAACAAGTTCTAGGCAGCAAGGATCGAAGAAAATCCATAACCAAAAATCGTGAGAGAGGAACAGAGTGTCTGAGAGAGAGAGAAATACCTGTGAGAGGGAGAGACCGGCTCCGACGGAAAATCTGCTTGGGGGAGGAGAGACCAGCGACCATCGATTTGGGTTTTCTCAAAATCTGCTTGGAAAATCTGCTTTGGGGGAAGGAGAGACAAGCAGCCGATGATTTTGGGTTTTGAGAGTGCGTAGGAACACGATTTTGGGTTTTGATTTTGGGGGAAGGAGAGACCAGCAGCCGGATTTGGGTTTTGATTTTGAGTTTTGAGAGGGAGATCGCATTCGGATTTGGGTTTTGATTTTGAGTTTTGAGAGACCAGCGACGTTTTCTCTCTCATTTGGAATGGACGCGTGCGATGAAATCATCCGACGGCTGCTGGAGTAGTGCGTAGGAACGTTACCTACGCCAGTGTGTAGGAAAAGTTCTCTCATCTTTTATATGCTTATTATTTCTATTTCTCAGGAAATGCATGCTTAGGTAGACGACTCCTGAGGATTGTTCCCATTTCATATGATTTTACCCAAAATTCTTCGGACCTTCTCCATTCGTAATCAGGCACGAACCCATTCATTTCTGGTTATCCATGGTATACAGAGCATATTTTTTTAGGATCCATGGCCGTATACCATGGATGGCGACTCTGAGTTTTGTTTTTATTTCGAGAGCTCCCTGGTAGAGCTCTCCTTCACGTGTGGATGATCCAAGAGGCCGCTGGGGGCTCGTCCCCCACCTCTCTCCCGGATCGGGGTCCACACCTAATGGCAGCTTGAATTTGTTCAATTAATTGGCAAAAGCTTTGCACGAACTCTTCTTAAAATAATACCTGGAGGACTAGAAGCTTTAATAACTTAGAGACATTTACACAAACAGTGTATGTGAAACACTAAACAAATCCCTTTGATTACACAAATTCAAGGTATGCTAACACATTTTCTATAACTGAGTTTGAAATGAAGCATCACCACCCAAGGATCCATGAAGGTTGATTCCATTCACCAATGCCAATGACTTGAGTTAATGATGACCGAGTGGTTTACTCGTAAAACCCACTCCGATCCATAAGAGTCAAATCAGTTTCTAATTTCCTTGATCGAATATATGAAGGTGGTGACGATCTCTTTGACAAGGACCGGATTTGGAATACAAGCAATTGCATTAAAGAAATGCTTACATGTAATCAATCTACCTATGAAATGGCATTAAAATCCCACAAAATCCTCAATGGATGAATACGTTTCTTTACAGGGGTGTAGGCATCTCCGTCTCAGGTCTTTGCAAAGGAATTTTAATTCCACACAACTTTCAGGAACTTCTCTCCATGACAAGCAGCATGAAAATATCGAACAATCATTTATCAACAGAAAACAACATATGTTCATCTACAATAGATTTAAGTATGGATGGCAAATGAATCACACTCTGAAAATAGGGAATTGAGAGAACCGAAACTCGATATTTACTTTCAAGTGAATCTTACCAAGTTCTTCAAGAGGATATAAATTTCTGCTTGCAACAGGGTAAATGAGAGAATCCTCAGGCAACAAAGCAAGGTTCTGCTCTCCTACTCCAGAAGAGCAGCCCAAATCAAATTCCAAATCCCTATCCTTTTAAATAAAAAGTCCCCCAAATGAAAATAAAAACCCCTATTTATACTAACCCTAGCTAACACCGAAGACAAGAATGCCCTCATATAGGCTATTATATGCACCACACTATAACCCCTTCACACAAGAATGAATAAAAACCACCATCTACTGTCCGAAAAGCAACACTCAGCAAACAAAAAAACAAATCAGGAATAGAAAAAAAAGCCCATTGAGCCTGTGAAGAATTCTGATGAAAAAGACTTGAATGAAGAGCCAATCTTGGCCCCTTATCTGGAGATTGTCATTGTGGTAGAATCTTCTTCATCATTAAAAGGAGTAGTCAAAGCAAAAGGGATTACAGAGAATAGCATTCAGACCCACAATAGTTTCAACTTGTTAGAAGAGCATGAAGAAGAAGAGGGCCAACCCAAAAGCTTTAACGAATACTCTAGTTTAGACGAAGAGAGTGAAGACGAAGACGAAGAGTGTGAAGACAACTCTGGATCAGAGGAACCTTAAGAGACTCTCTCACTTCAAACAAGCATAAAAAGCCCTGGAGTCTCTCCAAAAAAGAATGTATCCTGGGCGGAAGAACTCAATGAAGTCCACCTGATTCAAGCCAAACATGAGGATAACGGTGAAGAGGAGACCCCGGATCCTGGACAATCAAATTGGCAGAAAGTTCCCAGGAGAACCTGGCCAAAGCGCTCACAAAGAGCCCATCTCACTCCCTCAAAATTAGATGATTATGTAATTCAGAAGTATTGATCATTTTGTTCTCTTAGGCTTGGTGCTTGTCGCTCTTATTTGTAGAGCCTTGGTTCCCCCTTCTCGCTTCTTCCGAGTTAGGGTTGGTTTGTGATCTTATTGTTCGATCTTTTTCTTTATCTAATAAATCGGTAGGGGTCCCCGTTGAACCCCAGCCTACCCATCAAAAAAAGAAGAAAGTGAAACCCATGTTGTACCCATGCTCTTTGGCTGGGACACGCTCTACGTTACATTTACAACTCATGTTTTTGAGCAGGTGGGGCCCACTATCATGGGCCCAGAATGATATATACCACTACTCTTATTTCTCTTGTTAAATGATTTTGTTCATAAATACTTAAATCTACCTCTCATTTAAAGCATTGCGGATGGTTAGGAAATCATTTATTTTGTCTTATTTTATACTCACACAAGAAAGAAATTAAAAGAGTCTAATGGATCAAATATCAAGGGCCTTACTTTTATCTTACCACCCACACTAGAAAATAAAATAAAATAAAATCCAATAAGCCCGTACAAGGAAAAATGGTTTTAGGCAAACAGTCAATGACTTAAACTAGCGTCCATGGCAAAAGGCCACACAGGCTCACTTTTCAAAAGATTTTGTGGTCATTCACGAGGTGGCTGCTCTGACATGCAACAAACCATCCGTGAAATGCCGCGAAATGCCTTTTGCCATGGACGCTAGCAAATCCCATTTAAAAACATTTTCTTTATTGGCCATTTGATCATTTCCAAAGGGTGAGTTTGTTCGCAAACAAGGGTAGCTTTTGGTAATCCTCTACCAACTGTGAGTGGCATCCGAAACCGGATTTTTATAAAGTGGGCACCTTGTTTTGTTTACTTCTTACTTCTTTGGACTACCCACCATAACTGATTTATCATGCGGCAACACGAGTGCTCAGAGATGCGACAAAGTACCATGCAAAGCACCATGCAAAGCGAAGAGTGGCACCCCATCTCTCACGCATCACCTCTTATGTGTCAATACTCTCCCTGGTTTTTAGCCTATAAATACCACCCCCATCTCAACACTCTCCTCACACCATCATCCCTTCTATCAATGGCTACTTCTTTGTTTCCACTTATTGCTATCTCCTTCCTCCTCATCAATGGCTCTCTAGGCCAGATAGAGCAGACAAGAGAAAGGGAAGGGCAGCAAAGACGACTGAGAGAACAAAGCGAGTGCAGGATCCAGAGTCTGAGTGCTCTCGAACCCAACAGGCAAGTTGAGGCCGAGGCCGGCCTTACAGAGCATTGGGACGAAAATAACGAGCAGTTCCAATGCGCGGGTGTGGCTGCCACTCGATATACCATCCAACCCAAAGGCCTCCTCTTGCCCTTTTTCTCCAATGCCCCACAACTCTCCTATATTGTTCAAGGCACGTCTACTATATATCTCTTAAACATTAATCTTTTTTCTCTATTGTTATGATCCTTAAGAATAATGTAGAAATAACTCTGACCCTTAATTAAAAATATGTTTATATTGATGTAGGTAGGGGAATCAGTGGACCGGTCATACCTGGATGCCCTGAATCATTCCAACAGTTTGAACAATCTAGACAGTCAGAACAAGAACGGGGCCAGAGATACAGCGACCAACACCAGAGGATCCAACATTTCCGAGAGGGAGACATCCTCGCCTTTCCCGCCGGAGTCTCTCACTGGTGCTACAACGACGGCGAGGAACCCGTCGTTGTCGTCGTCGTCCATGACACCAGTAGCAATGCCAACCAGCTCGATCAAAATCTCAGAGTAATTAACCCAAATTAAGACATCCTTTTATTATTAATAGTAGTAGAACCCCATGTGCAATGTCATCTTCATATGGTATCAGACCCACACCATAGGATTATCCAAAAAATCATTTCTATAGTATGATCCTATTCCTAGCCCTCCCATCAATAGAGGAACTGCATATTATGAAAACCTCAGTAGATCGAAGGGCTGAGATGATCCTATGGAAATAATTTTGGGGAACAAGCTATTTACTTTGTCGCCCACTGTATAGTAAATATAAAAATATAATAATAATGGATTATACTATCTTAAACCTTATAAAACTTCCAAACTCTACAACTTAAATCTTTTTGAGTAATTGGTTTGTTTCATGAGCAAAAGAGACTGATTATTGTTTTGATTAATCTGATGAATTGATGAAGAGATTCCAACTAGCCGGTAACGAACGATATCAAAGCGAGAAATCCCAACAGTACAAACGCGAGCCTTCCCGCCGAGAGAGCTCAGGTAATGACAATATCTTAAGCGGGTTGGACGAACAGACCATATCGGAGGCCTTCGACGTGCCCCTAGACACTGCAAGGAAACTCCAAAACAGGGATGACAAGAGGGGCAATATCGTCCGTGTTGAAAATGGGCTTAGAGTTGCAAGACCACCAAGAAGCCAAGAGGAAGAAGAAAGGAGGAGTCGTGAAAACGGGTTAGAAGAGACATTTTGCAATAGAAGGCTCAGGGAGAACATTGCGGACCCCACCCGTGCTGACGTGTTCTCTTCTCAAGGTGGACGTCTCGCCACCCTCAACAGCCACAAGCTCCCCATTCTCCGAAATCTTCAGATGAGTGCTGAGAGAGGAGTTCTCTACAGGGTAAGTTATTTATTAAGCGCACAAACCCATCTTGTCTTTTCTACAGTAACCTCTGACATCTCTTTAAATAATAAAAGAAGACAAGATGGGTTAGTGCAATTTTCAATACATGGTTGTGGCAATATTAGAAACCTTATTATATCTAAGTAGTATGGCTTGTTCTTGAAAATGACAATTATGTCCCACCCACATTGACCAAAATGCCCTCAATGTGTGCAGAATGCTCTTGTTGCACCTCACTGGAACATGAACGCCCACAGTGTGGTGTATGTGACCAGAGGAAATGGGCGAATCCAGATAGTTGGAAACCAGGGGAACACAGTGTTTGATGGTGAACTCCATCAAGGTCAGCTTCTGATCGTCCCACAGATGTTCGCGGTCGTGAAACAGGCTGGAAATGATGGGTTCGAGTGGGTCGCCTTCAAGACCAACGACAATGCCATGACCAATCCGATCGTCGGAAAGACCTCGGCTCTCCGAGGTATGCCGGAAGAAGTGATAATGAATTCTTATAGGATCTCAAGAGATGAAGCAAGGAGATTAAAGTACAACAGAGATCATGAGATGCAGATCCTTTCTCCAAGCCGCCGCTCTTCTGCGTGATGAAAACGGAAATCTAGTTTTTTTTAGTTTCTGTTTGCGAGGCTAGACTAGTGTGAGAATGTTATGAGAGTAAATAAAGCCTTTCCTGTGTGTACTTAGGCTACCTTCTATCTATAATAAAACAGACTTTTGCTTGCTACATCCTATCCTATGTATAATTTTTTCTCTTTTCCTTTGGTATACATCTCTTCCTACTTACACAGAACCCCTCTTTTAATTTATCCGTCTCGTGTGTAAAATAAGACAAAACTAATGGTTTCTTAACTGTCGTCAATGTTTGCATGATTGCCGCTTCCGGACCTGGGGAAGCTGAAAAATTATGTTCCAGAGATGCTTGCAGTTGAGAACATTGAAGCCGGGAAGTTCGATGCGAAGATGGCCAGGCAGGCTCTTTATTCGTCATCCGATGAGCTTCATGTGGTGGCCCACCCGATCAAAACATGATGTGCAAAATGGCAGACCCACATTAATGCAGAGGCTTGGTTTAGAGATGGTTGGCCAGACTTAGATTTGATAACATCTTCAAGTAAAATCAACTATGTTCTATATTGTTCATTTTTCAAATATTTCATTTTCATCTATGATTGGCCAACACTTCGAATTTATTGCCAACACATGTGTGGTATCGTGTTCAACACGACACCCGTGTCCACACGTGTCGACACTCCTTTAGACACTTTTAGATGTGTTGTTAGAAGTGTAAGCAACTTTATATGCATGTGTGTATGAGTGTGACACTATTTCTAGTTTTTTAGGGGTTTTCATGTCAGATACCTCGGATCCGTGTTGAAACTCGGTCGAAACACAAATCATGAGTATATGTACTATCTATTTTAGACGCGTCCCCGTTTCTAAATTTTGAGAGTTTGCCGTGTCTAATACTCCGTGTTCGTGTCGAGATGTGACGCTCGTGTCCGTGTCCACAAATCTATGATTTTCATGGAATTAGTAGAGAGCTTTTGGCCTCTACTTTTAGGTATCAGCAGACCAGGTTCATGACCCTCAAGCAGTTTTTTAATGCAACTCACACAAAACAGTCAACCCATCTTTATATGATAGTCTTTTTCTTCCTTCATTTAGGCCCTGTTTGGGTTGTAAGAAAATATTTTTTTGTGAAAAATGTTTTCAGAAAAATTTAAAGATACGCTTGGATTGGCTGTGGCAAAAGTTTGATCATCTTAACCACGTGTTTAGAAGCTTCTCTAACTCAAGCCTAGAACATGGCATTAACATTGCATGTACATATCTTTTGCCCTTCAGATTTTGAACTCTTATCTATTTCTGTTTTTTTTTTTCTTCATTCCCAAAAACAGACCACCCATTTTCTCTCTCCCTTTTTCCTTTTCCTTTTATGTTTGCCACAAACCTTCGGGTTTCCCGACCCAGGAACTCTAACCAGGAATGCAAACTGAACAGAGCCCAAAGAAGCATGGCACTGCCAAAAGGGGTCCAAATCACATAAAAATCAGTAACAGCTTACTTGTACCAACAACAGCCTACAGTAGGATATTTGATTTCCTAAATATCAGTTCATAACCTAAGAACTTGTTCTCAATAAATTAAAAATGGGATCAGCAAACTCAGGTTCTTGCCCAATTCTTTGTTCTCAATAAATTAAAAATGGGACTCGGACAGTACCGGAAAGTTCAACAAAGACCAATGCTTCATGAAATCTTGCCATCTCATCAAGATCCAACTCCACTGCTAACACTGGGTAATTAATCATATTGCATCTCGAAATCACTGATTGATGCAGTTTCAATGAAGGAAATACAAATTAAAATTCCTGTATTTTTAAAATTCTGGGACAATAAAAAAGGATCTTAAAACAGAAAGGAAAATGAGTAGCTCACCTGTTCAACAAATAACCATGATCCTCAGCGCTTCGAAAGGAATAAAGAACCCTACCAGCAATGCTTGTCATAGGAACAGGGCCAAATCTCCGACTATCCCTAGTTTCTTGTCAAAAGAAAGAAGAGACCGAGATGTTTAATACAAGAAATATCAATTGTGTTACCCATATACAAAAAAAATTTACAAGAATTAGTTATTTGTAAAGCTTGAAGCAATTGAGGGAAAACTAAAGATGGAAAGAACCAAGAGCTTAAAATGTACGAGTTCAGTACTCAAGTGGTCATTGTTAAGATATGATATTAATGATCAATCTAGGGTTCCTCATAGAATACGTGTGATCAAGACCATTAATTTGGTGGATCCCCCATGAGGGACCTACTCGATCCTTGTCTCTCCACATGCACACCCAATCTGTAAGATTTTCTTTTGAATGGTGAAGCTTTATTATTAATAACAAACAGAAAATCATTGACCGAGCTAGTCAAGGGCTAATCCCAAACAAGAGCAAGAGATGCACAAACCTCTCACAAAGGAGGTGATAAAAAACCTCAAGGTCCATCTTCCCACCCCGAATTGAGCTAGCCGATCCGCCTCGATGTTGGATGAACAGAGGACACGTTGAAAAGACGGCGCATGGCCCTTCACCATATCCATAACTCCATAGTGTCGGAAAATCTCCAAAGGAAACCCCTTTCCCAACTTTCACCCAATAAGCGAAATTGAGTGAGTTCCTTTCCACCACCGGGAAGTCAAGGAGGAAGATCACCAGATGTATCCCACTCAAAAAAGTTCAGCTTAGCAAACCCAGCTCAACAAGAACTTTTCAAATCAATCTTGTTGATCATGCTAGAATAAGCTCATCTAATAACACTCATCAGACGATCAGAATGCACTACGCTCAAACGACTCACATACCAGGCGAAGCAAATGAAAGATTCTAAGAAATCTATGAAGTCGGGGAGAGCTACAGCCAATCGAACCAAAGAAGAGAAAGCTTGTTGTTGGACAATAGACACCCCTCTGTTTGACCCTTGAATATCCTATTATTCCTCTCCTGCAAAATCAACCACATAAGTGCCAAGGAGTAGACATCACATCCACAAAAGAGAAGAAGCTTTTAAAATCTTTGTTTAATCATCAATCTCATCATCTTGATACCTTAAGGAAGATCAAGGCATCACACCCTGCCAAGGAGTAGACATTACATCCACACTAGAGAAGAAGCTTTTAAAATCTTTGTTCAACCATCATTCATTTCATCATGGCTAAAAAGAAAAGTGCCCCCGAGGCTACAATTATATAATATAAAAAGAGAATTGGAAACTTCTAAAACCCTAAACAGAAACCTAACATTTTTAGACTAAAATACCATCTAACGACTTAAAAACTTGCTCTCCACTTAAAATTCCTGTAATATATGTGTGAGGCCTATTTAGAGCACTCAAAACTCAAAGAACTTAAGTGGTTTTTATGGGAAAAAATTCTAATACTCTCCGATAACTTAAAAAGACTTAAAGAACACACTGAAAACTAAATAAAACTCTTTTAATCTCAACAATCGGTCCCATCTTAACTCCTTGGTTCTTCATCGCCATGCTCAAACAAATTGCATATCAGAAGAAAAAAACGAAATACTGAGAGAAATCTCTGAATTCGATGAGAACTGCATCCAATCGAACCAAAGAAGAGAGAACCTGCTGCTAGATAATACACAACCCTTTGTTAGACACTTGAATATCCTATTATTCCGCCACTTCCAAATCAAACACAAAAGTGTCGAGAGAGATAGGCTCCAGAGAATTCTACCCTAATGTGCCAAGACACGAGAGGCCAAGCCTCACAAAATCCACGATGATTTGGGAAGGCCTAACCAACCCAAAACGTACATAGAATGAAAAATGATCTCCCCTATAAAGCTACAGTGGATGAAGAGATGGTCCACTGTCTCCCCAGCAGCACCACACATCCAATATCTGCTGATAACATCCCTCTCACAATTACACAAATGCTCTACCATAAGAATCTGGACAGCCAAGCAGTCCAACAAAAAGCACAAATATGGTACGAAACAGGAGGCCTCTATACCCTCATGGTTGGAGAGGGAAAACTGAGCCAAACATACGAATCTTGTACATACAAGTGGTCCAACAAGCACAAACAAGGTATGAGGCAGGAGACTTCCACACCATCCTGGCTGAAGAGGTAGAAGGGAGCGGGATCAGCTGACAAAAGAATGATCTGACCATGAACTTCCCACTGGTACTCCCCATTCAAACTCGTCTGTCCTCAGCATGTTTTCTGACAAAGACTGAATCCAATTTGTCATAAATGAGTGCACCGTGTCAAGCTCCCAGTCAAAGAAATTTCTTCTGAAGTGAACTGATGGAGGATCGTCCTCACGAAAACAGAAAAGAGGGGAAAAAATATTTCCAAAACAACCAAGGTAAAAGAATTCAACCCCAAGCTTGGTTGGAGTTTAAAGGAATGGGTCACACGTAGGAGTTAAATGAGTGACTAGACAGTGTTTTATGAAATCATTAAGTAATAGGGAAAATGGGGTCTTTTCTACTTAAATTCACTTAAGTTACTTGAGTTTAAGAGTGTTTAGAATGGGCCCCACCCATGTATTATGAGATTGTAAAAGGAGGGCCCACTTTCATGAGTTTTGAGGGGGAAGTTTTCTAAAGTGGGTGTTTTAAGTCATTATGACTTGATTTCTTTAGGTTAGGGTTTTAGAACTTTCATAGTTCTTTTCTCTTCTTATATATATATATATATATATATATATATATATATATATATAGAGAGAGAGAGAGAGAGAAAAGTGTTTCTAGTCCGGCCGACTAGAGATCATTCTCTAGTCCGCCACCCAAAAACACATGGGTCCCACATATTTTGTGGTGATCTAAAGCATTCATTTGATAGGCCTCATCATAGATAGGATGTCCACAAAAATTCAGCTTCATAGGATCTTCTTAACCCTTCGATTTGTGGAGTTAAAAAATGGACAGATTTGTGGCGGTTTATAGCCGTCCATTTTAAGCTCCACAAATCATAGGGTTGGGATGATCCTATGAAGCTAATTTCTTGTGGACACCGTCTCTATGTCAAGCCCCATCAAATGAATGCTTTGCATCACCCAAATATGTGGGACCCATGTGTTTTTGGTCGGCGGACTAGAGAATGATCTCTAGTCGGCCGGACTAGAAACACTTTCCTCATATATATATATATATATATATATATATATATATATATATATATATATAGAGAGAGAGAGAGAGAGAGAGAGGAAACTGTTGGTGAGCTTAAGCGCATCAAACTTATGGTGCGCTTAAGCTCCCCAATCACATGGGTCCCACAGCTCCATAGGTGATCCAAACCATTCATTTGCAAGGCCTAATCATAGATAGGTTGTGTACCAAAAATCAGCTCCATAGGATCATCCTAACCCCTCCATTTGTGGAGGACAAAAATGGGCATATTTGTGGACAAAGACTGTCTGTCTATTTTGTCCTCTACAAATGGAGGGGTTGAGATGATCCTATGGAGCTGATTTTTGGTACACACCCTATCTATGATAAGGCCTTTCAAATGAATGCTTTGGATCATCCTAACAAAGTGGGGCCCCATGTGATTGGGCGCTTAAGCGCACCAACAGTTTCCTCATATATATATATATATAGCCTCAGGGCATTTGAATCCAATGATGATGAATGATATGAATAAAATCCATTTAAAACAATGATATGAATAGAATCCCCTTTGCTTTGTGCGAGTCTTGGATGAGTGATTCTCAGACCAATCGATGACTCGATCAACCTAAGGTGCAATGCCTTACGATACCTCAGTGTGATTCCCTCTCCAACCGATCCTGGTGTGATGCCTCGATCAACCTAAGGTGCGATTGGCCTATGGGCCTCGAAATGAGAGTCCAAGCTAAGCGATGAGAATAGACAACCTTTAAATGGTGACATCTGTAAAGGGTCCCACAATGGTCCCATATATTCGAACATTTGGAGTTCTTAATGTCTTGAATGTTATGGTTATTTTTTTATGTAATTTAGAGGTTTCTACATGGGGCTCTTGTGGGTAGAAATTTAGGAAGTAGTTTTTTTCTTTATCAAGTTACATTGTCTAAGTTAAATTAGCAGCTAGTTTATTAGTGTTACTAAGCTGTTTTAGGCTAGGACACTAGTCTAAATGTAGTAATTTCTGGAAGAGGAGTTGGGAACTCTATTATATTATAACATGTGCAAAAGTTTCAGAATTGAGGTGTCTTTATGTGGTTTTTTTTTTTGTTCTTTTTATAGGTAAGCTGGGGTTAGGCAAGACCCCTACCAGATATCATTAAAAATAGGGCTGCAACTCGAGTCGGGCGGGTCGGGTTTTGGAGAACCCAACCCTACCCGAGAAATATCTCGGGTCGGGTCGGGCCGGGTCGGGTTTTTTTTCGGAAAACCCACGATTCCCAAACCCGGCCCTACCCATGATAAATCTCGGGTCGGGTCGGGTTTTTTCACGTTGACGCAAAATTTTAAGGAAAATTCTTGTTTGGCAAGGCAACTCAACTCATAGAAGCAGAAATTACACTCACATTACACTTGAATCAAACAATGATGTAATTACACTCACATCACACTTGAATCAAACAATGTTGTAATTACAATCAAACAATGCTGAATCAAACACTTGAATCAACTCAACTCATAGAAGTAGAAATTACACACACATACAGTAACAGTGGGTGCGTGGGTTTTCACTTTTAACTTTGGGATAATTACATTTACACCCCCTCTACTTTCTGACACATCCACTTCCACCCCTATAGTTTAAAACGTGACAAATACACCCCTGTAGTTTCAATTTGTTTAAGGTTTGCCCCTTCAGCTGAAGGTTCGTCCATAGATTGAAGGGTTAAGATGATCCGATGGAGCTGATTTTTTGGGCACACCATATCTATGTCAGGACCCATCAAATGAACGCTTTGGATCATCCAAATAATGTGGGCCCCTACCCGAATCCAAACACTACCAAAAAATCATCCAAATAATGTGGGCCCACATTGTTTGGATGATCCAAAGCGTTCATTTGATGGGTCCTGACATAGTTAGGGTGTGCCCAAAAAATCAGCTCCATCGGATCATCCTAACCCTTCAATCTATGGACGAACCTTCAGCTGAGGGGGCCTACCTTAAACAAATTGAAACTACAAGGGTGTATTTGTCACGTTTTAAACTATAGGGGTGGAAGTGGATGTGTCAGAAACTAGAGGGGGTGTAAATGTAATTATCCCTTTAACTTTTAACTAACAATAGAAAAAAAATGTACATACTATAACTTATGTAACTCGGGTCGGGTCGGGTCGGGCCCCTTCAAACCCGGCTCGACCCGAGA
The DNA here is from genome assembly GCF_043159265.1 of Tasmannia lanceolata. Taxonomy (NCBI): domain Eukaryota; kingdom Viridiplantae; phylum Streptophyta; class Magnoliopsida; order Canellales; family Winteraceae; genus Tasmannia; species Tasmannia lanceolata. The sequence continues at coordinate 15,458,617 of NW_027518714.1, read as the reverse complement.
TTCATGCGGGCTTTTGAATGTTGAACCCGGCTCGACCCGAAACCCATGAAACCTGAACCCGACCCAGGCTATTTTCGGGTCGGGTCGATGCGGGTCGGGTTTTACCCGGCTCGAGTTGCAGCCCTAATTAAAAAGATAGAAGCATAACAAGGGGGGCCAAGAGGCCAGAACAAAAGGGCCGACAGGCTGGGCTGTAGCCCTTACAATCTAAGATACAATGATCCATTCATGTCTTTATGTGGTTCTGATCCCAAGAGGCTGTACAAACAGTCTTGTGGAGTTTTCTAACAAATATTCTCTATTTTTTTTTCTTTTTTTCTGATATTTTACAGGTATATTCTCTTTTCTGAATGGTACAATTATATTCTCTTTGGTGCTGTATTGCTTCTTTTTTTTAATGGTAAAGCTACATTACTTCTTAGCAGCAATAATGATCTATTAAAAATCTCTTCTCTATCAATGTAGACAAAAAGGAAATCTATGAGCTGGAATTGCAGGCTATTGAAAGAGGCATCGACCTTGCCCTGTCCATGAACTGTCTGAACTTATGGATCGAATCGGATTCAAAACTCGCGGTGGACATCATCCTTGGAAATGTACTTGTCCCTTGGAAGCAGAAACAAACCCTTAGACAAATCAGAAGCTATCTGGAACATATGAGCTGGCGAATATCCCATTCTTGGAGAGAAGGAAACTGCCATGCGGATCAACTGTCAAAAAGGAACTACCCACATAAAGGCTTTCCTTCCGTTGTTTTTTTGGCTACTCAAAGCCTCCTCTCAGCTGTAATTGAAGACAGGAATGGATCATTGTATCTTAGATTGTAAGGGCGGAAGCCCGGCCTGTCGGCCCTTTTGTACTGGCCTCTTGGCCCCCTTTGTTATACTTCTATCTTTTTAATGATATCTGGTAGGGGTCTTGCCCGATCCCAGCTTACCTATCAAAACAAAAACAAAAATTAGGGAAACCAAGCACAAAAAAACTTCCATTGTGCCGACGATTTTTAGATCACAAAACTAATTTTTGAACATAAATACATAAACAACGAAAGTTGACAAGAAGTTGGCCAAAACTAATATGGTATAACAATTTTGAAAAAAGCTAATGCAGGAATCACCTCAAATGTTAACACCCAAATTTATTCTATTAAAAAAAGTGCACCATACATGAAATAGAATATTCAACAGAATAACATCAAATTTGAGCATTGCAATATTAATTTTGAAACATGAACAATATAAAATTTTCTTGGGTATCAAGATTGTGCAATAACTTGGAGGGATTAATGAAATTATGAAATAGGAAAAGTGAAATACAAAGGATCTGGAGATGGTAATTTCTGAACAAGGTCAGTGCTGCTCTTCCCTGTTATTCCTCTGTTCACATGAAAGCATGTCGTCAACTTGTCTTGAAATACATTTTTCCATATTTTGCCCATTGTATTGCTCTGCATTAAAGTGAAAAAAACTTTCTCAAGACTTTTCTTAATCTTTATTGAAATCAGAATGCTGAAACTTCTCATTATCTACAACAGAAATATTGAAAAAAAAAAAAAGAAAAAAAAAAGAAAAAGGAAAAGATATACAGCAACAAAGAGCATACATATATGAGAAAACAGGCAAAACCCAAGGTTAAAAAGAGAGTAAATCAGAGACACCCAAATAACATAGTCAAGAAAAAAAAAGTAAGAATATGAATGGGAAAAGAAGAGCAGAAAAGCAAAACCCACAGAAGAGGAGCGAATAATCGCCAGATGGGTGTGAGGGCAGGAGAGAGAGCGGGAGTATTCAAGCTTTTGTCCTATGTAACGAAGCCATGTCCATGGAGGAACCATCAATCTCTCTCTCTCTCTCTCTCTCACACACACACACACACACACACACACCAAATAAAACTCAGACATTCATAAGCGGTTTCTTGGACAAAAGGGTTACCTCTAAAGTGCGCCAGTAGGGTCTTAGACTCTCAGTTTCGAAGCCAATGGGCTTGGACTCAGCTGGGCCTACTTGAGGTTTACGTGGATCTATTTTACAATGTCCACGTTGGTGAATTAACAAGCACGTGATGGTTTTTTCTTCCAAGCCTTAGCCTCTCCTGTTTTTTATTGGAAAAATACTATCAAGATGGGTGATGAGTTTTTCCCTCCCATGTAGGATTATGCGCCCCAACTTGTAACGTGATTTGACGTCAAAAAAGCGTTAAGTCTGCACAATTCACATAACAGGGGTGGGGGCATAATCCTTTATGCTCTGTATGGTTGTCAGGTTTTTTTTGTTCCCGGGAGTTATGTGGGAGAAAAAAATACCCTGGGAGATAGGTGGGAAAAAAAAAGTCCTGGAAGTATCCTGGTAAAATAAAAATCCCATGTTTGGTTATGTGGGAGAAAAAAATACCCTGGGAGATATGGTGGAAAAAAAAAACCTTTGTTTGGTTGCTTGAACTGTTGGGTAGAAAAAAAAAATCTTCTCAAGCTTATTTTTGGTTCCTGAGTTTATTTTTGTTCCTGGGGTTATCATGGGATGGGATGAAAAGGCAATCATTACAAAAGTGGGATTAAAAAATTCACCCCACAAGTAATCATTACAAGAGTGGGATTAAATTAAACCTAGTGCTAAAAGGCAACCAAACATGGGATGGGACCAAAATTTAACTTACTCTCCCACAAAACTCCCAGGAACAAAAAAAACCCGGCAACCAAACAGAGCAAGGGGGGCAAAAAATCATCTCCCTGTTGCACTAACTCAGCTTGTCTTTTCTTTCTTAATTAGCTTGTGAGAGCTAACCTTTTGACGGTTGGAAGATGATTTTTTCACCCCCCCCCTAAGGATAATACACCCTCCGTTAACGTGATTTGGCATCACAAAGCGTTAAAGTCTGCCCACAATTAAAAGGGGGGTGTTATCCTATAGGGGGGAGCGAAAAAATCATTGCTCTTCTTTAAATAATAAAAGACAATAAGAGTTAGTGCAATTATTGAAGCATGGCTGTGTTGATATCATTGCCCACGGCTCAGAATGTTAGGCCACCAAGAAGCAGCATGTGCATAAAATGAGTGTAGCGGAGATGTGAATGCTTAGATGGATGTGCGGTCACACAAGGCTTGATAGAATTAAAAATGAAGACATTCGTTAAAAGGTTAGGGTGGCTCCAATTGAGGAGAAGATGAGAGAGCACCGCTTAAGATGGTTTGAACATATCCAACGTAGGCCTTTAGATGCTCCGATAAGAAGAGGCGACTTGTGCCAAATTGATGGAGTAAAAAGTGGTAGGTGCAAACTGAAAATAACTTGGGTAGAAACATTGAAGAAAGACTTGATAGCTAGGAACATAACAGAGAACATGACCTTGGATATGATAGAATGGAAGAAAATGATCAACGTAGAAGAACCCAACTAGAACCAGGATTTAGGGGTGGACATGTGTCGGTTCGGTTCGATTCTGGGGTATACCCAGAATCGAACTGATCCGTGTCGGTTCCCAAATTTTGGAACCGGAACCGAACCATGGTTCCACGGAACTGGACCGAACGGAACCGGAACCAAATTCGATCGGTTCAGTTCGGTTCGGTTATGGGTTTACCCAAAAATAACAGGGCCTTAAGATTATTCGATTCTCAAAATCAAAATATCCAAAAAGAACAGGGCCTTAATGAGAGAACATGCTCACATATGATTCTCAAAATCCAAAAGGAATAGGGCCTTAAAATTACTCAGTACTCACATTTGATTCTCAAAATCCAAAAATAACAGGGCCTTAATGAGAGAACATGCTCATATCCGATTCTCAAAATCCAAAAGAATAGGGCCTCAAGCTTACTCAATACTCAGTACTCACATTCGAGTACCAAAATCCAAAAATGACAGGGCAATGAAAGATTCGAAATGGTGGGGGCTCTTGTTCACATTTGTTCTGAGAAAAAAGAAATAAAAGAAAGAGAAAATATCAATATCTTCAATGAAAGATTCAAAACAGTGGGGCTCTTGTTCTTCTTCGCCTTAAATCTGTTGAAGAGTCGGGAAGGGAGACAAAGAGAGAGATGAAACCTAGGGTTTTTTTTTAACCCTTTTAGCAATAGCTCAAGAGAAATTTGACTTTTTCTGCACTTTAGGGCTTTGTTACATAAGTTAAACGTTAAAAATTAAAATGGGTGCCTTGATCAATTTTTCTTCCGTAAAATTACAAAAGTGAAAAGACTCAAAACGTGTTATTGCAAGGGGGTGATTTTATCCATCAAGAAGGGCACATCACTGCCAATTTTACCATTTTTGTTAAATGCTAAAAAAAATTATAATGTAAAGAAGAGTGAACCGGTTCGGTTATGGGTCCCAAGACCCCAACCCCAGAACTGAACCGGCTAATGTCGGTTCCCAAAAATTGGAACCGGAACCGAACCATGAAACTTTAGACACGAACCGAACCGAACCAAATAGGCCGGTTCGGTTTGGTTCTTCAGGTTAGACCCGACCCATGTCCACCCCTACCAGGATTAGAGCCGGGTTGATACCTTTTACCTTCTTCATGCATTTTTCTCTAAATGATTCATTTAGCCGACCCCAACTAGTTTGGGACAAAGGCTTTTTTGAGTTGAGTTGATTTGAGACGTAGTTTGAAATGACTACTATGAAAGTTGTTGTTCAATAAAAAAGTCAGTGATATCCCCCCAACTACCAAAACAGATATCGTTAGGATATTTATAAGGGCTGGAGGACTACCGTTAACTCCAAATGCATTAAAAATTAAACGATTTCGGGGGGGGGGGGGGGTGGGATTTTATCCATAAGGGGGGCGGGGGGTTTATCCATTGTAGGGGGGTATCACTGCCCAATAAAAATTTGTCTTCTCCATAAAGAGCAAAAACCAATAAAATATAAGGGAAAAATACACTTAGACCCCCTGTGGTTTCTGACACATTCAACTTGACCCCAAAAGTTTAAAATGTTACAAGTAGACCCCCTGTGGTTTCATTCGGTTTTTTTAACTGGACGGAGCTGACGGCGTGGGGGAAGAGACCAAAATGTCCTCGTCTTCCCCAACTGAAAATTACTAAAAATTGGGGTTTGATTCAAACCCTTGTTGATTTATCAACATAAACCCTCCATTTAGGAGTTTTATTTGTCTTCATTCACATCATTATAATGATTTGCACAAAAACCCTAATATTTTAGGGCTTTATTTTTTCTTTCTATCAAAGTTTTTTTTCTTGAAATGTGGGTTTGATGTAGTCATGGGGTGAGGTTCGATTGTCTGCGGTGGAGGTGACGGCGGTGGCCGGAGGGGTGATAGCGGCGGTGAGAAATGGCGTAATCCTAATCCCTCTGCAAATGAGGGTATTTTTGTCCTCAAAATATTAACCATGGTTAGTTTTAGTCTTTCCATCAGGTTAACCTGACGGACAGTTGACCGAGGAGGTGTACTTGTCATGTTTTGAAACCACAGGGGGCCTGCTTGTAACTTTTTAAACTTTTGGGGTCAAGTTGAATGTGTTAGAAACCACAGGGGGTCTACTTGTAACTTTTTAAACTCTTGAGGTCAAGTTGAATGTGTCAGAAACCACAGGGGGTCTAAGTGTATTTTTCCCAAAAATATAATTTGCTAAGAAAAAATTAATTAAATATAGTTTATTTTTATAACTAGAGACCTAGGGGTTGCTAGCAAAACTGGAATCCCGTTTGGAGAAAAATGAACCCTCTATCGTGACACGTGCGTAGTAACACAAAAAGGAGAGTGTGCATCCTCAAGAAACATAAAAAGCACAGATAAAAATATCATATGAAACTCCCGTCTATATCTCCGGTAACCCGTTTTAGAAGTGTTTTCCGCAACTATGTACGACATTTGCTGTACAACAAAAAAGTATCTTCTCCTTAAATGTAGCCATTGACGTGATATACGCCCTTGAAATTTTAGCCATCCACTATGGAATCATGCTGGTCATTGATGTGTGTCATTAACCCTAGCGCAGGTCGGGTTGAGGCCAACCCGAGATAGCATTCCCTCAACCCTAGCGGGGCCCAACCCGAGCCTCAGGTCGAGGATGGTCAACCCTAACCCAACCCGCCTCCAAATTGGGTCGGGTTGGGTTTGTGTTGAGTCGAGTTGGCTTCGGGTTGAGTTCGGGTTCATCTTGAAAAAATCAGAGGACGAAGGTCAATTTCGGTCGGGTCTGGTTGCCAAGGCCTCAACCCTAACCCAACCCGAAATTAAATCGGGTTGGATTTTCCCAACCCAACCTGAGAAAATGCCAAAATCGGGTTGAACCCGTTGGGTTTGGGTTGAGCCTGACCCAAGTTGCACCCCTCTGATATATGCCCTTAAATGTAAGGGATACGATAACCCTCTTCCCATTATCCATCCCACCTTATTATCCCCTGTATCAAGGTAGCATGTTACATGAGGACGATTAAAAAAAAAAGAGAAGTGATATTTACGCCCCTTTTGATCACCAGGGACACCCAGCGTCAGTGTACCAATGGCAAAAAGGGGGCTAATGTACTTTACATCAGAAAAATCCAGTGGCTTTGATTGCAAAGTACACTGGCAAATGGGTGTCCCGGTTGATAAAAGGTCCGTCGATATCATTTCCCTAAATAAAAGTAGACAACACTAATGGGCCAACCTTCTATCATTTAGCTAGGTGTTGAGGGGACGACAATATGCAGTGAGTTACTTAAAAGGGGGTGATATATTCACCCCTATTTACCAGTTTTGATTCAAAACCACCGGTACAACACTTTGTTCAACCGGTACAACTCTCTCCAACATAAACAGTCTTTGAACAAGGTTTGTACGGTACGGGTTACAAGGAGTTAACCGTCATCTTTCCTCCGCATTTCCACACAATTTTACACTGTTTACAAATAAGCATGAGTCTAATTTCAAAACCTTACACAAATAAAGATCATATATGCGAATAATTTTTGAGGTATTCAAAGTGGCCCTAATTCTTTTAAAAGAACAGTGATATCAAGCCACGGGCATGTCCTTCAGCAAACACACCTTGATGGCCGCTGCATGTCTGAAAGTGCAATGACAGAAATTCCAAAGAAAATTTTAAAATGTCAGAAATGCCTATCTCCCTCTGGTGCTGTTTGCCCCCTAAAGTAGAGGTGTTTGTCATTTCGCGGAAAAAATTGCAGGGCTATAGATATGTGGAAACTGCCCGAGGGGTGTTCGCCTCAAGGGTGACACGCCCATGTCTTCCTACCACCTCGAAAAACTGATATGTAGTTTCAATAGAAACCCAGTACCTCATTAGGCAAAATTTGACAGCAAAGACGAACAGAGAATGCAATCCTCTGATAGTAACTTTTCTGCGAGCAAATCATCTGATAATAACTTGCTGCTCAAAGCTGGGTATCATCTGTAATATGAAGCCATAATGTAGAGAATTACAGCAGCCGATGTGGACACAAATAATTCCTGCAAATCCACGCAAACTAGTCATTAGGACAGGGACTGTAACAGATTGGGAATAGAGACCAAGCCCCAAAAAATCCCATCTTTTATAGCAACAAGGGAGATGAGACCTAGTTATTGTGAAGAAACATGGGCTTGTAAATGGACCAACTGTTGTATCCTAAAAAAGAAATAATAGTAGGTAAGTTCTTGACATCTGCCAACGCTGGAGATATTTTCCTCGGATCCTCAGGATCAGATAAATAGGCGTTGAGCTGGTGAAACCGTCCCCAACTCAACGCCCTTGATTACGCTACGCACCCACTCCCTCTCTTTCCCGCAACGGTCCAAAAACCGTCGCTCTCCCCTTATTCGCGGCGAGGCCTTTGGCCATGCCATAATACCAACAGGTGTTCCACCAAGTTAAGTTCAAGTACACTAAGTACTTATGCATGCACAAATATCAGTACATGTCCACATATTGTTTAAAATAATAAGGCCAATAAACAGGAAGCTGACAGAGGGGTTTTATACAGTGGGTCCCAAAAAAGCAAGCACATGAAAGTTCTAACAAACAAGCTATAATAACAAAATGGGTTTAAAGAGAATCAAATAGCTACTGGAGAAAAAAATGGGGTATTCAATAGATAAACGATTTGGGGATGGAAGGAAAAGAGAGATTGAAGAGTATAATGAATTGTACTCTTTCCAATATATCCCAAAATTTTGGGGCTTCTTTTCCATTCCACCCAAAATAAATAACCAAAAAGAAAACTAAAAAAGTTAGTGACAGGTATAAATCAGGGACTAAGCAACATGGGTTACAAATCACAAAACGTGTTAGACTTTTGGGAGTATCAACAAAATAGCTTCTGGTCAAAAACCTAATTTTTTTCAGAGAAAATGACAACCATGTTTTCAACCTTTTTATCTAAAGGAGAATGATCGTACCTGGTTATAATAAAGGAAAGCAGGTATGTCACGGCCCAGAAGCTCAATCAAGTTAAGAACTCCTGTGAATGCCTGCGACAACATCAACAATGTCAACCGAATGAGGTAATGCAAAAGAAGCACGTGGAGACTGAAGCCATTTAGAGTTAACAACCCAACATATAATATGGGCATCAAAGAGTTGTATAAGAAGAAAAATGCAGCATGATTGAGCAAGACATTAGGTGAGTTGAAATGTACAAAAAAGATTACTTTGCATAGTAAATTTCGCTAAATTAAACCATTTGATGATTATCTGCACAGCTCATGTCTGAATAGAATTGGAAAACACAAAGGCAATATAGAATTTATGAGGCTTTGAGTATCAACAAGTGGCATGCTCACAGCACCCTTTTCAACAATTAGCAGAACAGTTCAATGGAATCACATACCAAAGATGAAACTGCTATACAGCCGAAGACTAATGCAAGAGAACGTAGTAGGCGTTTTCCCATGCGCAATCCCCGCCCTTCATCCTCACCTTCTTCCTGCATTTAAGACCAGTTATAATATTATAATTTCACATGATTTTCTTTTCAAAAAACGAAAAGAAAATCCAAAGTGCTTCATCAACAAAACGATACGTAAGCAAAGCATAATATAATGGGTAGAGAGCATTTGCAGTCAGGTGGCATATTTGATCGAATGAATCGCTGGATCGAAGAGATCACCTGTGACCTATGGAGAGAAAGCGTGGGTTCCAATTCAAGCATGGGATCCAGAAACCATTACAATGGCAGGAAGCTTTTTGGGGAAGTCAAATCCTTGGAGTATTAGTATTGGTTTGGTGGTGGCTCAAAGGTGGCAAGTGAGTGCAAGTCGGTTTTTGGCCTTTGTCCTCATGAAGTGGTGCTAAGGATGGTTGATGGAAAACCTCAACGGGTCTCCATAGTGGTGGAGGGTCATTGACTGAGAGATGGGAGGGATGTGACAATGGTCTCAAGAAAGGCGTAAGGTGGGAAAAGGTCGTAGTCATGGGCCGAAGAGTCGGCCAGGCCAATGCTTCTGAATGGATCGTTGCCTTCAATTGAGCTGGAGACGGTCAACGGCCTCTCGCATTGCTCGACGAAGTTGGGGCCAAGGGGAGAAGAAGTTGATGTGGGTTAGGTCTGAAGGGTTGGTGCTTCATATGGAGGACATGTGCCTCGTGGGTCCGTGAGAAAAGCGAAAGTATGTTGCGGTGGGGAAATTTGAATTTGAATTCCTCATTTCTGGATAGAGGGAGCTCTTTTTTATGGGAGGCGGATGCCCGATGGTTCATGTGTCAGAACCAAGGACAATACGATAGTGGGCAACGACGTGAGTATGATATGATTATGACATCATGTCGCTTTGGGAGGGCCTCATTCAATGCGATATCAACCGGGGGAGGATAACAGCATGCATGTCTCATTGGCCCCATGGCCAAATGACCAGATTGGTACCCTCCTTACGTGGGCCTAGAATTATAGCACATGCCACTAGATGTTCGATGTCGTTGAACCATTATGGGTAGCTTTTTTCTTCGTCTGTGATAGTTTTTGAGTGTATATTTGTGCTAATTATTGTAGCACCTCCTGAAGTTTAATCTTAAATATCTATCATTTGCATATATTTCCACATGTTTTCATAATTTTACAGGATTTTCACCAAAATTTCCATCCAAAACCGACATGTTTCCATTTCCATCACAACAAAAATGTAAACCAAAACAAAAACATGAAACCTCGAGTTTAGTGCCGATATCATGCATATAGCAGGGGTAGGTGATAATTGGTAGAACTGCGGTGTGGAAAGGGCAACCTTCTTGAGGCAATATCGTAATATTTTTAGAGTGGCGATGGAGCAAGGCATGTGTGGCCGATTTGTTTGATAGAGTTGGTGGTCAAATATCTTGGAAGTTCTTTGAGCAGGCAATTGGAACCACACTGAGTTGTTAGGTTCTTTTTAGGCAATGTATTTGAGGGAAGAGGAAGAGACCGAAGACTTCAGAGGTGGTGCTTTACGATGAAGTGGCATCTTGCAAGCAATCACAGTGGTAAGGCACTCTCTGCTGATTTGGCCTTATCACATCCTATAGTCTTTTCCTTCCATCGGGCCGTCTACCTGGATAAAAATCTTAACAATTCACTACCTCATTACGTGCAATTGCTTCATCATCAACGGGTGCCCCATTTGCTACACGGATGTGGAATCCGTCCATCAACTGCTATTTCATTGCAGTTTTTCAGTTGTTTGGGATGCAAAATGGTCGAGGAGATGATAAAACCTTGGGACCTTTTGTCTAGGCCATCAAGCGGCAAGCTTCCATGGAATTGCTCCTTTGCAGCTCTTTTGTGCTTGGTTTGGAAGGAGCATAATTGAAGGATCTTCTAAAAGGAGAGCGAGATTTGTCCCACGACTGAAAGGTATGATCTTCAAAAACGTTCTCCAATCGGTGACACCGATGTCTGATTTCCATGGCCTCTCGATTTTGAACTTAATAAATCGTTGGGATTTCTCTCGGATTTCTCTTGCTAGTCCAGTGGTTGGCGGGTGGTTCCTGCACCGAAGTGGTATATTCCATCTGGTCTGTTGAAACTTACCTTGACAGTTTGCTGTATAGGAAACCTGTTCCCCATAGGTATGGGATGTATTATTAGGAACAGTGAGAGGTTAGATTAGTATTTTCTGGGCTTGGGAGTTTTGTTGACTAGTTAGAGGCAGAAGTGATGGCCTTGCGGTATGGTGTCAAACTGCTCATAAAAGAACTTTGTAATTCATGTGATTGTTGAAGGTAACTCGCTAAATAAAATGTGATGGATCCAGACGAAGAAGTTCCCGCAGTGGTATGTGAATGTGATTGATGATTCGTACCGAGGGACACCACGTATCTTTCCAGCAGACCCACCAATCAGAGAATTAGGAGGCGGACACTTTTTTCGGAGCAAGAGTCCCAAGATTTGTTTCTTGTTCGTGATGCTAGCCCTCTGTAGGGTGCATTTCATGTTTTTTTTTTTTTTTGAAAGGTAAAGTGCATTTCATGTTTATATTCTACTATTTGTATGTCCTCCCTAATCGGTGACAGCCTTGGTAATCGCAAGGTGCTGTTTTCTCACTTCTCATTTTAGTAATATTTACGACCATTCAAAAAAATTATAATATATATATATATATATATATGGGATTTGCTAGGGACCATTGCTGAAGGCATTCCGCGGGCCTGCTGTTGCATGACAGAGCAGCCATCTCATGAATAAGACAAAATCTGTTGAAAAGTGAGCCTATGTGGTTGCTCTCATGCAACAGCCAGTCCGTGAAATGCTTTCTGCGATGGTCCTATATATATATGTATATGAGGAAAAGGATTGTACGCTCAAACGTACCAAGCTTATGGTACGCTCGAGTGCCCAATCACATGGGTCCCACATTTTTTGTGGCGATTCAAAGCATTCATTTGCAAGGCCCTATCATAGATAGGGTGTGTACCAAAAATCAGGTCCATTGAATCATCCTAACCCCTCCAAAAGTGGAGGGCAAAAATGGGCAGATTTGTGGACAAACAGTGTCTGTCCATTTTGACCTCCACAAATGGATGGGTTAGGATGATCCTATGGAGCTGATTTTTGGTACACACCCCATCTATGTAAGGGCCTTTCAAATAAATGCTTTGGATCATCCTAACAAAGTGCGCCCACATGTGATTGGGCACTCGAGTGTACAATCATTTTCCTCTCTCTCTCTCTCTCTCTCTCTCTCTCTCTCTCTCTCTCTCTCTCTATATATATATATATATATATATATATATATATATATAGCTCTAGCGCAGGGTGAGCTAGATCTTAGAATACACCATCTCCCGTGGTAGTTTCACTCATCCAACCCATTCATTTTATACTACCTCACATAGATAGGGTGTTCCTAACAAACCCGCTCCATCCCATAATCCTAACCATTCGATCTATAGGACCATAACTTCTAGCCATTCATTCTAAACCTCCACAAATCATAACCCTAACCATAACCCTAACCATGGTTTTAAATTTCGACCGAAATCCGAAATTTCGGTTTTTCCGAAATTTGACCCAAAAAATCTGTTTTTTTAATATTAATTTAATATTTCACCAAAATTTCGGTAATTTCGGCCGAAATTTAATAATGAATAAAATATTGTTTTCGGGTTTTGTACCAGATTTCGACCGAAATTTCAAGGTCCGAAACCGAAATTTTAAGCCTTGACCCTAACCATAACCATAACCCTAAGTATAACCTATAAACTAGATGGGTTGGATTGACTCAACCAACTATGGGAGTAGTGGTTTCTGAGCTCTAGCTCAGGCTGAGCTCGAGCTCATAAACCTTTTCCTAATATATATATATATATATATATATATATGGGGGGGCGAGGTTTGTGAGCTAGAGCTCAGCCTGAGCTAGAGCTCAGAATACACCATCTCACATAGTTGTTTGACTCATCCAACCCATTCATTCTATAGGACCTCACATAGAGAGGGTATTCCTATCAAACCATCTCCATACCATAATCCTAACCATTCGATCTATAGAAGCCCATTTTCTAGCCATCCATTTTAAACCTCCACAAATCATAACCCTAACCCTAACCTCTAATCCTAACGATAACCAGAAATCATAATCCTAATCATAACCTATAGAATGAATGGGTTGTGTTAACTTACCAACTTCTCCAATAGCTTAAGCTTTTGGAGAAAGGCGTTATTAATCTTTTATACTTTAACACTCCCCCGCACGTGTGGCCCACTTGGCAAACACGTGGCACATGTGGTCCCACTTTGGGTTAAGCTTTTGGAGAAGTTGGTAAGTTAACATGGTATCAGAGCCAAAGGTCTCGAGTTCAAACCTCCCAGATAGCAAAAATCCACATGCGATGGTCGGCCCAAAGTGGGACCACATGTGCCACGTGTTTGCCAAGTGGGCCACACTTGCGGGGGAGTGTTAAAGTATAAAAGATTAATAACGCCTTTCTCCAAAAGCTTAAGCTTTTGGAGAAGTTGGTTATTTAACAGGTTGGATGACCCAAACAACTATGGGAGGTGTATTCTGACTAGAGCTCAGGCTGAGCTCTAGCTCACAAACCATATATATATATATATATATATATATGAGGAAACTGTTGGTGAGCTTAAGCTCACCAAACTTATGGTGAGCTAGCTTGCCCAATCACATGGGTCACACATTTTGGGGAGTGATCCAATCCATTCATTTGCAAGGCCTTATCATAGATAGGGGGTGTACCAAAGATCAGCTCCATAGGATCATCCTAACCCCTCCATTTGTGGAGGACAAAAATGGGGCAGATTTGTGTCTGTCCATTTTTGTCCTCCACAAATGGAGGGGTTAGGATGATCCTATGGAGCTGATTTTTGGTACACCCCCCATCTATGTAAGGGACTTTCAAATGAATGCTTTGGATCATCCTAACAAAGTGGGCCCCCATGTGATTGGGCAAGCTAGCTCACCATAAGTTTGGCGAGCTTAAGCTCACCAACAGTTTCCTCTATATATATATATGAGAAAACGGTTCCTACACATATGTGTAGATAAGTTATCTACACACTAGCTTAAAATACAGTGGGGGCCACATTATTTGGGTGATCCAAACCATTCATTTTTAAGGCCCTCACATAGATAGGGTGTCCACAAAAAATCAGATCCATAGGATCATCCTAACCATTCGAACTGTGGAGGCAAAAAATGGACTAATTTGTGAAGGTTTAAAGACATCCATTTTACCTCCACAAATCGTAGGGTTGGGATGATCCTATGGATCTGATTTTTTGTAGACACCCTATCTATGTGAGGGCCTTTAAAATGGATGGCTTGGATCACCCAAACAATGTGGGCCCCCACTGTATTTTAAGCTAGTGTGTAGAGAACTCTCTACACATATGTGTAGGAACCGTATATATAGGAAAAGGTTTTTGAGCTCAGAAACCATATCTCCCATAGTTGTTTGATTCATCTAACCCATTCATTCTATAGGTTATGATTAGGATTATGGTTTATGGTTATGGTTAGGATTGTAGGTTATGGCTAGGTTTATGATTTGTGGAGGTAAAAAATGGATGGCTAGAAGATGTTCTTCTATAGATTGAACGGTTAGGATTATGGTATGGAGATGGTTTGTTAGGAACACCCTATCTATGTGAGGTCCGATAAAATGATTGGGTTGGATGAGTCAAACAACTATGGGAGATGGTGTATTATGAGCTCTAGCTCAGCCTGAGCTCGAGCTCAGAAACCTCGCCCTCATATATATATATGAGAAAAGTGTTTCTACTCGATTGAGTACACAACGTATCAACTCCGTCGGCCAGAAACACAGTGGGCCCACGTTGTTTGGATGATTCAAAGCATTCATTTAATAGGCCCTGACATAAACAGGGTGTGCCCAAAAAATCAGCTCCATAGGATCATCCTAACCCATTGAACTGTGGAGATTAAATATGGACAGATTTGTGGAGGTTTAAAACTATGAGAATTGTTATGCTTAGAGAATATCCCAATAGAAAGGCAAAGCAAGTACTGATAATATAACTCACAGTGAAGGTTGGAGATACTGGTGGCTCAGAAGCTTTCAGTTTCTCGAACATTCTGTATACATATACAAATGCTAAAAACTGCAAAGGCTTCCATTCAGCTTTCTGTTTGATAACGACCCAAGCCGCCTACAAAAAGAAGAAAATAATGGTGGATCAAATCTTATAGACCAAAATGGTGAGAGGTGGCAGCTGGTGCAGAAGCAAGAGAAGCAACAAAAGTAGAAAATAAGCTTATTTTATGAGCAGCTTATTTTATGAGCAAAGCATTTAAGTAGCAAGACTCTAATGTGGTAGAAGCATCCCAAGGTCAAACCAAACCATTAAGAAAGTAGTACAACCATGTTAATATCAAATAGGAAAACTATCAATGTATTCCATGCTACAATTCAGAGAAATTACAAGATAAAATAAGCCAAGATCCAAGAAAAACCTAGAGAACTTCAATGTGTGACCAAACACAAGGATCACTTCCTCAAAACCATGTAGGATAATGATCACATGATGTATTTTTCCCCGAAAGATAACATGTAAATAGCTTTGCGTGTATGCGCGTGCGCGTGCATGTGTGTGTGCGTGTGTGTGTGTGTGAGTCGTAAAGAATTTTATAAATATAAAAAAAGAAGAATGGGAGACCACATGACCGAGCTGGTCAATACATGCAGGAAAGTAAGAAAATAGCTTTTGCTTATATGTTCTCTAGAAAACTCAGTTTATATGCTAAGGAATTTAGATCTTGAAATTTTCATCAAATAGGGGATCCCAGTTGTTAAGTTAAAACCAGGGTTTAAAAACTTGTACTCGGACAGGAACTACATTGAGGTAAAGGAATTTAGATCTTGAAATTTTCATCAAATAGGGGATGCCCAGTTGTTGAGTTAAAACCAGGGTTTAAAAACTTGGACTCGGACAGGAACTACATTGAGGTAAAAGGAATTTTACTCACATGAATCTGTGATTGACATGACCATTTTTCCATTACGTAGAACGGGTCAAATGAGGCTTGACTGACTTGGTAGGGCGAATCTCAGACTTGGACGAGAACTCCTCCAATGTAAAACCAAGTCAACTTGAGCATTTTGATGATTGGCTCGGGGAATTTTTTCAATAGTAATTAGAAAAATAATGGGCTTTAGAGTATCTAAATTTTTTTCTTTCTCCCCCAATGCTGTACGATCACTATTGGACCCCCCCCCCCCCCCCTCCCTCTCTCTCTCTCTCCCTCTTCCACTCTCCTTCCCCCGACAAATAATGGCAAGGGCCACATGGCATTAGTAGGACAATTTTTCAGCCCCGATGACATGATATTAGTGAGATATTTTAGCCCCATTCTCAACAGCATAATCTCAAACAAACAAAAATAATAGCCATTCAGCAAAAAGGTATAGAGGTGATGATCTAATTTTGTCCTAACCAAATTCAAATTATTTGATTGAAAGAGGATAGGACCTGAAATTTGGTAAGTTGCGAAGGAAGTTGGTTTTAATAACTTACCACAACCTCCCATGGCTCACGAAATATCAACATGGAAAAAGCTTGCTTAACTCCTCATTATGTTTGATTGTTAATTGCCACAAAGACAGACAAATACCCCACACGGCCACAAGTGGTAGTCACAGAAACTACTTACAAGCTATCATTTAGGAGGAAAAACAGAAGAACAAACATGATCAATTGTGAGAGAAAAAGATAAACAAGTTAAACAAGTCCAAAGAAGACAAGAGGATCAACAGAAACGAGCAGCAGGCAGCAGGAAAGAACAAAGAAAGTATGACTTCTACGTCCAAACAGGGGCTATATCTAAAAGACCTGCTTTAAACAGGGTTGCCTTGTTAAACAGGGTTGGCTATATCTTCTAGATTTAACTTAGAAGATGGAACTAATAGTAAGTGTAAAATATGTGATGCTATGCAAATATGTGACGCTAACAAGCAGAAAGCATTGTGGTTAATTTGAAGAGAGTGGCATAAGTTTCAAACATTATAGTTATTTTGACCTACCACCGTTAAAAAAAATAGTTATTTTGACCAACTACAAGTATTGATATCATAGCGTGTTGGGCCCAATATGTTGGGTTGAGCCCACAAAAGTATATCAGCATCATAGGATAAAACCCACAGAAATATTATGGTGGTAGCAGCATCAGCCTTTCCAATAATGCCAGAAAGCAACAAGTCACATGCTTAGTCTTGAAAGTTGAAACAATGCAAAACAAAAAAAAACATTGGCGTGGAGATACCCTATGTCATCCCCCCCGCCCTCCCCGCCAAAAAAAAAAAAATGGTTGAATCAATGCAGGACACACCAAGTTAGATATCTGGCATCCTGTTTATACAGGTTGAGTGTGGAACCAGCAGCGAACTCTCACACTTGTTAGTAGCAAACACTCAGTTATGATAATATTTATCCACATGTAACTGCTGAATGACCTCCATATAGAATACTAAAACAGCCTTAGATACTAAATAAACCAGTCCAAATCATAACAGAAAGAAAATTAGAGTGTCATCTAAACTCCAAACCTTACCAAAAAAAAACACATACCACAAATCGGAAGTACTTGAAAGCATGGTTTCAAATTTCGGCTTTGGAATGCATTTCGGTCCTCAACGAAACCAAAATTCCAGCCGAAATTTCAAAATTTCGGACGAAATCTAATGAAATCCAAAAAAGTAATATTTATCCCGTACAAAATTTCGGCTGAAATTTCGGGAAATATTAAATAATGAATAAAATCCAGATTTTTTGGTGACCTTCCTAAAATTTTGGGCCGGAATTTTGGGGAAAACAAAATTTCAAGCGAAATTTCGAAATTTCAAAATGTTTCGGGTTTACCCAATTTCGGTTTCGGTCTCGACCGAAACCCAAAATTTCAGATTTCGGTCGAAATTTAAAACCTTGCTTGAAAGTTGAAACCTTCCTATGAAAGCTTATTCCAGAACTAAAGAAACCCTCAGAATAATGCTGGGAAGAAGACTGCCCCCAAATTGACCGTAAACGTAGGAAATTTGGGAACATTCCAAACCTGATAAAATACAACTAAAGTCGGAGAACGAACACCATAATTCCTGATAATTAATTATGACCATGATGGAAAATAACCATAACTTCCCACTGCTAACATCAGCTAGACTTTGTGAACTTGCACCATTAGTTTACCGCATTACCAATGCAAACGGCCACAGAAACAAAAGTCTAGAGCAGTAGTTTCGCAAAACTTACAAACAAAGCAGATATTGCCATATTGATGCGCATGTCCATTTCGCTAGACTTTGTGAACCTGGAAGCATGTGAAGCCAAACAATGAAAAAACATGGAACGACATTAAGAAAATGGCATTCCTGCCATGAAAACAGTATAAGATTTACATTTGCATGCCAACTTAGAAGAGGAAATGATATCTTCACTCCATTCTTTTGATATTCACGCGCTCCTAGCTTCTCTTTTAGTATTTAATAGGCTTGTGAGAGCTTTTTGGGAACCGTAATAACATTTTGACATCCCTTTAAATACTAAAGACAAGCTAGGAGGATGGTAGTGCGGACATCATTTCCCTTTAGAAGTATCCTATTTTCCATGGATATGATTTTTCAAGCACGTGATATGCATTTAGATTGTGATCGTCCTACTCATTCTGAAAAAAGAGAAATAAGAGAAATAGTTTTCCAATATGTGAAGACACAGGAATACC
This sequence comes from Tasmannia lanceolata, assembly GCF_043159265.1. Taxonomy (NCBI): domain Eukaryota; kingdom Viridiplantae; phylum Streptophyta; class Magnoliopsida; order Canellales; family Winteraceae; genus Tasmannia; species Tasmannia lanceolata. The sequence goes on along the minus strand of NW_027518714.1, from coordinate 15,440,005 downwards.
TATATAACTTCAAAATCATGTATGCAGGAGTCATAAGAATACATACATAACTTCAAAATCATGTATGCAGATGCTAAAGGGAAGTCAGCAATTCCGCATGTGACCAACATACCAATTGTCACAGCCATTAAAAAAAAAAAACATACCAATTGTCACATAAATGCAAATACGAAAAAAAATCTGGTAATCAACCATGCAATCAAAAGACTTACCTCTTTATTTATTTATTTTCTAATTATAAGGACATCAAACCCATTGTCAAGCAGTACATGTGACATCCATAAGATATTATGTGGCTATAAAGTCCAGAAATTTTCAATTAATGATTTGCTTTACTGAAAAAAATGCAACACAATTAACGAAAACCAAGACAAATTGAATGATGAATCAAATAGTGTCAAAAAGCAGCAAAATAAGTTTATATCTCAATTGTTTAACTGTATATGATAATAAGCATTCACATTTGAAAAAAGAAAAGAAGGATGCAAAGATATAAAAAACAGTTAAAGTTTTTTTTCTTTTTCTTTTTGAACAGTAACTGTTAAGTTTGTTTATAGCTTTATAATATACATATGCATAGTAATAACATCTACTACTCAAAAATGAGTGAATGAATACCTTGGCCCCCAAGGTAGAATGGGCTGCCTATCAGCATATTTGATATCCTTCGAAACCTACACAAGACAAGCAGCAAAAATATTACATTCAATGACAAAAAAATTGAAAAATGCAAGGTAATGAACTTTTTTTTGTTTTGGAAAGACAAGCTAATAGACAAGGAAAAAGACAGAGCTGCACCGGCTTAAATTGAGACTAGCAATCAATTTACCCCAAAAAAGAAAAACCAGTAAATGAAGTTGAGGAGCATAACCCTGGGAGGAAGAAAAGTGACCAGGAAAAACCTATGATCTGTGAACATGGATTGGTGTGTTGAGTGTCGACATGGAAAGTCCTAAAATTCTAGTAACGAGGACACGCCCATACACATGGTTACATATAAATTAATGATTACTAATCATAATTTGAAACAATACAAATATGGTATCTTTAAAGAGAGTACAAAATATAATCACGCTCACATATAATCACAGATGGGTACTGTAGTTGATGAGAAAAAAGTTCGGTACTGTATTTGAAGAGAAAAAAGTTAACAAATACATATTTAAAATAAAAAATGGACATGGAAATGGAAAAAAACTACAGTTTAATTGAATATCACTTCTCAGAGAGAGAGAGAGAGAGAGAGAGAGTGTGTTATTGGAAAATGAAGCTCACAAACTCTTAGGGCCAAGGGATATCCCCAATAAAGAGAGAACAGATCGATATATAAACTTTCTTTTTGAGTAGCAGATCGATATATATACACTTTAAAACCATATTAAAAATATCTATCGCAAATAAAAAAACTCGGTAGAGTAATCCTTTATCTTCTACACTTGTATTCATTGCAATAGAGAGCTCAAACATTGTACAACACCTCAAATACTAATACATCAATATAAACATAGAATTAAGCTCATCACATTTACAGGTTTTGTGCATAATGCAACAAGTTATGTGTTTCCCATTCCTTACATGTCATATAACCAAAATAAAGAAAGATAAACTCTACCTGAAATGAACCAAATGTCAGCCCCTTCTTCCGGTTTGTTAGCTGAGCCATCATTATTTTATCATATGCCCTTTCTAACTGGATATAGATCATATTTAAAAGAACTTAGATTGCTCATATAACGAAAAGACACGCACTGTAAGGAATTTAAATTGAATCGTAAAAGTCACTCCAAACAGATAAACTGTTTTTTTTTAATAGGTAAGCTGGGATTGAACCTCCGACCTCTAGGTTGAAGAACAAAGCCCTGACCATTGAGCTAGAGGCTCAATCCCACCAAACAGATAAACTTGGAGCAAGCATATATTCCTCAGTCTATCAACATTGTCAAGTCATAAAGAATAAGAGCCCATTCGTTGTGACCTACTTGAGCTGTATATACTTCATCACCTCGTCTCTCAGCATCTCTGCGTTTTCTCGTATACGCTGCTTTTATCACATCAAAACCCTCTATGGGACTTACACCGAGAACCTACAACGAAAATGTTATAACAAATTAACAAACAGAAAGAACTAAATGACTCAAACTTCTACCACAATAGCATGCTGGAGAGGTGGTGTGAAGTGTGTCGAAGTTACCTCATATGGGTTTTCATTGCTATTTGTGTGTGGACTTCCCGCGGCTGATGAGGCGGTACAAACTATCCGGAAATATCTCGGGGTTCTAGTAAACCAACTGAATTCAACCCCTGCCGAACGTAAGTAGCTGATTGTACCCAAAAAAAAGTTAAGACTGACACGAAAAAAGTGTGCGAAAGATGAAAGGCACACTAATTTATAAGAAATCCCAGAAATTTAGACTTACCCTATGATATGTAAGCTTAAAGCTTGTAACGACATCTAATCTAACATGATTATATATGTATCTATATATAAGACAATATACATATACATATATAAGAGAAAAGAGGCCATGAAATAGAAAAAGGGAGTGAAAAAAAATAAGAGCTTTAAGGCACTGTTTGGATTGCCATTTCAGATGGAAAACATTTTATTGAGAAAATTTCTTTCTATCCACAATTTAGAGGGAAATGATATAATTATGGTTAATTTAGAGGGATATCATCATAAATCAAAGGTCCATCTAAATAAAAATTGAATAGGGTTTGTTCAAAACTTCAAATTATCTTTTTTCATTGTAAAAAAAAGTACAAAATTTCAGAAATATTCTTCCTTTCCAAAAAAACTCCCTGCAATCCAAACAAGGCCTAAATATCGTACCTGTATACTATATAGTCAGTAAAATGCGGTAAATTTGGCAGGACATTACCTAAAATGAAGAAATTGTGTAAAAAAACATAGCTTCTACTTAAGAGATGTGCTCGAAAATCTCACCCTTTAAATTAGCCTCAAATTACATGAAATTTACCTTGTTTTACAGAGTTTCTTACGAAATCCGTAACTTTATCATCTATTAGGAAACAAAATCCACAATCTTACAGTTCGTGAGGAAGAAATTAAATGAAGAATTTACGCGAGAATGAAGAAACTGCACAAAAATCTCATTAACTAGAAACCCTAGGAGAAATTCTCCATACATTTACAATGAAACGTAGAAATCAAATGAAAATAAACAAGAGATCCGTTTAAATTTCCTTGAATTTACCTAAGAGAGGAGAAACGCGGAGCATTTGAATTCGGAGCTTCATTAAAGCAGCTCCTTCGAATGGCATGGGATTTGGGACACTGAAAGACGTTTGATATAGCCATCGCCATTGCTTCGAGGTCCTTCTATGGCGGAGAGAACGCGATATTTGGGGATTAAGGGTTTTATGATTTTGGCCTGCAGAAGAACTTAAACCTCTGTCTGTGTGATATGAACCTCGAGACTTTTTTTATCCGTAGCTTGCTGGTATTGAAAAGAAAAAATTAGTTTTCTGCTACTATGGATCGCGCGAGTCATAGAGAATTCGTGGCTCACATTCCCAAATCACGTGCCTACATCGAGATCACCGTTGATCTGGTGGGCCATCTATGGATGGGCCATAGTTTAAAAGCAACGACAGTCATGCAATCTTAGCCTCCTAGTAATTGTCTGTGATCTAAAATTACTTATCAAATGAACTCTGCCACTTTTGCATATCCAACAGCAGCCCCTGCCATCTATTTGAGGGGCTGCTGTTGGATCAAATATCAAGGATGGCGCTTCTTCCAAGGGCATGCCTGAGCATCATATAAAAACTCTGTTTACTCATTTGTTAACCTACTTTTAGAGTTTTAGGTAGGTGTCAACAAATCAGAGGGTTAGGATCATCATACTGAGATGATTCTTGAGGCACGGCCTATCTATGGACTATGGCAGTGATGAAAAATAATAAATGGTCTTCCAATGTTTTGATATCTCCGCTCCACTTCTTTGTCTTTCAGTATTTAAAAGGCTGTCAAAAGGTTATTACAGTTCCTAAAGGCCCTGTTAGGTTGCAGGAGCTTGGGTGTGATGGGAGAAGACAAGAAGTCAAGCGGCATTTCCAAAGCCCGGCAGTCAAGGGGGGAGATGTTCGGAACTTCGTCCAAGGGTTGTTTGGTTACAAGGCTCTGGTCAGGCATTTGGGCGCCATATGATCCACTTTGGATGTTTGGTTGCCGGAATTTGTTCGGAACATGTGTAGAAAAAACTCTCGTAGCACGTCTCTGTCATTTCTACATGCTAGGGATCTTGATATTCCAGCAAAAAAACTCCAAATATGTGGATTGCCATTTGGCTTTGGTTGGGTGTCCACGTGGGCAGACAAGCCCGGTGGTCAAACATGCCAATGAAATGCAAATGGCAACCAAACGGGGTTTGGCATTTCAAAATTCCAGACATATTCCCGTCTTTTATCTAAATGCCCACAACCAAAAACAGCATAAGGCTCTCACAATGAAGTGGAGCGGAATTATCAAAATATTAGAGCGCTGATGAGGTGTTAGAATTGTCCAATTTTTATGGGACCCAACATTCTTGTACAATTCGATGGCCCACTAGATCGATAGCCACAAATAATACAAAAAAAAAAAGGGGGGAGAAGATGATATTTTCATCCCTGCATTACGTGCACGCTCCCTCTAATAACATGATTTGACGTGAAAAGTGGGCAACTTTATCGCTTTTTGACGTCAGAAGAGGGGCGCATGCGTAATGGTGGTGCATCACCCAAAAAAAAAACAGAAAAGCTCCGTTTGCGTGAACATTACTACCCGCAATCCTTGGAATGCGTAATTGGGGCAAGGCTTACCTCAAAGCTCGGCTAATTTCGTACGTTACTCTTCTCCCCGCCACCTCATCTATCAAGTTTGAAGTTTGAAACTTTCAAACGATTTCCCAACCACCCAATCTACAAGAAATCTACCCGTTGGTTCCCGCCAGCATATTGATCCAACCGCTCCGATTATCCGAGACAAGTTATGGACGGCTGTAATTTGTTCTCTGCTGGCGTTGGTTTTTCTCAACAGAAAGACAAAAGGATTTCAAAGATCGTCTCTCTTCCCATACAATCCGAGCTCCTCTTGATTGGGATTCCGGCAATCCCCCTCCAGATTGCCGGATTTCTGACTGGAGAAGCTCCATAACCCATCATTTCTACCACCATGGCGGCGATTAGCAATCCCACACCATCCGATCCAGAAACTAATGCCGAAAAATTTGATCCCGCCACGATTATTGAATTGAAGCCGTCCGAGAAGAAAGCATTACTCGAATTCAAGACCAAATTAGAAGACGCAATCCTAGGAAATCGTCTATTCGAAGCCTCGTATGACGAAATTTTGACAGGGAAAACCTCATTAAGGAAAAATAAAAGCTCATTAGAGAAAAACAAAAGCTCATTAGGGAAAACCCACACGCCAATTTCCGACCCGTGCCCTGCTAATTCTAATGTAAGAGAAAATATTGAAAATATTTCATTATGGGGTGTACCACTTTTACCTAGCAAAGGTCATGAAGGTCTTGATTCAATCCTATTGAAATTCTTAAAAGCAAGGGATTTTAAGTTTTTGGATGCTTTTGAGATGCTTAGAAAGACGTTGAAATGGCGAAAAGAATTCAAGATTAATGGAATTTTGGGGGAGACTTTGAGGACTGATCTTAAAATTGTGGCATACATGAAGAGTGTAGATAAGGAAGGGCAGCCTATATGTTACAATATTTCTGGGTATTTTAGAGACAAGGCTTTGTATAGTAAGACCTTTGGGACAGAGGAAAAATGTGAGGAGTTTTTGAGATGGAGGATTCAACTCATGGAGGAGGGTATTAAGAAGCTAAGCTTTAAGAAAGGAGGTGTGAATTCCATGGTTCAGATCACTGATCTGAAAAACTCGCCTGGGCCCGCGATGAAGGAGTTAAAAATTGCTACAAAGAAGGCTCTGTCGCTGCTTCAAGACAATTATCCCGAATTCGTTTCAAGGAATGTAAGTATGGAAGAAATTTTTATGTGTTTTCCTGTGAAAGAAACAAATTAATAACAAGAAACTAGTTCCTTCCTGTTTTGTTGGTTGAAAAGAAGGGTCCCACAAAAATTTATGCCTTGACCCAGTTCTCATTTGAGTGGGTGGGTCCCACTTGACTAGGCATAAAGTCTCTGTCTGGATCAATGGTAACAGCCAACTTTGGATCCCGCTAGGGATCATGTATGTGAAATCAAGGCCGTTGATCTTAGTACAACATCATGAGTTGACCCAGATGGTCTTGGTCCCATCCCGAACAGAAATCCCATGATGGGTAAGATTATGACTAAAATATCAATGTTTAATTCACCTGGGTGATGAATCACTGCATAATACAAGATATCTGTACAACAAAGACCCACAAGATAAACTAGGGAAATGATAAATGCGCCCCTTTTCATCACTTGGGAGTTGGGACGCCCAACTGCAGTGTATGTGACATTCAAATTCCTTGAATCCCTCTTACGTGAAGTACATCAGCCCCTCTGGAGTCATTGATACACTGCTGCTGGGTGTCCCTAGTGATGAAAAGGGGCGCATTTATCATTTCCCATAAACTATTAGAATCATCATTCTAGTGCCTCAGGGTATCCTTGCCTTCTTGATTGGTTGGTGATCATGTTCATTTTTGTTCTAAGAATAGGATTTTTTTTAAGAATCGGACCGACTTAGCAAAGTATTAGCTGTGTTTAGCATTTCTTTTACCTCATATTAATTACTTTGATTTTGCATGCAGATATTTATAAACGTCCCTTTTCGGTTCTATGCTTCTCATACATTGTTTTCTCGATTCTTAAGTCAAAGAACTAAAAGCAGGTGCATCTTTGCTCGGCCTTCCAAAGTTGCCGAGACTCTTCTCAAGTAAGACCTTACACCTGTCTGATATTAATACTTAAGTGTAAATTTTTTAAGTATTTTTTGATAAACATATATCCATTTGTCTTATTAAATATGGCTTAATGAAAGGTACATAGACCCAGAAAACATCCCAGTTCAATATGGAGGGCTTAAAAGAGAGAACGACGACGAATTTTCGGAGGAAAATGAAAGAGTTTCAGAGAAAATCCTCAAAGGTGGAGGGTCGGAGATCATTGAAATTCTAGTGGCAGAGGTACTGATTTTTTTTCTTAGTTTGATATTAGGTCACTCATTTAACTCCTTATGATTGGGCCTCACGACATCAAGCCTGCGTGATCTGGACCGTTCATTCTTGTGCACTCACCATAGGAGATGCTATAGGTGTACTGGATGATCTCAACTACCCAAGTGGAACCTTGGGCTCATCATATTAGTGTCATCTCTCAATATGAGGCCCAATATAATGGATGGTTCAGATCATTTTTTGACATCAAGTATGTGGGCCCAATCTTGAGTGACTTATACAGCATCATTTCCATACTATTATCAACCTCTTTAGATTTTATGTTATAATGACCTTCTTGTTAATATTTTGTTTTCTTAAAATTGAGCAGCCAGGGGTGACTGTGGTGTGGGACATGACTGTGGTGGGATGGGATGTCACCTACAAGGAGGAGTTTATACCTGAAGATGAATGCTCATACAGAATACTAATCCAAGGGGAAAAGAAAATGGAAGAGAGTGTAAGAAACTCCTTTTATATCAACGAACCAGGGAAGGTGGTCTTGACCATAGACAACCGTACCTTAAAGAAGAAGAAAATTCTCTATAGAACAAAGAGCAAACCCACCATCCCCTTGTATAATTTCTCCAGATAATAATATATAGATCTTTTGCCTGCTTGTATATTTATTTACTGGGAATTGCTAGCGTCCATTGCAAAAGGCATTTCGTGGCTGGTCTGTCGCATTTCAGACCACCCACCTCGTGAATGGAGACAAAAGCTTGAGCCTAGCAAATCCCTTATTTATTTGGATTTTCTTGGGCAAGATGATCTCACATTGATCTAATAGAGAGGGTTCTAGGGGACTCAACTATTTAATGTTGGGACCGAGGTAGAATTCACCCTTAATTTCTCAGATGATATTAAAGAGTTTCCAGGGACCCGTGGCTTCTCCACTCGCCCAACCAATAACGTCGGTAGAGTCTCCCTCCACTAATAAGGGGTCAAGATGATGAATAACAAACCACTTGAGTCCGTACAATAGCACCCGAGCTCCTGCCTCATTGGACTCGCATATCCCAATTGGGTTGGAAACTTGGAATATTGGAATATTGTGCTGCCATCTGTGTCACGGATGAGTCCGTCGATCCTTATTCGACCCGTCTTACTTTTAGCACTGCCATCAAAGTTGAGCTTATACCATCCACCAATGGGTGGCTCCCAAGATGGTGTACGCCGCTTTTTGACATTTTTTCCTCCAAATGATTGCATGCCAATTTCTCAAAATATCGGATTCGATTGATTATGCCTAAGCTATTAGATAAATCTTAATCTCCGGCGATACTCTATTCTTTATCCTCAAAATTCTCCTATTTCTCTCTTGCCAAATGTGCCACAATATGCAAAGGGAGCCATGCCCCCAAAAAGATCGACCTGACGTTCCAAAATTCCTACTTGGCCAAAATAATACGGTTTTTGAGATTTTAACTTTGGAATGTCCATGAGACACCGAACCTCTTAATAATTACACCCCACACAATCGCTGAAGAGGAACAATGAAGAAGGACATAGTTCAGAGATTCTTCTGCCCCCATTCATTAAGGATGCATCTACTTTAGGATTTCTCATCAATATAGAGGGAAATGGAACTTTAGAATGAATTCAAATTAGCTCGCCCACCTCAGCAACTCATATATTTCACATTTTGCTCTGATCGAGAAATAGTGAAGGCAAATAGTATTAGCACTCTCATCAATTTTGGTAATGAACTCTCTTTACAGAGACTATATGGTGGTGTATTTCTGGGCAAAAACAATGTAGTGTGTTTGCATGATCTAAACCATTGATTTGTTGGTCCGCGAGTGCCCTAGCCTTTCGTTGGGGGTGGTGATATCTAAAATATCTAGTCCAGTCTCCCAGTTCACATGGCTTTGATTCTCTCTGTACCAGTCTTGAACCATACACCTCATGGCAACAGGAGTACTAATTGCCACTAGAGCATATAGAAGATTGATAGTACACATGGCTAACTTGTCATTTCACCTTATGGCTCTCTTTGTAGGGATTTCACTTGAGTTTTGGGTTCCAAATTATCAAAAACCTCTGTTTGGTTGCTGTTAGTGTTAGACGAATGAAATTCCTCGAGACAACCAGGGGCATCTCTTAGTTGTCTCCTGGTGTGTCAAGACGAAAAAGAATGTCTCCAGCTCGAACAAATACAAGGAAAAAAGTACAAAAGATGAGAATCCATAAGAATCCTATATTTTTCGGCACGTTCTTTCCTGTATTGACTCATGTGTCCCGCCTTAATTCCCATCAAACTCCCACGGATGTCCTTTTTCACTTCTTCTTTTTCGTCATTTCCACTTCTCATATGCCCTTGCACATGAGTTAAAAAAAAGCCGGTTGTCTCCTTTTTGAAGGCTTTTTCCTGTAATTGTCATAATTTTTCATTTTCTTTGTACTTTTTTCGGTAATTTCTCTATTCTACTTCCATTTTCCAGTAATTTTTCATTTCAAACTTAGTATCCTCATGATTATTATTTGTTGCTATTATTTATTGCTAGCCCACTTTTGCACAAATCCTACTTTGCTGATCTTTGAAGCAAAGGCTGTGAGACAAGCTGAGAAGTAGCCTCCGAGAAGGTGGCTAGCAAATCCCTGCACAAAAAAAAAAAAACTCAACAAAAACGTCAAAAATCCGCATGGCCCATGGGTCGACCCGGCCCTCACTGGCCGGGTGTGCGTCAAAGCCCAATGACCCGTCAAATTACCCGACGGTTGGGATCATCCTAGGGAAATGATTTTTGCGGCACAGCCTATTTACATGGTGGCCCATGCAGCCCCACAAAAATAGTAGCGCCTGCATTGTTTGGGTGATCTAAACCGTTCATTTGTTGGACCCCGGAGTAAATAGGATGTGCCTTGAAAATCTTTTCCATAGGCTAATCCTCACCCTCCGATCTGCTGAGGTCTAATTCCTCTTATAAAAAATGCCACGTACATTTCTATTTTATTGAATACATTTGCAGGGAAGAGTGGTTAACATTTTATATTTTATATAGTGTAAGTCCTGATAGTGAGTATTTTAAAAAAAAAAGTACAATATGGCTTACATCGTAGGATTATCCAAACCATCCATTTCATGGGCCACAATGTAAGTAGGTTGTGTGCCAAAATTCATTTCCATAGGATAATTACAACCCTCCAACCAATAAATGTTTCCTAAATATGACGTTCCTCTATAGGCTGCAGGGCTGGGATCATCACATGGAAATGTGTTTTTTGGGAACACCCTACGCACGATGTGGCCCATCAATTGGACGGTTTGGATCATCATATGGTGTAAGTTATACAATACTGTTTTCTTTGAATAGGGAGTCTAAGAAATATGTTTTTGGTTTGCAGGATTTGTCACAAAATTCTTGTTAGAATATATATGGTGTAAAGCCCATGTAGTGAAATATTTTTTAATAAGCCGTAGGGGTCCCCGTAAAACCCCAACTTACCTATAAAAAAGAAAAACTTATATTGAATATTTTACGGCCTACACCATAGGATGATCCAAACCGTCCATTTAATGATCCAAACCGTCCATTTCCGGGTGATTTTTACCTGGCCCGTTTGACCCATTTCCCCATGATTTAGAAGGAAATGATGTGATTATGAGAGTTTTATATAGTGTAAGTCCTGATAGTGAGTATTTTTTTTGAAAAAGTATTGTATGGCTACATCGTAGGATGATCCAAATCGTCGATTTCATGGGCCACAATGTAAGTAGGTTGTGTGCCAAAATTCATTTCCATAGCATAATTACAACCCTCCAACCAATAAATGTTTCCTAAATATGCCGTTCCTCTATAGACTGCAGGGTTAGGATCATCGCATGGAAATAAATTTTTTTTTTTTTTGGAACACCCTATTTACGATGTGGCCCATCAATTGGACGGTTTGGATCATCCTATGGTGTAAGTTATACAGTACTGTTTTTTTTAATACGGAGTGTAAGAAATATGTTTTTGGTTTGCAGGCTTGGTGTAAGCCCATGTTGTGAAGTATTTTTTAATAAGCCGGTAGGGGTCCCCGCAAAACCCCAACTTACCTATCAAAAAAGAAAAAAAATTTACTAATTATTTTACGGGCTACACCATAGGATTATCCAAACTGTCCATTATTTTACTGATAATCCTTTGTTCACGCAAATGCACGTGCATTTTTACTAGGGGCAATAAAAGGGGGCAGAATTTTGCATAGATTCTAAAAGGGTATCAAATTTGGCTCTTGCCCTAAGATAAGAAAAGAGAACTATTTTTTTGTAATTCCTGTCATGCATTTAGAGCTTATTAAGTTTTAATTGAATTAAATTATTTATAACAAAATACTAATCGAGATAATCTCCCTAATATTTTCAAGACCAAACACTAGTCTCAGTTAATTGCATATTAGATTTCACCCAAAACCTCTGAATGGGTGTAAGAAACATTTATTTCACTAGGTTCATTAATAATCTTACTTATGAGAAAAGCCTAACAATAAGAAACAAGAGAAACAAAATGAAAATGAACTAAACAAAATTTTGAAGTTCTTTAAATTTTGTGTTTCTCCTCTCATACAGGAGGCTTCTACTATTCTTTATAAGTGCACCCTTTTTACTCTCTCCATCCCTTCTATCATGGTCAGCCTCTTACATTTCTTGAGCTTTCCAACAGAAAGCAGTGCATAGAGATTTTATTATCGTCTCTCCCTGTGTTTTATGGAATTAAAAATGACATTTATCTACCATTCACAAGAAATTTCATACTGTAAGCAAAATTAGTTATGTATCTAATAGTAACAGTAAGTCAATAACAACTGGTAAACTATATATACTCAAAGCTATCAACATAATCAGGACCCATTCATTCATCCATTTCTCTTACTATCAATGCTCGCTTCACTGCTCTCACCTAATGGTGAATTCAAATTTTCAGCCTCTTTTCCAGTGCTTGCCTCCTTTTCCTCCTCCTTTTCTGCGGCTACATAGCCGGAGGAACTTCCAGACATGCTGGGAGTAACCTGGGTCTGTCCATCTACCTGAACTGCAGCCTCTGTTTCTCCGTACCTAGAGAGGACTTGCTGGAGCTCGTCGTGAAGATTCAGAGCTTCGAAGAGCAATGCCTCGTCATCTCCCGCACTTTCAATGATCCTCTGTATGACAGGCTGGGACTGCTTGCATTTTTCCAGTATGCTCAATATCAAATCATCCTGCCCATAATTGTAGTAGTTAAAATAAGAACACTGTAAGCCATGAGTCTGAAGATATTTATACCACATATGGCCCCAGATGTCAAATCATGCATTGCAAAATCTGAGGTACATCAGAAGCAATAAAGTGTGAGAGTGAGAACTGGCAGGCCAACATCGATTAGAAGGAATACTATGGGACCCACCTCTAACAAGCCTACCCTAATACCCTTTTTTTTTTAATGATAGCCGAGTGTATTGCAAAAAGAAGACCGAGATGGTCAAGGTACAAAGGACAGGAAGTAACAAAAAGAAAATACAAGATTAGCTAGAAAACATCATGGAGGGAGCGAATCGAATATTGCCAAGGTCTCTTTTGAAACTCCATCTCTAGTAAGTCTATCGGCTACTTCATTAGCCGAATGCCGAACATGCTTAAATTGGATAGATAATGGCTTCATCCAATTGAACATTTTATCAAAGAATCTATCAAATCTCCCAAGGATGGTAAAGTGATCCATTTAACCACTTAATAACGTTTAAAGAGTCCCCTTCTACTCTCACTTTGTCTGCTCTGTTCTCAGCTTTAACCCCTGATGGGCAGCGCGAACCTCAGGTTTTGATACATCTGCCACCCGTGAAGGCCCAAAGTACTTCCCCATGATCATTCCTACCCTACCCCATTACCTTACATAAGCCCTAGACAACTTCAAATGACCTTATAGCCCTAAACCTTGTAAAACACCCAGAACTGATCTTGCTTGATTAAGGAAGATCTATGCTAAAAATAAAGAATTTGCTTGTTGGATCCCCACCCCCATTTCCTGAGGGGGAGCGGCTGGGCTGTGTTCTTTCGCTGTTGGCCAGAGGGACCAAAAAAAAGCTTGGGTGGGCCGCTAGAAAACAAGCTTGGGTGGGCTCCGCACAATAAACAACAGCCAAGTTTTATAAAGAGGTGCTCTAATAGCTGGATGAGAACCCTTCCAAACAAAGATTTCATTAACCTGGCAGATAATTCTAAAAAAATTGTATTCGATTTCAACCTTCTGATCAGGTTATCTTCATCAAGTGATGATCTCCACAATTTCCCTTGATTAAGCACAATCACTTTCCCCTCTTTCTTCTTTCCTTCTGTTCTTTGTATTCCAAATTATCTTTTCCCCTCCTTTTCACCACCCTCGGTTGGGTTCATATACATCTCCCCATTTCAATTCTACCCCTCTCCCATCTTTCGTGATCTCGATCCCTTTCTGATGCAGGCACATCCTTCTGGATCACGAAAATTAACGGCCAAGATTGTTAGATCCATAATAGGACTGCCCAGGACCCTCAGATTAACAACCAGGCAATCCGGATCGTCGATCAAACCCAAACTTAGGAGGAAGAATACCTTCCGAAGGACGATCAACATGAGGTCAGAATGGAGACTAGATCAATGGCCCACGTTGATCACAGAGCTTCAAGAAATTTAGATTTACTAGGAATTACTTTTTCCACATTATTAAACCATTTTAATTTATTACGTTGGACGAAATTCATGTAGAGTTGGTCGTTCAAAGTAGAGAGATTTTAGGGAAGTTTTAGTGTTTTATTAGGAGTTGGAAGTTTTAATAGAATTTGGAGTCGTTTTAGGGATAGTTTAATATTTTCATTCTTTCCTTGTTTAAGTAGAAATATGAATCTTGATTAAATTAGTAAAACTCCATGCAAATTTCTAAACATACAACATTGTAACCGATTTTTATAGCTTTTGAATATGAAATAAAATCAGCTTTGCTTTGGAGAAGTTTCTCCATTTATCATCTATCATCCCAAAGATTTTCCCTCGATTAAGATTGTCGCACCAAAAAATGTCACAGCCACCTACTGTTGTTGTCGCGAAAGTCCCTTCAAAGTAAGCACACAATCAGCCCTATAAATTGCTGTAGGTACACACTACACACCCATATCCCCTGTTTTCCTCTACCGATTTTTACACCCAGAAAACTACACTTGACAGTCCTGCGAATCTCCCTATTTCTCACCTAAACAGCCATATGAATCCAGCCCATCTGCAGTCGAGAATAGCCATCATCCCATCCACTTTAAACCTGCTCCTATGGTCCGGCCTGTCTTAACCCAGAAACCAGTATTTTCTGATTTATTCTATGACCTTGCCCAGCCTGAAACCGCTCAACTACAATCCTAAGATTAGCAGCCAAAACCGCTTAGAAAACCAGCTAACCGACCACGTTACAGCAGCAGCTGATCAACACACCTCATAGCCGTCCCAACCTTTCCATTTAAAAACCTCAGCCGACCAACCTTGAAACAACCCACCCAAAACCTCAACTCCCTTTCTTGATCAACCGAAGATCACCCTCATCCTCTCTTAAATAGCCTAAACTAATTTTAACTACCTTTCTTTCTCCCCTTAAGAATTCTTCAAGAACCCCTGTTGCCCTACACCCTTGTTAACCGAAATATATTCTTTTTGACTCTTTTAAATGCCATATTCAATTCTTGAAACCGATTACACCTTATTGTTAACCAACACTTTCTCCCTTATCCAACTTATCCAACTACCTCCTTGATTTTCTTTTCCACCTTAAATTAACCTCCCATTAGTTCATCCTTAGATTACCAACACAACCACCTTCCTTCATTAAAGATTTCCATTATTTTCAACTGCCCTTCATCACTTTCAATTTCTCATGTCCTTTTCAATCTTTTCACGTCCCTTTCTTCCCTTTTACTTAGTTTTCCCTTCCTTTTCCTTCCAATTTCATCCCCTTCTGCTATGCCTATCTTTTGGTATCAGATATTCATTCTGCTGCGCCCACTATATGTCACTTTCTAGATCTTGATCTTCATGATAGTGATCTCTTTCATGATCTTGATTCTCTTTTCTTATCTCTTTATTTATTTTGGATGAGATAAGCTATCTCTCTCCCCTATCTTTGAGACCACTTCAGTAGGACCACGCCAGAAGCCCAGTACCTCATCCCAGGTACATATCCATTACTTCTTTTCTTGTTAGCCTGCCCATATTTCCCTTATTTTTCCCATCAACCTTAACCCTAATCATCTCCCTCTAATTCCCCTTGTTCATGCGCTAAACCTATCAAGCCCCATTAGTCTTATATCCTGCTAGAAACCTTTTGGGCTATAGTTAGACATTAGTTAGTAGTTCTGATAAACTTATATCGAGATCTGATTTCTTTGCTTAGTTAGTTGATTTTCTTTTGATTAGAACCCATGGTTGGAACTTTTATTCAGATGAAGTGGGTTCTATTGATGAGCCAATTTTAAAACTTTGGATCAACACGAACGTTCTAGCTGCTTTGATTATCATGTGCTGTTAATTTCTATTTGGGAATTTAAGTTGGTATTTAACTGAATTAGAAATCATTCTTATACTCCCACTCCCAAGTTCTGGCAAAATGATCCGTGTGACTGTATCAAAAAAATTGTACTCAAATTCTACTTTTTTTGGCAAAATTGTGTCTATCGAAATTGTTATACCATTGAGTTGAGTAGAGACTGTATTTACAACGAGTGAAATCATCCCATTCCGCCATCACAGTGTATTCAGACTTTGAGAAAGTACCTTTGTGCCATTTTGCATTTCTTTTATTTTCTCAAAAACTATTGTTAGTTTAAATTCTTATATTTTTCAGAAAATTTGCACCAACAGGTACCAGCACACCGCCACAGTTTACCTTGCAGAAAGCTTCAGGCGGCGGTGACGTGAGGAAGCTGGAACTGATTTATTTTTCATAATACTCAAAATTTCATGACAGCTCAAGTTTGGCATCTTGCATAGTCATAAAATTCATACTAACCAAACTTAAATGCTGAAGTTAATTTGTAAGAAGATGGGTGACTTGACCTGATAAAAGATAGAAGTTCTTCATAAAAGCTTAAATAGCTTAATTCCTAAGATGAAAAATATCATAGGAGGGTGGAAGGCCTTTTGTTATCTCTTATTTTTATCTTCTCGTGTATCCCTTGTGCTTTCCTCTCTCATGTTTTGTATTTGACCATCTCGGTCCTTCTCTTTGAATGAAATTTCAACCATTCAAGAAACAAAAAAACTAATGGGAAGTTCGATAAATAATTCATATCCTAGCATAGGTTTAGATAAGCATGTATTACGAGCACCGAAAACAAGTAAAAGTCAGCAATAGATTTACCTTGACAGGTTGCTGTTGTGTCTCAGGGTTTACCATAGAAGAGAGAAGATCAATGCTGTTTCGAGTGACGACAAGAATTTCTTTACTTTCCTCCGACGTAAGGATGAAACCGTGATCTGCAAGGGGAATTTGGTCCATATTGTATGCATCCATGTTGGAATTAGGATATTCTTCAGGAAGGGGCATTGGCTGCTGATCAACACCCAACTCCATTGAAGAAAATGTGGTTGCCAAATTCTCATTATCTTGCCCGGAAAATGGTATTCCTCTTGCTTTCAAGCCCTATAAATGGCATTACAATCAAAGTTGTCACTAAAAAAAACTCGAAGAAAAATCTCATGTGATCTCCACTCCATTAAAGAAAAGCTACAAAAAATGTGGACAACAGAAACACACAGCCATACCCACATAAATAGTTTTTTTTTTTTATGACATAGGGTATCCACACACACGGCCAAACCAACATAAATAGTTTCCAACTTGGTTATGGACTTATGGACATAATCAAGAATCATCAAACAAAGAGGAGTCAGATGGGCTATTTACCGTGCTGCCTCTAAGAGGAGTGTGTCAACAAAGGAGTATACACTCCTTTAAGGGGAGTAATGATACAAGGATATTATCCATTGTGGGATTAAAATCCACATATCAAGCTGAACCTTAAGCTACAAATGTTCAAATTATTACATCTTAACAAGGCCCTGTTTATTTTGGATTTTGAGAACCGATTGTGAGCCCAAAACAGATTATTGGACTCAAATTATTGAAGAGGATGACATAAAGAAAAACGCAAACACCAGTACCTCAGCAGACATAAGAGTGTACTAGTGTAAGTTATAAATAAAGAGGATAAAAGATGGTAGAACTTACCACATAAGTTTGGTAAAATACGGGCAGATAACCGAGATCACCAGACTCACCCCACGCCTGAATCAACTGTAAAGCTCTTTGCCGACTACTATAATGAGTTTGGGGATTATCAATCATCCTCA